>NC_142025.1:73473105-73823105 GCF_049901735.1 Notechis scutatus | reverse complement strand
ATTTCCCAGAAATTTACAGGCTCATTTTATAAGGAGCTTTCCTCTCTTACTCCTTACAAGCAAGTGTAGTTCAGTACATTTCTAAAATGTATCTTTATTATATTTATAGTCATTGAATCATTAGTCATAAGTATTGTTAATTATTAATGGCAGATATCTTAATATGCTTATTAGTCATTGATTTATGAGACCTACAGCCAAGTAGAGGGTTTTTAAAGAAAATTCCTAGATTTAAACTTGTGATAATATATTAGACAGACAATATGTTTTAATGTTTCCATCTGATGATGGTAGACAAAGCAGTGACACAGTGATTTTCTATTCCTGTTTGCTCATCAACCGGATAGTTGGAAAAGCTACCGAAAATAAATAATTCAGTGCTAATTTTTCAGTACTAAATGAAATAACCACACACACACACACACACACACACACACACACACACACACACAGAGAGAGAGAGAGAGAGAGAGAGAGAGAGAGAGCAAGCATGAGCTTAAAAGATGTTGAAGAAGCAGTTACTAACAGACAATGTTACTATTTCTATTGTCTCATGAACTCAAAACTCAAAAGTAATTGAACCTTGAACAATAATCCCCATCCATCATGAGTCTTCTCAATATACAATATTTCTAATTCCTCCATTCATAGGTCTTCGTTCATAATCCATCCCCCCTCCCCATTTCTCTGAATCCTAAAAGTGTGGGGTATAGAACTAGGTACAATATTGAAAAGTTATTTCTTGCAATTTCCACACTTTTATTTATGTTGTTACTCCTAAAATTGTTTTTATTTTTTAACCCACATTATCTGAGGTGGTATTCAGTGAGTTCTGACCAGTTCTGGAGAACCGGTAGCGGAAATTTTGAGTAGTTTGGAGAACTGGCAAATACCACCTCTGACTGGAAATTTACAGTATCCTTCCCCTGCCACGCCCACCAAGCCATGCCCTTAACCAGTAGTAAAAAAAATTGTATCCCACCACTGCACATTATACTGTTGACTCATAATCAATATGCAATGCATTATTTTTCCAAGATTTATTTATTTTCTGTGCCTTTAGGCTGCCTTAGTTATGAACAGATAAACACACATTAATGGCAAACATACATATAAAAGCATTCAGTAAAAAAAAAAATCTTTTCAATTTTTACAGTAATAAGAATTTGTTACTACATATTCCCCATCTTATGCGTATACATTTTATTTCTGTTCTATTTGCAAAGATTCTTGTCTATTAAATTTCATTTTGTTATTTTTAGCCCATTCCTCAAATAGTTAAGATGAATTTTTTTCAGTGTCATTGCTCTTTGTTAGACTGTTAGCTAATCTCATCCAATTTTGTATCATCTGTACATTTGGCAAACTTTTTCTATGCTTCTTCATTCAAACTATTAATTAAATAAGAAAAACAAAGATTCAAAAACTGTGGCAATTCACTAAATATCGTGGCTTTTTTTAATCAGCATGGAACCCCAGATGTTTGCAAAGATAAAACTAAGCTCTAAAATACTGTAAATTGTTATTGGCACATTAAAATGTGACAGTAATCAAGAAATTTAGCTGCCTGTGAGGCACCGGAGGAGGTAATTTTTAAAAGATGGCATTTAATGAGGCATTACTCTCACAAATGGGGCCTGTGATTAACAAGTATCTGATGCAATTCATAGGATAGTCTCTTTTATGTTAATTCAGAGTTCACAGCGTATCCAAGAAGCAAAAAAGGCTTGCTCTACTAGTGACTTTTAATGGGATGTACTGAAAATTGAACTAACACAGAACAAAAACATTAAAATTCTGGTACCCCAAACAGTAACATCGTCTTGAATTAATGGCAAGTTGTTCATCTAAATTGGATTTATTACTGCTTTACCCTTATCTGGTTGTCACAGAAGTTCCCAACAATAAATGTTATTAGGCTGTCACCCTCTAGAATTTGCTCCAGTTTGACTGAAACTGTCCACTGCATATTTATCAAATACTAGCTGTGAAGTTATATTAGTATGTATCCTTAAAGAAGTCAAAGTAATAAGAAATACATCTATGTAGCTTTTTTCCCTTGAATTTAAACTACAAAAACAGAAATGAAAAATTGAGTATAACATTAATCTAATATAGTAGTTCTACTTCTATTATTATTCTACTTCTCTGCTTGTTACATGCTGATAGTGAATCAGCAAAATGACGATCATGTGTTTTGAGTTTGGCGCACTGAGAAGAAGAGGTGAGGGCAATATAAAGCTTAACTGGCTTTATTGTTAACTTGTAGAAAGCTGCAGCAGCAGCTGAGAGAGAGAGAGAGAGAGAGAGCTGATTCCGTTTGACAGCTCCTTTTATACAGAGCTGTCAAACGGTCCAGCCAATCAGGAGTTTCTCCGGCTCCCGCTTAAACAGCGGACCAGAGTGAGGACTTGCTGGTCACAACACTGTGACTGTGATATGGTAACTGTGATAAATATATGCTGGTTGTGATGCACCTGAATGGTGATCCCATGGCCATGGACATTGCAACATTTGTAAGTGCAAAGATTGGTTGAAAATCTATTCCTTCACATATTGTATTTTAGAACAGTTGTTAACAGTAATTCAATAGAGATAACTCCCTGTAATTGTAATCAATGACAGCCAAATCTGTCTCTGTTCCGGAGAGAGAAGGGGACAGACAGACAGAGAGATGAAAGAGCCATAGAAAATGCCAAACAAATGATTCTGTCAACTTTGGCTCTGGCAAAACTAGTAAAAATGACTGGGATTCCTGAGAGGGGGATTACAGCTGAGCCCTTTGAAGCAAGGAGAAGCAGATGGGAATGCAGTCCCCCTTCTCTGCTACACAGAGGGAGAATTAGCCCAAGGCTGCTGGAGGTGGTTCCTCCACATAACAGGCAAGCTACCCAAGGGAGGCAGCTGCTCCCCTCCCTCCAAACCAGAGCTGAAAGAGACTGCCAAACACACCAAGCGCAGAAACACAGGGCCCAACATGGCAAGGGAGGAGCAAGACTGAACGAACCACCATGATTCAGGGGGAAATTCAATGGGGACTCATATCAACTGGCTCTATTCCTTGACTCTTCTAGAGTCCACTAGAGCACTATGGCCACCTCTACCCATCACACAGAGCCATGGTGGATACCATCACTGGAGGGCTATAGAGAGAAACAAAGCAATGGCTAGCAGCTAGCATAAGAGGAGAGCCCCCCCAATTGCAAGACATCAATGATTTTCTTCAAGAGCTAGAAGCCAGATTTGAGGAGGTGGAGGAGGATCCATACACAGAGGATGAGCTCCAAAACCTAAAACAGAGGGGGCAACCCATTAAGGAACACATCTGTGAGTTCAGAAGAGTCATGGGGAAACTACCCCCTTTGCCGGGACGGCTATTAGTTCACTTTTTCAGAATGAGACTGGACAAGAAAATTGCCCAGGTAACTGCCTATCTGGACATTCCAAACAAAGTCTGAATGGTTCCAAGTGGCCATAAAAGTTGACTGCAGATTGTGGGCAAATGACATGCGGAAGCAACTGGATACTGAAAGAGAGGCCAACCAGATCAAAGACCATCCAGTCAACGAGAGATCACAGTAGCACAGCCGGTCCTAAAATAAACTCTCCCACGAAGCCAGTTGAAATGCTACAGATGCAGAGGGATGGGCTACATTGTCTTGGCATGTGCAACCCCAGCTCTGAAAACCAAACCAGTGCCACCATCCAGGATGCCACCAGAACGAGGACCCAGGCATGCTGTCAACACATCCCAAAAAGCCCTCCAGGCCATAGAGGTCCCTCCTAAACCAGTTGAAGAAGGGGGGACTCCAACCAATGACAACCAATCGCCAGATCCTTATGACAGTGAGGACGATGGTGAAGATGATTGGTGAGTGAACCAATCCACCCCTTCATCCTCCCTATATGCCTCATAGCCTCAAAGACAGGGTTTCGAGCCCAAAATTGACATATGTGTAGCTATTTTAGTTAGGCTTAGTGTATATTCTTTTTCTTTGGCAGTCATGGGGGAAGGGTTTCGGGTTTGCCACATTCCTAAGAGTGGAGAAGTAGAGATAGGGAGAGTTGTTTAGGCTAGGTCATTCTTCTTCCCATGGGAAAATGAGCTAACCATGTTCAGGAAATTTATGACATGAAGCAGTGGTGAATTACTTCTATTGGAGAATGAGACTTTTGGGGGTTGTTTCTAACTTCTGATAATGTGAAGTAATTCCGGGTTTTGTCAGATCCGGAATTACCATAGACTTTGCCAATTTGATGCTTTCCTAAATAAAAGAAATTGTTTTGAAAGATGGACTTTGCTCTTTTCTTTTTAAATGGATTTCATCATTTGGAAACCTGGCATTATTCTGGATCTCATAAAAAACCATAATCCCAGAGAGGGGTTGTTATTCAGGGTCCTGAGCCCTGGCTGTTCACCTGGAGCATTGCGTACCAGCAAAGGCTCAGGGAAGATGGCAGAAGGACGGAATCCAGGGGAACTGGAACATGAGTGCAAACTCTGCAGGGGGCCTTGTGTTAAGTTGCCAGTTGAGCAGCAGGCCTCCCAAGAATTCCCCAGGAGACCATCAGAGTAATGGTGGTCATGGAGGATATTGCACACCAGCTAGGGGCCTGCCTGAAATCCCCAAGTGAATGGTCTGGAAGCACAAGTATCTAATGGATGGAAAGGGAACTGCTTGGCCAAGCTACCCTTTCTGACCCACTCATTGATCAGCCATTAACTGCAGCCAGAGAGTCTTGAGCCATGGTCTTAGAGTGGAGAGCAGCAACTGGACTCATAGGATCAATGGGAGACGACAAGGAGCCGGCTGAATGGCAGTACCAAATGGCAATGTGCAGCCAAACCTTTTGAGGATCTACCTGACCAGCTGGAACAGCTTGTGATCAGATGTGAAGGCAGAGGCCAGTAAAGGAGGCAAATTCCCACCCGGAGAAATCGTGAAACCCGAGCTTCCAGCCCATCAACTTTTGGTTTAACCCAGTTGTTGGGAGAATCTTCTCCTCCCAGAAGAGGGCGATGTACTGCTGTGGGAGATCTTCCACCATTTTACCATTCATCCCCGAGAGTGGAACAGAGAGGGGTGAGTAGAAGGGGGAGTCCACAAAGAATCCATTGAGGAACAATGACAAGTTAGATGACTTCCTAAGAGAGCTCTGATCACATTTTGAGGATTCTTCCTGAGCACAAGAAGCAGAAGCTGAAATAAAAAGCATCAGGCAGAAGGGTAGACCCACCAAGGAATTGGTGCTTGAGTTCAGAGACCTGGCCACTAATCTCAGGCATTGATCTCAAAGAATACTTGTGCACTATTTCCACAAAAGTCTGGATGAGGAGTTGTTGAAAATCTGCCTGTGCCGTGGGCTGCCTGAGGATAGAATATACGAGTAGTACAGGATGGCAATAACAATGGACAAAGCGCTCAGACAGCACTAGAAAAGCAATGCTGGGAGACAATCCAAAAGGCAATTCACACAATGCTCAGTTTCACACCAACAGCAGCCCCCCTGACCTCCATGAAATGTTTCCGTTGTGTGCAGCAAGGGCATTGAGCATTGGAATGCTTATCACCAGCCCCAGTACCTCAAGGGAGAGCACCCGCTCCCCTAAAAGCACCGAGAAAACCTCTGAGAAAAAAGCAAATTTGTATGCCAAGCCATTGAGGTCCCCAACCCCCAACAACCAACAGGGGAGGGAACTCTGGCAGCAAGAGTACCCATTGTGCAAGATGTAGACAGTGAAGAAGATGACCCTATGGTAAGTAGAGCCTTCTACCTTTTAAAATTGAAGGGACATTGACTGTTACTCGCACAGGCATAGAAAGGCCCATAGACATTATCACTGACACTGGCAGTTCACGGTGCCTTATCAATCCCGAGACTGTGCATAGGTTAGGTATAGAAACTAAAATGTTAACTACCCCCATTTGATTCCAACGAGTGAATAGATCCATGATAGGGGGAAGTCCAGCTACACAAGTCACTGGAAAAGTAAAACTAATCATAAGGGAACACTGGGAAATAATCCAGTTCATAGTAGTTCAAAAGATGAGTTATACCTTATCAAAGGCATCTTGGGGAAAGAGTAGAAACATCCAGGCTGACCATCTCATAGCTAAATTCCATGCAGACAACACAAACAAGCCTGGGGGGAATAGCAACCTTAAAATCTATACCTGTACTCAAACTGTCTTTGCTTTGCATAGGTCACCTTCAATAAGTGAGAGGAGCTAAATGTCAACTCGCAAAGCATTCCTGACCTGCTTTCGAGTTGCCATAGGCTAGGGGGATGGGAAAGTGAACTTCACAGCTGCATCAAAGTATGTCAGTCAAAAGAAGTCACATTCTAACCAATACGCTGAGGTCGTCTCCATAGAAACCCACAGTGGCTGGACGGAGTGACTTTTACAACCCACAAAATTGCTTTGTTGGGGAATGTAACTGATGGCACATATTGGGGGAGGGGAAAACAGGGTCAGAGGCAAAGCGTGAATTAATTGAGGTCAGAGTTGGCTCCACCTGGTCTGTGCTGGCATGAAGCTACTAATAAATAACTGGATTTCTTTTGAAGCTTGGCTTGAGGCTCATGATTTAATTAGGGCATCTGTCAGAATCCTGATAGATTCATTATGTACCATCAAGTCCACAGGGTCAAAATTGCTATGTCATGTTGCTTTCATGTGACATTTCGTGATGTTTTTTCCCTTTGTGGAACTGGGATGGGCATGGCCTGTGAATGACACATCTAGCTGTCAGTTTGACACCCCTAAAATGTCAGTCTAAATTCTTAGCCACCACACTGTTTGTTTTTTTAATTTTTATCATGATGCTTCATGTCTTCTAATGATGCATGCTGTCATCACTGTAATAAAATCCATCTACCTTTCTGCTGGTTGTTTTCTGTTTCTCTGCAATTCATTCCTGACTCACAAACATTAAATCAATACTGCAAATCTTTTAGCTAATTAGCTAAATATTTTGTTGCTAGTTTGAGATAATCACTATTATTACATTAAAAGAGAAAACATAGCCAAGCAATCTTTGCATTCAAATTTTTTATTAAAATAACAATGACACCTTTTGCAACTCAGTCAGAATACCTTATGCCACCAGACTTGAAATTCTAGACCTAGAAAACCTAGAACTACGCCGCCTTCGGCGTAGAAGCACCGCACTGAGAAGCACCGCACTGAGAATTACGAGCATAGGCTTCCCAAGCAGAGGGAAGACCTGTGGGAGTGCAAGGCCCAAGTACCAATGCCTGGAGGCGCAGCAGCCAGTTCCGGGCCATGATGCAGTCCCACTGGAAAAAGGCCCTCCAGCTCTTCACACCAATGGCACTTCCCTCCAATATTCAAAGCCCCAGACCAGGAAGGTGAAGCAGACCCCAAGTCAGAACTTCTGCCTCCCTCCAACCCCCACAAAAAAACCCTGAAGGAGGACACTCTCTGCAGCAACACAAACATTCATTGCATGTATCCGGCCAGGGACCATAGTTTGAGGACCCCTAATTTAGTGCAATATAAAAAATGCAAATAATTTTTCTGGAGGTCACGGACCACCAGTTGGTGATCACTGCCCTTAACTCTTTCGAGTGGGGTCTGCAGACAGATTGAAAGTGAACAAATTACAGAACTTTCCCTTATGTGGAAATGACCTTGTGAAACAGGAGAAATTGCGCAATAATCAGACAAATGACAACCGAGTCTGTAGAAGGAATGGAGACATGGCAAACATTTCATGTATTCATAACTATGTATATACTTATACCTATTATCTTGTAAGCGATTGACAAATCAAAATAAATAAAAAATAAAATAAAAAATAAAGATAAATGGGGGGAAAAGATTTATTTTCAGACTCTCAGACCAGAACCTAGTAACAATTATAGTTAGTACTGCTGAGTGTACTTCTTTTCTGGATCATCTCAAAGGGTTGACATGTTACTCATACAAGAGGGGAAAGAGATATACTTAAAAGGGGGCAAAATAATAGTCTTCAGAACTAGGAAATGTTTGTTAACAGTGCAAATGTGAACCCCAATGGATATGAAAAAGAACAAAATATGGTCACAGTTTGCTTATTGTTAGTAAATTAATTATTCTTCTGGGTGTAAATAAGTGGTTGTTCCTTGTTGAGCATTGATGCTTCAAAATATTTTATTTTAAAGAAGCCTGTCTGAGATATTTATTAACTCTCTCTGCTATGCACAAATCTGTGAAGTCTTATTTTGTTTTTATTTTCTTTCAATATCACCAGTGTTTATTTCTCAGTTCATGATTTGTAATTACAAGAGCTTTAAGCCAAATGTGCAATTTGGTGCAAAGTAGCTAAATGGACTATTGTGCATATAATACAGTCAAAATCTTCATATAAATTACTAAAACTAGGATAGTTCAGAATAGAAGCATTACATTTTAATGTAGCATACCTCAAGTAAAATAACTCATAACAGTATATGGGAAAAATCTTTGGATCTCAGCATGCAGAATGTAAAAATCAACTTATATTGGGTGTAGCAAAACCATCAAAGCTTTGAACAGTTATTTTTGTATTTTTTTCTCATTGTTTACAAATTACTTTATTGAAAATTAGACAAAAATAGAGAAGGCCATGTTTCCTCTAATGGATCAATGCTTACTTTACAATCACAGTGTCTTTTCATTCTACATTTTTATGCTTACAACCAGAGATAGGATTCTCCCAGTTCAGACCAGTTTGGTAGAACTGGTTGTTACGATTCTGTGCAGTTTGGAAAACCAGTAAATTGCACCCCTGGCTGACCCCTCCCCTCTCCGCCCACCCCTCCTCTTCCCACCCAGTCAGTCCTTATCATGTATGCATGATATCGTGCACATGCACGACATCGCTGACTGCATTCTCCCTCGCCCACCCCGCCCAGTCACTCCTTATAGCACATGTGCATGATATCGCTGCCCTCATTTTCCTGCCTGCCACCATTACTTCCTGCAGCAGCCAGCCAGCCAGCCATCACTGCTTGCCTTCCGCCACCCTGCCTGATCTGGGTGAGGGTTCTGCAAGCCTGATACCACTGCCACCAGCCCAGTTGAGTGCCAAACCCCAGGCCACCCAGCTGCCCTTGCTGACACAGCCTGCCTGCCTGCCATCTTCTCCCAGCCATGGCCCACTATTGCTACCTAGCCTTCCTTCGGTGAGGAAGGATGCAAGCAGCAAGCCCTGCCATTTGCCTACCTCCTCCTGCTGCCACTGCTGCCAGGCCCGTTTGAGTGCTGATTCCTGGACCACACAGCCACCCTCGCTGCCTGACTCACCTGGCTGCCATCTTTGCCCGGCCACCATCTTTGCCCGGCTGCCATCTTTGCCAGGACACCATTGCTGAAGATGCAGATTGATGAGCGAGACCTCCAAGCAAGCTCCAGTTGCTTACCTGCTGCCATTGCCAGCCCTGGTTGAGTCCCAGCAACTCCCAGGCCTCCCAGCTGCCCTTGCCAATGCTGCCTGCCTCGCCTAGTCACCATCTTCTCCCACCATTGCTGCCTGGCCTTCCACTGCTGATTGGTGAGTGAGGAGGCAAGCAGCAAACCCTACCGGTCACCTACCTCCTCCTGCCGCTACCACCGCCAGCCCTGGTCGAGTGCCAACTCCCGGGTCACCCAGCTGCCCCTCACTGCAGCAAGCTCTCCAGACTAGTCCTGAGTGGACCCCGGGATAACTGGCCAGCCAACTTGCCTGCCTAATTTTTACTAAGTTGTTCTTTTTTATTTATGTATGTATTTATGTATTTTTACTATATGTTTTGCTTTTATTACTCATAAAAACAAAACAAATACTAAACAATACATAAATACAGTATATAAATAAAAAATATTTTTTTATTATTATTACATGTTGATACTTCTGTTTGTTTCTTCTTTGCTTTTTCCTATTAGGAAAAATCAAAGGAAAAACATAAGTGTCAACATGTAACATTAATAGTAGTGTAACAAACAAATTTTTATTTATGTATTTATTTATGTTTTTAGTATCTGTATCTATAAAAACAAAACCTATACTAAAAAAAAATATTAAAACAGTCATTAAGGCAAAGAAGTGATGTTGAGTTGGCCAAGTCCATCTGGTCACATGACCACCAATCCATTCCCAGCTGATCATGTGAACAGCAAGCCATATATTTTTATTTTTATATAATATGAAGCAAAGGAGAGTTGAATATATTTTGTGGGCATGACTTTCGGTTGGTTTCACCAAAGATACCATAAAGTAAGGACACCATGGCAAAAGTAGTTCTTAGGAGATATTTGTTGGCAACTCATTCCATTTCCTCACCTGGTAATAAACCTCTTCTGGTCAATTTTCTGTTAAAATTACCATCTCTCAGTTCATCCTTACAAATTACTATGTATAGTTAAGGTCCTGTATTACCAGGACAGCAAAAGTAATAAACCATTTAAAAACATTGACAGCAGTCAAATACTGTCAATGGGAAGTCTTAGACAATAAAGAATCTGGTGTGGAAAAGATGTGGACATATATATAACCATGTGGACATACACATAACCACTGCCTGTTACATGTCTTTCAAGATATTAAATCATATACTGCCCAACTATCTTCAACAGCTTTCTTAGATAGCACGAGATTGTTACCCTAATTTAGATGGCTCCATCCAATGAATTATTAAGCTATAAAATATGATCCCTAGAAATCTTTAAAACTGTGCTGTACTATACTAAAAATGTACACAAAATTAAAAATTAAAACAACAGGTTTGTTGCCTAAATATATATTTTTATGTATAGAACAATTCACATTATATTTTAACACTTCTCATGTGATTTCCATTTATCTTCTTTATATTGTCTATAGTCATCATGATCTCTGCTTACAATCAGGGTGTCAAACTCAAGGCCCAGGAGCTGGAGCTTGCCCACAGGGTGCTTAGCTCTGGCCCGTGGGGCTGCCCTGCAAAAGTGAAGGACTGGCCTGTGGTGCCTCTGCCAGCAAAACCAGAGCTCGGGAGGGATGCCCACGGCCCTCCCGAACTCCATTTTTGCTGGCAGAGAGTTGCAGGAGGCCATCAAAGCTGAATACAGAGCTCAGGAGCCAGTTTTCTCTGACAGAGCACTTGGAACACCATAGGTGCCCCAACAGAAGTTGAGCTGGCCATGCCCACCCTTGTCACGCCCACCCCAGCCCTCCAAGGTAAAACATAAACGTGATGTGACCCTCAATGAAATTGAGTTTGACACACCTGGGTTATATCATAGGCCACTGTAACCTAAGATGAAGTACTGAGTGCTCCAAAAAGCATAGGAAACACTATGCAAACCTTTTGTTTTTATTGTTAGAGAAAGAATACTTCTCAGTTAATTTCCTCTATTATAGTACTCAAAATTATTACTTTCTGTCAGAATTTCCTTCTCCTTTATGAAAGTAATAAAAGAAAAAACTGATGAGGATAATACAGCATTAGAATTTTGTTTTATAATATTCTTTCCTCCAAAGTGTTTTGAAGTTCTGCATAGAGTTCAATATATTATTACTTTGGTTTATGACTCTGTAATCCTGATGGACACTGGATTTGGAATTTTTATTCACCTGTCAAATTCTTTCCAAGGAGCTGAGATAGTTATTATTGCTATAGTGGTTGCCTTCGGCCAGATATTTAGACTAACATCAACCTATCCAGTCCTTTCCAAATGTTCAAGTAATGGGTCAGTTGTTCTGAGATCACACTCAAGAAATCTATTACTATTGGTACTATATTTGATTTCTTTTGCCACATTCTACTTCTGTTCTTTTGTTATCTTCTCTAGTTCTTTCCTTTTTATTCAACTATTTTCAGGTGTTAACATATCATCATACTATCAGACTTTCTTGTCTTTCTTATTGATTGTTGTGGCATATTGGTGGGAATTCTAAAGTCTTAGAATGCTATAGCTTTTTCATTTTCTATTACTTACTCTCTTTTATGGTCTCATTGGTTCATGCTAGCAGGCAAATAATATTTCTTGAAGATTTTCTAATGCACCATTGTAGCTACTTTGTCATGCTGTTATTTATAGTCAGTCTGTGTGATCTTCTTGTAGCAGCTAACTAATGGTTCACTGTTTTTTCAGTTTCTTTGCAGAAATGACATCTCTTGCTGTTTTCTCAGTTCTGTTTTTGTATGCATTTGTTCTGTTGTTATTATTATTACTTTTATTGCAAAAATTAAATCTTTCACTTTATTTCAAATGGTGCTACAAGATACTTTGAAAAGCACTGATAGTTTTTAATTACTCAGATAGTATCAGTGAGCTTGGAACAATAGGAAGCAATTATTAAATAAATAAATAAATAAATAAATAAATAAATAAATAAATAAATAAATAAATAAATACCCAAATCTACCAATTAAATTGCAATATACAATCTTTTTCAGGCCGCTATTACTTTGAGTGAGATATAAATAGTAATATAAAAATTAGGTGGGACTAGGGCAAACTGTATTTGATTTCATTTATATTTAATTAAAAATTTAAACTTATTTAATTTGATGCCCTCAGGGACATAATTTATCATATATTCTTCTGTCACATTAAAATTGAATTTTGTGTGATCTTTAGAAATTCTATGGAGGCTTTCAGACTTTAAAATGACTATGAATACCTTTGTAATCTAAGTATACCTTTGTAATCTAAGAATAATTTACATATGCTTAAAATTTTCAAAGTTTTCAAAGCAACAAATTAAGTTTAAATTACTGTAGTAATCTAAGTTAGTGATTACTATGGTGCAAATCAATATTTGTGCCATAATAAGCAGTATTAAGTTCAATAAGATTTACTTCTGAATTGTGTGTGTGTGTGTGTGTGTGCATGCAGGTGCATCTATCTATATTTGTAGAGGTGATAGCAGCTTGAATGTAGCTGTCTTATTTATCTGCTAAGCTCTGATATTGTACGATTATATGCATGTACGTTTGAATTTTCTTTACAAATAGAATGTCCATGGAACACAAGACACTACATTTTACTTGCTATCATACAACTCATGGATAACTCTTTCTGAAACTAAAAACATTCATCAAAATATATCCAGATAAACCAAATATATATTTGCTAAATTCAATTCATGTAGAAGAAATGAATAAAAACCTATTATGGAAATAATTAAACAAACAAACAAATAGAAAATAGCTTTTCACACTTTTTTCTAAGAAACATTAAAATTGCTACCTTAAAATGACAATCTTTTCTCCTGCAGTGTTTTGTTTATCAGTTTTTCTCTCATGCTGTTTTCCACCCTATAATAGGGAATAAATTCTACATTTCTTCATTTTTCTACTTTAAAATATTTTGATACCGTCAGTATTTTTCTGCAGTATTTTCTTAACACTGCTATTTCTTAGAGATTTTTTTCTTTTAATCAAATAGATCCATTATCATATTTCTAAATATAGACAATTGTGTATTGAAGCTTTAATATCCTGCAAATATGATTTGTATGAAATGTCCAAAAGTAGCAGCAAGAGATGAAGCAAAAAGATTCCCTTCCCTTCTCTGGAAATATCTACACTTTTCTACTTTGTATATGACCCAGAGAGAGGTTCAGATGAAGATTATTGAATGCTTATACAACAGAGCTATCATTTATACATTATCAATTATCTACAATGGTTTGCAGTGTTAGTTTATCTAAGAAAGCCAGCTTTAACTCTACAAGCATACACTGAAGAATGTTGAGATATTCACATTTTTCATCCAGTTACACATAAAATAATTAAGACACATTGAGAGTCAGTGAAATAGAATAAATCCCATGAATATTGCCTTAAATTATTTGGGGTGGGGGGGGGGGAATGGACTGATGATAATAATGATGATACTAGAAATTCACCCAGATAGCTACAAAAAAGACCCTTCTGAATATGATCTTCTTTTTGTAGGCAACTTTTGAGAATGTTGTTTATGTTGTTCCCATCCTAGAATGTATGGATTAATCAGGAGCTGCATTTATTTTAAAAAGATAATCAAAACATATTTTATTTTATGGGATTTTAATAATGAGTAGCTTTGATTTTAATTTTAGGACAGTTTTGTAACTGCCTTCCTTTTTTTAATCTTCGATTTTAGCTGTTGTCAATTGGCTAGATATCTAGAAAACAAGTGCATGAATTTATATGGTTTCCTCTTTTTCTTATTACAGGATAGTTGGATGGTCATGCTTCTTTCAAACAGCACAGTATTCCATTGGTCCCATTAGCCTCCTTTATTCTTACATAAGAATTACCATGAGCACAATTAGACTGAAAAATCTTGGGTGGCCCAATATTGCCAAGTAAACTTCATGGGTGAGTAGCAAGTTCTAAATGCCAACTCAAAATTTTAATTTCTGATGACCAAAACATTGAAATGCAAAAAAAAAACTAAAAGTTCTTCACCTTTTAAAAATGAAACAAGTTTAGAATTGCATATATTCTTTTCAAAATTATTTAACTGGCCTAATGTTCTAAATTTATATTTTCTTTTTCTTTTTTGACAAGTTTAAGATGGGCAAAGGTAATCTTTTAATCAAACGAATGAAAAAAAAAATCATTATACCCTAGTCCCATGATGGCAAACCTATAGCATGCGTGCTGGAAGTGACACGCAGAGTCACTTCTGCCAGTACGTGAGAAGTCATCCGGAAGAGCCCCACTGTACATGCACACATGCACCCCGCTAGCCAGCTGATTGTCGGGTATTTGCTGGATATGTGCGGGAGGAGACATGCACGTGGGAGACACACACACATGTACAGAGGCATGCGGCATGTGGGGGAGTTGCATAAGCATGCACAGAGGTGTGTGGTGTGGGGGGTCACGCAAGCATGCACAGGGAGGTGGGAGAGTTGCATGTGCATTGCATCATGGGTGCAGGCACGTGAATGTGTGCACACGCATACATGCATGCACTTTTGGCACTCAATGTGGAAACGGTTCACCATCATGCCCTAGTCTGTTGAAAGGATAGAAATAGCCAGTCATGTTCCTTGTCAGTTTCTGCAAGAACCTTGAAATACAACAAAGACAGAGTAATAATGTACAACAAAGACAGAGTAATAATGAAAAGTGTTCAATGAAAGCATCTATATTCTGACACATTCTCATGCATTTATTCTGGAAGCAAGGCACAATCACAGCTACAATGAAATGATACATTAGTAATGAAAAAGAACAGTAGAATCTAATTAGTTATCCATCTTTTAATCAATGAAATTTAAACAAATTTGCATATTAACAAAGTCTCGGCAAAGGCATAGTCTGAAATTATCAAGCAAGTAGAATGATGACATTCCTATTATAGTGATGCCATTAAAAATGCTCATTTGAATTCAATTCTTTCTTTTCTGTTATCTAAAACAGGGTTTATTAGTCGAAGCTCACCAGGGTTTCAGAGATATCACTAGAGGTTCCCTGGAAGCTAATAATTTATTTTTTAAAAAGCAGAGACTAAACAAAAACTGCAGTCTCCATCACTGGATTGTGTGATGACATGGTGGACGAGGGGGATTGTGTTCCTTTTAAATAACCATTACTGAAATATAAGAATAATATATTAGTTCCATTCCTAATTCTGTCTTTAAGTCAATTTTATATGTAAGGCAGAACTTGTATGAAAAGACTACCAATTACTTAAAATGGTGGACAGTACTGTCCTTCTCGGTTCTGAACTGCTGAATCCATGCAATGTTTTTAGAAACTGCTGAGATGGAGATGGAGATGGAGATGGAGATGGAGATGGAGATGGAGAGAGAGAGAGAGAGAGAGAGAGAGAGAGAGAGAGAGAGAGAGAGAGAGAGAGCAAAATTATAATAGCAATACAATTATTGCTGAATTATCACCATAATATTAATTAAAATTTTCAGTATTACATTCTTGGATATTTATTAATCCAAACATCATGCTTTTTCTGTTGTAGCTTTTGTATTCATATTGCCAACATAAGCAAAAAGTCTTTAATACTTATCATGTATTTAAAGTTTGAATTTTTTTTATCCTATTTTGAATTTAAGTTCATCTATCAAATATAAGCTAATTAAATCAACATTTTGCAGACTGTTGCTCTTTCCATTCTTAGATAACACATGGATTTCTAAAATTTTAAGCATTTCTGTATCATTTCCCAGTGAAATAAATCTTTAAAATTAAACATTCTAATAGGTTAGAAATAAAATGAAGAATAAAAGGTAATATTTATTCAAAATAAATTCAAAATAAAATAAGCAATGTGAACATTAAAACAGCCCAGTTTCAATGTTTAAAATTTAAAAGTTAGAATCATACTACAGATATTGTATAAATATAAATGAATAGACATTACTACTTCAGGACACCTTTAATGAAATGCATCCAGAAAATCTATTTTATCAAATAACATTAATTCTGATAATTTCAAAGTTGCAAGATCTTTGACCATGATAGTTGGGAATTATGAAAATACATTTCTGATGCAGACTTTTGGATAATACATAAAGGAATGGATCAGTGGTGGGATTCAAATTTTTTTACTACTGGTTCTCTTTTTCTTCCTCTGGTCTAATGGGTTAATAAGTTTTTTAGAAACCTGTAGTTGAAAGTTCTTTATGTCTCCTTACCCTAAAGACCCAATTTCATTTGGAATTTAATCCCAAACTGATTGCCCTTTTAGCATTTCTCTTGACACTTCTCCAAAATGCACCCCCAAGAAGCCACATCTCTCCCCACACCAGAGATTGGATTGGATATCTCTCTCCCTCCCTCCCTCTCTCCTTCTCTCTTTGCTTTAGGCTTAGAAAGTCTGCCAGTGCTGCTCCTCATTTAGCAATGCTTAAAGAGAATTAGGGGCTAGAGACAGTTGACATTCTCATCTCTGCTACAGGTGAGGCTGTCAGAAAGACTTTTTGGCAAGCACGCAATACCTTCTCCTCAGCCTTTCAGCACCAATGAGAGATGTGGCTCTACTGGCCAGGGTAGGCAAAGCCTCTCATTTTGTACAAACCATCTGCTGCCGGCAGATACACATTTATGGGTGGCGTGGGTGGGTCCATTCAGGGCACGAAGTTCTGGTGCTAGCCCGGCAGTCTGGCTTGAGCCACAGGTTTTTTTTAAAAAAATATTTTTCTTACGGGAAGTTACTGAAATGGGAAGCGTGCCTCTGCCTGCATAACTAGAGGGAGACTCTCTACCCCGCAAAAGCCAATGGCTTGAAAGCAGCTCCTCTCTTCCCCCCCCCCCCCCCCAATTCCCCCACTGCCTTCCCCATGGGGGGAATTTCAAATGCGGCATGCCATTTGGGTGGGAAATGCTTGAAACACAATAAAGCCCACCCACTCACCTCCTGCTGGCAGGCTGGCTAATGGGGAGAGGCGGAGAAGGGGAGCTGATTGGAGCCCTCTGAAAGAAGTGGGGTGAAGGAAAGTTCATGTGCTACAGCATGCTGCGGATGCCCTCGCTCACCTCTTTGCCTGGCTTCCCTCCTGCCATCTCCTCAGTGCTTGCTCGTGCTCCCCCTCCCCAGTCTATCTTGATTGCAGGTGGCACCACATTGCCTTTTGCAAGCCTGCTGTTGGTGAAGCTGGGTGCCAGTGAGGGCTGGCTTTTTGCATAGCTTTGTCCAGCTGTTGGGGGGGGAGAATGGTTTCCTCCCCAGGCACCTGTCTGTTTTCCCCCCAACAGCTGGATAAAGCTAAGCAAAAAGACAGCCCTCACCAGTGCCCAGCTTCATCAACAGCGGGCTTGGAAAGGGCAATGTGGCTCCGCCTGCAATCAAGGGGAGGGAGAGCACAAGTGAGCCAAGTCCTTTCCCTCCAGCCTTTGCCCAAAGCCCCTCACTGCACCAGGAGGTTGAAGTTTGAATTTCTTCACCCCCTCCGACCCACACGTACCTTGGCAACAGGAGTTTCTCTCTATCCCCTTTTCCAGCTTAGGGGGATTAGGGGGATGAACCTAGTTTTGCTTCCCATTACATTGCAAATAGGAATTTAAAAGTCGAGAAAGAAAGGGAAGTTGAGCTTTGCTCCTGCACAGTAAGGCCATCACTACCGCCCGCTGGCTCTGGGGGCCTCGTGTATGCGGCTGCAGTGGCACTTTGCACAAATGCCCCCGGCCTCGCAAAACACCTCTGTGGGTGGCAGAGGTAGCAATCCTGGCTCTGGGGGCCTCGTGTAAGTGGCTGCAGTGGCGCATTGCACAAACGCCCCCGGACCTCTTTTTTCTTTCTTTCTCTTTTCTCTTTCTTTTCTTTCTTGTCCCTCTCCCTTCCTCTCTCATTCCCTCTTTTTCTCTCTTTCCCTCTCTCTCTCTCTCTCTCTCAAAGCCACTCTGGGGCAAGCGCTCTTCGCTACTTTCATTTCTTCTTTTTGGAATCAAGACTGGCTGAACAAGGATCACCAGTGCGCTGGAAGCATCCTTTCGGGCAACCCTTCTTCTCCTCTTTCTCCTCCTTGGGTATGCACCCCATCCTCCTGGCCCCGCCACGGCTGCCGGTCACAAGAGGAGGGGGAGATGGTTCATCTGAAGAGATGCTTCCAGTGTGGCTGGCGATCCTTGTTCAGCCAGTCTGGATTCCAAAAAGAAGAAATGAAAGTAGCAAAGAGCACCAAGGAAAGCCTAGCCGCAGCTTTGAGAGAGACACACACAGAGAGAGACAGACACAGAGAGTGGGGAGAGAGAGGGGAAGATAGGGACCCAGCCACTTCAATATCCCCTGCCATCACCCTTACCTTCTCAGGCCAAGTGAGGGAGGGGAGGGTGAGGGGCAGGACTAGCCACTTCAGGCAAGGCGAAGAAGCATTGACCAAGCATGGGTGAGTAGAAGCCTGGGAATGGCGGCTCCCAGCTCAGCCAGCCTGGGGTATTGCTGCAGGCATATCGCAACAAGGGTGGTGAGAAGCCCTGGGACATCCACCCACCCAGTGATCCCCAACCTTTCTTATGTCGTGGCCCAGTATCCCCAACCTTTTTTATGGCGCGGCCCGGTACCGGCATTAGCTGGGCGCCTCCATCTTTTTTTTAATGAAAAAGTGCTTCCGGTGACCTCACCGAAGCACTTTTTCATCAAAAAGATCAGCGGCGCCAGCGCTTCTGGTGAGCTTTCCGGCAGAAAAGCTCACCGGGCGCTGGCCCGCCATCTTTGATGAAAAGTGCTTCCGGTGAGCTTTCACCCGGAAAAGCTCACCGGAAGCACTTTTTCATCAAAAAGATGGCGGCGCCAGCAAACCAGCGCCCGGTAGGACTTGTTCCACAGACCGGTACCGGTCCGCGGACCGGTGGTTGGGGACCCCTGCACCCACCCACCTGCTGGCTGGCTGGGCCAGGCTGGGCTGGGCTGAAAGAGGCATGTCTGCTGGGAAAAGGAAGAAAACATGCTCCTGGAGGGCAGGCAGGCAGGCGGATATCCTGGGGCTTCTGCACATGCACACTGCATGTGTAGCAGCTGCACACTCAGTGCACATATGCAGCAGCCCTGGGACATCCGACTGAGCTGTGCCATGGCCACCACATGGTAGCAAAAGCTAGGAGAGCAACCGGGACAAGTAGGCGACCGGCCGACCCGGTTCAGGGGCATGGCCAGCCAAGGGTCGCCACCAGTTCGGCGACCCATGCCAAATCACCACTACTGGTTCACCCAAATAGGTGCAAACCTGTTGAATACCACCTCTGGACTGGATCTCATCCTTGCCCCACTGCTTTCAGTTTTCAATTTAACTGGTCAATCTGCCACTTGTGACACTTCTAATTGCAATGCTCTTTCATTGAGTCAGCTTCAATTTCATATGAAAACCTCTGTGATCCCTTTATCACCATCATTGTCAGTCTTATTTTTCCATTATCCAATCAATGAAACTACTCAGCAAGATGACTTGCTTCCTTTTAAAATTTAGCCTGCTCACTTTCATTTCCACATGCACTGATATATATACTATTTCTTCTCTTTCTCTCTCTTGCTGTGATCTTCTATCTCAACACTTTCTATAAGAATTTTTTCCATATTCCAAGTAAAATATAGGACTAGGGAAGCAATGATATATCAACTTTATATCCCTTCTGATTTGAGCCTGTGCTAATACTGCCAGATCTTTTTACACTGCATAATTGTAAAAACAAGAACATTGGGTCTCAATTATTTAAAAGTATTCCTTTTCTACTCATTCCTGTCCATCACTCTTGAGTGCCAGTTACATTGTATTCACAGATTAACTATTTAAATTGGTATGGTGAATGGTGAATGCCACTTATTGTGTTCAAATTTTATACTCATTTTAGATACCAAAATTGGTTTTAAAATGAAGTAGACCCAATGACTTCCTAATTTAGTTCTATTCTGTACTTTTCTACAAAATTAAAAGTGCTGCATTTTCCTAATTTAAACACTTAAAAGTTGAACATCCTTTGAAATGTATGAATAAGTCTTCTTTATCTAATAGTTTATTAACATCAAAAAACCAAGGAAGTCTGAAAACACCTGTTATCTTTTTGGGGAAAAAAAGCTTTGAAGTGTACTTGGCACTTTGACCCAGATTATCTGATATCCCCATATCTGGGGCTAATGAAAACAATCTAGGAAAAAAAACAATTAGCATTGTGAAAATGTGGATGATCTTATTATTTCCAACATGCAAGTGTGCCATTTCCAAACCTGGAGACCACAGTATTACTAATCAGGTAGATAGCACAAAATAAAATATGTAAAGTTATTTTTTTTTCAAACTTCTGCTCTTATCAAAACTGTATCAATAGAAATGAATTGCCAAAATTTAGCTTGTCACCCATATTTGGGCAGTAATTTTACATGGAATTTTGTAGTGTTCAAATGCTATTGATACTACATTTCCAAATGCATTTCCTTCATCCAATATATTGCATGTGATTCATGTAGTTGAGCTATTACTGCAATGGGCAATCACTCTTCATTCAGTTCACTAAATAAATTCAGTCAAAATTTGATGTCATATCAATATCAAAATGAAACTACAAATATTTCAGAACTATTTCAATCGAGCCCTTCTTTAAAGAGGAATGACAAGAAAAGCAGGTTTTTTTTTTTGAAAAATAACAAATGCCATCCTAACTAACTGGTAGGTTTCTGCTATCTTTCTTGCCTTACAGAGTATATACAGTATTATACATGCCATATCCCTATGTCTGTAGAAATGCCATTATGACTCAATAATTTAAAAAAGCTGATTGAAAGCATTGCACTAACTGCTGTACTATAAGTATTATAAATATCATAATCAATTCATTGCTAGCTATCTGAATTGGAAATTACAAGAATAGCAAGCTGGCCTTTCTCCTGTTTCACAATGGACAGTGATTTGGTCCGATGTTATCATACTGAAAAACAAAAATATGTCTGTCCTTTTATTTATTATTATTTAGTGTATGATGAGAATATGACAAAGAGAAGTAAACATGTAACCACAACCAGGGGTGGGATTCAAAAATTTTAACAACCGGTTCTGTGGGCATGGGGCATGCCTTAGGTGGTGGGCCTGGCTTGGTGGTCATGTTATTGGCTGAGTGTGGCCAACTCAATATCATTCACAAGGAGAGGGAAAAAACTCCAGAGAAATTCCTGAGACAGGAAGTCTAGTCCTGCCAAGAATGTAATAAGGGTTAATGGAGAGGCAGTTTCTGTAAGCAACACTAGAATGTTTCCTTCCTGCCTTCCTTACAGGATTAGGCCAGTAATTTCTTCTAACAACTGGTTCTCCGAACTGTTAACAACCGGTTCTAGTGAATAGGTACGAACTGGTAGAATCCCACCTCTGACCACAAACCAGTTATTTGTCCTATATACCATCTTTATTGATCTCAAATTAGCTTTTTACTTGCCACTGAGAACAGTTCTTTGGGAGAAGATGATTCCAACAAGAACAGGCCTCACCTATTCTTAAACCAAAAACTTCACTGTAATACTGTTGCTAAAATCAGCTGTAATTCTCAAAAAAAAAAATCAATTTAACTTCTGGGTTAGACAGGGATGTATACAGAATACAGAGTAATAGGGTTAGAAGGGACCTTGGAGGTCTTCTAGTCCAACCCCATGCTCAAGCAGGAAGCCCTATATCATTTCAGAAAAGTAACTATTACAGTTGTAGAAAAGTTACAGAAGCCACTGTGAAATCTACACAAACAAAATGTAGGGATTATACAACAAGCAATCTGATTTTTTTTCATTGCAATTCCCATGACTCGAATACTCAAATAGAGCCCATTTTTACAGACTTTTAAAAGACAATATTTCACAGAATATTTTGGATTAGGAAATGGAAAAGGAAAGCATTTCTAATGCCTAATATTTCCTCCACTGTTTCAGGCATGTGTCTTTTGAGTCCTCCTTTCCTTTCCTACAAAATAAATCAGATTAAAATCAGATTAAAAAGTAAATTATCATCCTATATATCACTGTTCTCAGAAAGTTTTTGTGAAAGAAGAAAAGTTCCACCTTAAATCTGTATTTTTTAGAAAACATTATAGAAGCCAAATATCTATCTGATTTTAGGGGGGAGGGAAGCTTTATGAATTCTACCATTGCTTTCTGCAGCTTGCCTTAGTGAAAAAGAAGCATCTCTTCCTCTCTCAAACTCCATTATTTTTGTAATTTGCACTCTCAGCTGAATTCCTGGTTGTTCTAAAACTAATCTAGCAAAGAGCTATGCTGTTTCCATTCTGGGAGAGAGAAAAACTGAGAGAGACTGAGAAACAAAGGATGTAGAAGAAAGCAGTGGAGAAAGGGTTTATGAACTTCTCTGAGAAAGCAGCACTCTTTCAATTTACTAATCTCAAACCAAAGGGAATAAATAGGTAATGCTTCCAGCTATTGCTATCATTGCCAAGCAAAGATCTATTACTCAAAGATATCATTCTGGCCAAGACTGCATAGTGCCTTGCCCAGATTATCAGGCCAAGAAGAGGACTATCACTACTGTCTGCAAGCTGGAAGCAGTAGTAGAGTGACATCCTTGATCTGAACTTGTACACAGTGATTTATATAAAATATAACAGCATCAAAAGTCACAAAAATCTGACCATTATCATTGGACAAATCAATGGTACAAAATATAGATATTCACAGTGACGTGGAGGGAATATTTTTAAAATAATTTTCTAGTTGCAGCTATGTCCTCAGATCCCATGTCATATTCTAGATATCTTTGATGAATCGGCTAGAAAGAGCCAAAAGATTAATCTGGCCCAACTTCTGGCAGTCTTTCACTGTGAGCACATCAATCCTATCTTGAGTCATCCAATTGAGCAGGATTATTTCAATACCCTGAATGTTTTTCCCTAAAATTGGAAAGTATACCAAATAAGATACCACTCTCTTAAAATGGTGTTTTAATTATATCTGTGCTTTATTAGTAGTGTGCGTTTGTATAATGGAACAAAGATAGAAGCACCACAGAAAATATAATTGCTAAGCAATTTAGAAAGGCTGATTTCAAATAACAGTTAAGTGAGCTGTTGCCATTTGCTTTGCAATTTGGAAACTAAAGAAAGTGTGTCTTTCTTTGACGATATAATATGTACCTCACATTTCATGCACCTGATTAAAAAAAATAGAAAAAAGGGGAAAGAAATCTAAACTGTTGAGATGGGTAGTTTTTATTAATATTTAATGCTCTTATTAGTGCTTTTAGAGAAGGTTGTAAATAAATTGCTATGTGATCACTAAATGCCAACAATAATATGATGGCATTTAATCAATCAAGTAATCATCAATGAATCAAAACTTTGACCTTCCAGTAGTAATAATTCAAATGCTGTTTCTCTTTTTGACAATTCCTGCAGAAAAAAAGAATTAAATACATATTCATTATTTTTTTAAATAGTTATGTTTAGAAGTTAAATATTATAGTTGAACTGCAAATAAATAATTGTTTATCAAAATTGAAATAATTATTCAAGACAGATTTCATTTTCCATCTTTAACAATTCACTTCTTTTGCCATATGGTCACCTTACAACTATAAGACTTAAAGTTTTCTAAAAAGAAATAACTCACCTGAAAGATTATGCAGCTTTTAAATCATATTATTTTAAAAATTCTTGACTTAAAGTTTTTACTTAGTTAGCTAATACTTGTAGATTATAGGTCTTGGTTAAAGAAGTTACGTTCAGTTGCTAAGTATCTCCATATTTTAGATGTTAAGTAAAGTAATGAGGACATCAAAAATGAAACATGGATTATTATTTTAAGTTAAAATAGAAGTTCTTCATTACAGGAAGTCAAGTGCTGTGAAAAATCTAGCAGCAGATGAAACATATGAAGTGTTAACTTCTGTAAGCACTGTTCCTCAGTTTTTCCTTATGATTTATGTGATCTCATGGGAGACTTACAGAAACCTGGGTGTTATATTAACATAGTATTTTCAGTATCATGATTAAGGTTTTTAAATTGAATTTTGTAATGCAGATACTAGGATACTATATATATGCATGCAGCAGTGAGTATTTTTTATTATTACAACTTCTGGGCAGTTCCTGTGGCCACCAATATTTTATATTAATGAAACCAATGATGTGGGAGCTGAGTTTTTATATGACATTGTTATTAGACAGGCAGTTACATGTAAAAATATTGTCCCTGAGAAATACAATGTGTCTTATGATACAAAACCTCAAATGTCTGTCATATGGGGTGATAGGAACCAGGTTTTTTAAATTTAAAATTAATGTCAGCTACCTAAAATGTACAATAAACAACCTGATGAACCTAAATGAGAATACACACTACAATATTTGTTTTTTTCATGGGCAAAAGTAAAATGCACATCAACTTGACAGAATATTAAATGACAACAGAATATTACATCTACTCCTATTTCAACTTCTTGACATAGCTATACATTTCAATTAGATGAAAAACAAAGAATAAAGATTTTGATGAAATGATTTCTTTCATTTGTCCTTTTTCAACATTAGCTAAAAACGATCATTTTAATTAAAAGATAAATAAATGTTTAACGATGATTTTATTTGCAGAGAGGTCTGCGGGAGGGGGCAATAGAAACAAGCCTCTTGTAAATGTGACATATCCTTTTTATAGTAATTTTATCGAGAATTATAATTATCAAAACCTATTAAAACTAAAAGGATAAAAAGTAAAAGTTACAAAAAAGAAAAAAAAGCAAAGTAGAAAAGAAAAAAATAAAGTTGGTTTGTTGTTTTATATACTTTTTATTTATTAAAACTTCAGCCAATTCCTTTTGTATGCCCAGTATCTTTTTCTATGCATTATATGCTATGTTGTAAAAAAGTACTGTTGGCTAAAAGCAGTAGTGGAATTCATTTTTTTTTTACTACCAGTTCTGTGGGATTACCTTTATAGCAAAACTGAATAATATATAAACAAACAAACAAATGTTAAAGGTGAACTGCAAATGATAAGTATATTATCAGCCATCCCTGATATATTTGCTTTGCTTTTTGATTAAAATAATTTTAGGAAAAAGATGAAGTCTTCTTTCAAGATATATAATGATATGATGGAAATTTAGTACCGCAAGAAATAAAAAAGGAAATAAATATTATTTGCTTTAATTATTTATAAAAACCACTGTATTAGAAATGTTCCCATTTATAAACAGTATTAAATTATTACTTAAAGAACCATTTAATGTGAAACAAAAGGATAATTATTTTCTCAAGGAACATATTTTCATTACATGTTATATATCTAACACTAATAACGCATTACAGTGAATTAGTGATTTACTCTGCAAAATATTTTTCTTTCAAGAGAAAGCAAATTGTATTTTTCTTTAATAAATCTTATATCTGAGGACATAAATAAAAACAGCAAATAGTATCATCATTTTTATAAACAATTTTCAATATTATTTAGTCTGTACCTTTGAGGCCTTTTTTGAAAACTATCAAAATAAAAAAGTTCTTTAATTCCCTATCTTTTTTAATGTCTATTTAACTTTTGATAATTGTTTGACTCATAAATATATTCAACCATAAATGCAGAGATTGCAGCAATGGGGAAGGCAGGAAAACATAAATGAATGGTTGCTATCCCTCTTATATCCATACTTTCGACAGAAATGCTTACAAAGAGGTCTTTTGTCTAATATAGTAGGCATAGGTTTTCAAATATTAGTGGCTATATTACACAGAGTTCAGGAATTGCTTGGAATCTCTACTTATAAGACTAAACTTCTAACTTGACTGTAAAAAATTTCTGTAATAGAGTTGTCGAATGCTCTACTGGATTCAATTGTCTCAGCTATAATTTTTCACAGTTTCACAGTCCACTTCCGTGGATCTTACTTCATACTTTAGTGGTCAGTTGAGGGGGCATGCATAAGTGCACTATCGTCCCTGTCATTGTATTTTTATTCTATTATTCTTGTTCTGGTTTTTGTTTGACAAATTCCAATAAATAAACTTCTCTTTAATCCTTGGAATCCCTATCCACCTGTTTCTACATTCACTGTCAGTACTGAATAAAAATTAAAAGTACATTTCAGGTGAAAATAAAGTCAATTTCTATAGCTTGGCATTAGTTGAAAAGATAAGAGTTGGGTTATCATAATCAACACTTGTAAAAGCATAAATTTGATATAATCTCTATGTAATCTCAGTCATGCTGTATTTTTCCTATCTCCCAATCCACTCCAATGCAGGGTTTTTGAGAGGAACAGAAAAAAAATGTATACATTCATATCATTGTTGAAGTTTTTTAGTTATTACAATGAGAGAAGATGAATGAAGAAGAGATTAGCAGGTGATTTTAAATGGCATTCTGTTTCATTTGCAATTTGTTTTCCTGTCACTCAATTGATTCTAGAAAATATTTAAATTCTATTCAAGAAAATATTTCATTTCTATTCAAAGCTAATTCTGTTCCTGATCACATATATCTGTCCTAGGTTACTAAATCTACAGTGTTCCAGTTTTTATATTACTAGACCTGATTGCTCAATTGATTCTACAGTTGATTCTACAGTTCTTTAATATGATTCCAACACACATGTATAATTTAGACAAATACTAAAATGACAACTGGATATTTTTGCAGTTACTATGGCTTCCAGAAAACAAGAAATATGAAAATGAAAAGATAATTTTTCCATATGAAATTATGTCATCCATAGACAATAGCACCCATTATAGGAAAAAAATGGAGGGTCCATTTCAAATGAATTATTCCAATTCTTTCTGAATTGTTTGAGTCTACTTTTCTCAACACTGAATACCATTTTATTAGATAGGACCAGTGTTCAAGTCTGTCAAGATCCATCTGGATCGTGAGCCTATCTTCTAAAGTGTTAGATATTCCTGCCAGCTTAGTATTATTTGTACTTCTATTCCCTCATCTATGTCATTTATGAAGATATTGAAGAGTACTGGGCCTAAGACAGAACCTTGTGGTACTCCACTGCTTACTTTCCTCTATGTACACATAGACCCATTAAGGACTATTCATTGAGTATGGTTTGTCAGCCACTTACAAATCCATCTGGTGGTGATGCTATCTATGCCATTTTTTTCTAACTTATCAAGAAGTAGATTGTGGTCCACTTTGTTGAATGCCTTGCTGAAGTCTAAGTATATTATGTCCACAGTATTTTGCTGAATTTAGTCACTATGCTGAAGAATGAAATAAGATTGGTTTGGCATTGGTTTTTGAAAAACCTGTGCTGTTTGCTAATTATTACTTTACTCGTTTCTAGATGTAGGCAGATTTGTTTTATTATCTTTAGTATCCACCCGGGGATTGATGTTAGGCTGATTGGTCTGTAGTTTCCTGGGTCTGTTTTTTCCCCTTTTTTGATGATGGGAACCATATCAGCTCTTTTCCAGGCCTCTGGTAGTGGTCCAGGATTTTTGAAAGATGTGGTACAGTGGTTCTGAGATGACGTCTGCCAACTCCTTTAGAACTCTGGGATGTAATCCGTCAGGTCCTGGTGATTTGTATTCATCCACATCAGACAGGTGTTCTATTACTATTTTTTTTTTGTTTATTTTAACTTAAAATTAACTTAAAATTAGCTTATTCTAATCTGTCTTTTACAGTTGCTTTTGGTAGGCTATAGACTTGATCAAGTGAGATACATAGCTTTATTCAGTTCACTATAGTGCAACTCCACAAATATTGTAAGTTACAATCTCTTAACAAAAGAAATGTGAAGGATAGCATTTTAAGTTCTCTCCATAAAAATGATCACAAATCTGTAGATCTCTTAACTGCTATTTAGCTGTTATTTAGGATGGCAGCTTAAAGAAGTGTTCCAATTAATAATAAATAATATAATTATTTATAAATGAATATTTTGTCATCGAATAATGTTATCTTTCTCTGTATCAATTTAAAGAAAAGAAAGAAACACATACTGTGGAAAAGAGAACTATACATTTTCAGGATATTGTGGTAAATGTGCTCAAAAGTATTAATAAAGGAATTAATTTAATTTGCTACTCAGAAGCTCCAATTCATTTACTTAAGTTGAAGAAGAAAGGATTCACAATGTCAATTTTTCTACTTTAAAAAAGAAAAGAAAAATACAGTCATTTTTTGTTGAACTAGAATGGATATCTGGTTAAAAATGTACAGTAAAGAAGAAAACAATAATTATAGTCACTACTTTTAAAGTTTATTTGTATTTATTGTCTCAATGAAAAACTAAGTTGGAAAAATATTGCATTATTCAATATGTGTTGAAAACACTAAGTAAAATTCCTTTTTTTCAGCTAACTAAATTTGAAAGGTATAATTATGTGGCAAAAAAAACCCCTTGTCTTCCAACAACTGAAGAAATTTCATAGAGCAACTGGATAAGGATGAAAAGAAGTTATTAATCAACTGTGAATAAGGATCAGTATTAAGCAGGAGTGGGATTCAAGTTTTTTAACAACCGGTTCTGTGGCGTGGCTTAGTTGGTGGGCGTGGTTAACTCAATATCACTCACATCGAGGCACGCATCTCCTTGCCTGGCTTCTCATGACTGTGGGGATGCTGCAACAGTCATAAGTCTGAAAAATGGTCATGTCGCTTTTTTCAGTGTCATTGTAACTTTGAATGGTCATTCCACACAAGCAAAGTACCAGCAAAGGAGGGGGAAAAAACTCCAGAGAAGTTCCTGAGACAGGAAGTCTAGTCCTGCCAAGATTGTAATAGGGGTTAACAGAGAGGCAGTTTCTGTAAGCAACACCAGAATGTTTCCTTCCTGCCTTCGTTACAGGATTAGGCCAGAAATTTCTTCTAACAACTGGTTCTCTGAACTGCTTAGAATGTTAACAACCGGTTCTAGCGAATAGCTGTGAACCTGTAGAAACCCACCCCTGGTATTAAGGCTGATTAGGATTGAGATTCCATTTTTTTTCTGAATAATCTTACATAAAGAATAAGTGTTGGAAGTGTTGGAATTTCCTGAAATGACTATAGTGGTAAAGGTCTGAAAAGTTAAATTTGGCTTATTAATCAGGAGTATAGATTTATTGGGTATATGATGGTGATACATACAACATCATGCATGTTTGGAAAAAATAAACAAAATAAATATTTTTATCTAGGGGTGAGATTCAAATTTCTTAACCAGTTCTGTAGGCGTGGCCTAATTTGTGGGTGTGGCTTGGTGCTCATGTGACTGGATTAGGTTAGGTGGCCATGTGACTAGCAAACCACATATAAGTGGTCCTCGCTTAATGGCCAGTTGCTAAGCAAATGTTCTAATTTACGACTGACCTCCCTATAGCTACTTGACCTGTTTTTGGTGTTTTGACAGACATGCACACACACACACACACATACACACACACACTTATGATCAGTTACAACATCCCACACAGTCTTGTTACTGAGGTTTTCTATGTTTTTTTCCAGTTTCCAACAATTTCTTCTGGTTTCCAGTTAAAAATGCCCATTGAGGAAAATGGACTTGCTTAACAACCAGTGTTTGCTTAATAATCACAAGGTTCACTTAATGACCATGGTGTTTGCCACAACCCGCAACTCAGCTTTAACCCTCAACCACAACCCTACCTCAACCGATCCACCATCACCCAAGACTAGGCATGCACGCCCCTAACTACCTCAATTCCAACTACTACTGGCCTTAAAAATGCAAACTACTCAATGCAAGAAGCCTCGTGAATAAAATACCTGAATTTTTCCTCCTACTAAATATGGCTAAATTCGACATTATATTTGTCTGTGAAACATGGCTCAATGCATCTCTCCCTGACTCCATTACCACAGTAAGGGACTATCATGTTTACCGATCAGATCGTGAAATTCGTAGAGGAGGTGGTGTTGCTATCTTCTATAAAAAGTCCTTACATCTAAAAATATCCAAGTTACCCAGGAGCTTGCTCTTCCTGAGACCATCATCTGTGAACTATCCTTAAATATCACAATTCGATTCTTACTATGTTACAGAGCACCTGATTATGACATCGAACATGTAAACAAGCTAAATACATTACTAACATGGGCTGCATCCTGCCCATACACTTTTATCTTTCTTGGTGATTTCAATCTACCTCATATTGACTGGACCCTAAATGAATGTACAACTGAAATCATACACACAACCTTCTACAATGCTATTACAAATCTGGGACTGGAACAACTAGTAACCAACAACACTAGACTAAACAACTGCCTCGATCTCATCTTCTGCAATAGTTTGAATTTAATTTACGGAATACAAACTAAAGAACCCTTTTCCAGCAGTGACCACAATATGATTGACTTTTGTCTCAACATACGCCCACACAAAAATCACCACAATGATGTAATCCCCAATTGTAACTTCAAAAAGGCAACTATGATCTTATAGACAACGATCTCTCATCCCTTGATTGGCAATCTCTATTCACTGGATGCAATACTGTTGAAGACCATTACAACATATTTTTACTTGAAGTCAAAAGAGTCATCAAACTATATGTACCAACAACAACTCCCAAAACAAAACAAAAAAGCAGATTACCCATAACAATAAGGAAACTTCAATGCAAAAAGAGATCACTCTGGCGGAAAAACAAATCTGGACACGTTGCCAATTTCAAAAGCCGATACAAAAATTTATGCCACCAGATAAAGACCGAATGCATCAATTATCACATTAAACAAGAGGAAAACCTTCTAAGCACCAATTCCACCCGTGCTTTTTACAATTTTGTAAACAACAAACTAAAAGACTCAAGGTCTATCCCACCCTTGATAGGACCTGATGGTAAAGACTGCAACGACGACACCACTAAAGCCAACATGTTTAACACATTCTTCAGCTCAGTATTTGTAAACAGCAATGGATCATGCCCAGTATTTCCTAGCCGTACCACAGATAACAACAATGATCTAATACATATCGATTTTACAGAAGACAATGTTGAAAAAGCACTACGCAATCTAAAACCATCTCTATCTATTGGACCTGATGGAATATGTGCCTACTTCTTAAAAAAGCTATCCACTGCCATAGCCAAACCTCTAAGCATAATCTTTGAAAAATCTTTCAGGACCAGCTCCTTGCCTAGCCTATGGTCACAAGACACAGTCATCCCCATCTTCAAAAAGGGAGACCCAAGCCTAGTTGAAAATTACAGACCAATTTCCTTATGCTGCGTCACCTGTAAAGTCATGGAATCAATTATTAACCAATCCATCATCCTCCACTTAGAAACAAACAACCTACTCTCCAATAAACAATTTGGTTTCAGAAAAAAACTATCCTGTAATCTGCAACTCTTACACTGCAAAAACATATGGACGACACAACTCGACCAGGGCAAAGCAATAGATGCAATCTACATAGACTTCTGTAAAGCCTTTGATTCAGTGGTACACGACAAACTACTCCTAAAAATAAAATCCTATGGTATCTCTGGACAACTGAATAACTGGATAGAAGCATTCCTGGCAAACAGACAACAAATGGTCAAAATTGGGAGCGTCCTATCAAATTCTGTACCTGTCAATAGTGGTGTCCCCCAAGGCAGTGTTCTAGGACCAACTCTCTTCATACTCTACATAAACGACCTCTGTGATCATATTAAGAGCAATTGCGTTCTTTTCGCTGATGATGTAAAGCTGTTCAATACCACAGACAATACTGCTACCCTACAAAAAGATCTTGACTATGTATCAGAATGGTCAAACAAATGGCAACTTCAAATCTCAACAAATAAATGCTCTGTCTTACATATTGGCAAAAAAATCAGAAAATAAAATACAAGCTGAATAGTCAAGATCTTGTTGATGACCCAAGCTCTGTAAAGGACCTTGGAATACTCACCTCTAATGATGTAAGTGCTAGAGCCCACTGCAACTACATAGCCAAAAAGGCATTAAGAGTTGTTAACCTAATCCTACGTAGCTTTTCTCTGGTAATATCACACTACTAACCAGAGCATACAAAACATTTACTAGACCAATATTCGAATACAGTTCATCAGTCTGGAACCCACATTACGTATCTGATATTAGCACAATTGAGAAAGTCCAGAAATATTTCACAAGAAGAGTTCTCCACTCCTCTACTCGTTGTAGAATACCTTATGCCACCAGACTTGAAATTCTAGAACTAGAAAACCTTGAATTACGCCGTCTTCGGTCTGATTTAAGCATGGTATATAAAATCATACATTGCAATGTCCTACCTGTCAATGAATACTTCAGCTTCAACCATAACAACACAAGAGCACACAATAGATACAAACTCAAAGTTAACCGCACCAAACTTGATTGCAGGAAATACGACTTCAGCAATAGAGTGGTCAATGTCTGGAATACTCTACTCGACTCTGTAGTTTCTTCCCCAAACCCCAAAAACTTTAACCTTAGACTGTCTACTATTGACCTCACCCCTTTCCTAAGAGGTCTGTAGGGGGCGTGCATAAGCGCACCAACGTGCCTACCGTCCCTGTCCTATTGTTTCTCTTATTCTTCTTTTATTTTTCTTATATGTACCCATTTCATGTATTCACAACTATGTATACACTTATACTTATTATCTTGTAAACAATTGGCAAATCAAATAAATAAATAAATAAATAAATAAATAAATAAAACCTGGGGTCTACAACCTTAAACACTCAGAGCCATTTTTCTATTTTCTTTTAAACAGGTATCTCTCTCTTTCTATCTCTCTCTTTCTCCCTCTTTCTCATCTCTTTTTTTTCTTCCTTTTTCTTTTTCATCTCTCTCATGTCTCTGTCTCTTGTCTCTCTTTCTCTTTCCCTCCCTCCCTGTCTCTCTCTCTCTCTCTCTCTCTCTCTCTCTCTTTGTCTTCTCTCTCTGTGTGTGTCTTCTCTCTCTCTTCCCCCCTTTCTTTCTCTCTATCTGTGTGTCTCTTATCTATCTCTGTCCTTCCCTATTTCTCTGTGTCTCTTGTCTCTTTCCCACTCTATTTCTGTGTGTGTGTCTGTATGTCTTCTCTCTTTCTTTCCTCCTCTTTCCCTCTGTCTCGTGTCTCTCTCTTTCCTTTCCTCCCTCCCCCCTCTCTCTCCCTCCCTCCCTCTCTTGGTCTCTCTCTCTCTCTTTCCCTCCTCCCCTCCCCCCCTCTACCTGTTCGTCCATCCCTGGAGGGGGGAATATAAGTCACTTTTTTCAGTGCTGTTTTAACTTTAAATGGAGGCTAAACAAATAGTTGTAAGTCAAAGACTATATGTATCTGTGGCTTCCAATTAGCATCTAACTAAATTTCAGCTGCATGTCTGCACCAGGCACATAGGATAATTTCCTTATTCCCAAAATGCAGGAAAATAACCCAGGCTCACAAGAAGTTGTATTTCTGATGTTTTTCAAGCTTAGCAACTTTAAGACATGTGGACTTCAATTTCAAGAATTCCCCAGGCAGCATGAGATCTGATTATCTAATTATTCCCAAGTCAGTAACATGAAAGAATTACCAACTTTAAAGATACTGAGCATTGTATCTCTGTTTGAATTGATTTAGTAAGATCCCATACTTACCATGCTCATATCTCTGCTTAGACAGAACCATCAAGGCACTTCTACTGGATTGCCTCTTGTACCAAGGCTCTGATTTAATATTACCTCCTCCTCCTTACTAAACGCATGGATTGACCTCAAATGGATCATGTTACCTATTTTCTACTGGTGGATTAATCTATAAAATGTAATATAAACTACCCCTTCATCACAAGGACACAGCTTTAAAGATATTAAAGTCTCCACCCCAAGGGATACTTGCTCTGGGCTACTTTAAAATGCTTTAAAGCCCGGTTCAGCTCCAACAACGCTTCCCGGAACTGCTCCTTGTAGCATTGAGCTCCTTGGCTTTTATTTTGAAATCCAGCACTCTTGGACTTCAGCGCTGGATTTTAAAAGGCAAGCAGCTACTCTGTGCTACAAGAAATGCCAGGAAGCCAATGAATTAGTCAATTAAATAATACTTTTAAACTACTTTCTCTCCCAGCAATCTGGGCTGAAGCAGAATTAACCAATATCTGCTCCTTTGTTTTCTGAATGGATTTTATAGGAAGGAGGCTTAAATTCACATGCACGCACACCAGCCACTTCCCACTCAATCTACCTCATTTAGGAAACATGGAGGACATCGTCAGCAACATCAGAACTCAATATCTTCCAAATGGGATGGGGTGGGGGGAGGAGAGAAAGGGATTTTTGCTCCAGGTTTAAAGCCCGGCAGCTCCAGCCTCATCAGAGGCAAGTGGCCGGGAGGGGAAAGGGCAGGGCCAGCCAGGGGCATGATTTGCCGGTTCTCTGAACTGAGCAGTATCATAACATACGGTTCTATAGAACAGGTGGGAAGTGGTAGAATCCCACCCCTGTTTTTATCTGTATTGATTTCCCACCTAGTGATTGAATGATTAACAAATTAAATTTGTAAATTTAATTTACAAAAACAAAGAAATTAAACAAATTTACTATATATAAAATTGCCCATCTACTGAATATAATTGCCCATCTGAATGGTGATCAAAAATTAAAACCAAATATAATTAAACCAAAACCAGTTGAACCAATAAAGCAATAAAAATGTGTGTTCATCAATCACACGCTGGCTCCATCAATGCCCTGGGGAAAAAGCCAGGACTTCACTATCTTCCTGAATGCCAAAAGCTCTCTACATCCCTGGGAGGGGGCTATTTCACATGGTATACACCATGACAAAGAAAGCATACATCCATGGTCATACCAGGCAACATTATTTCAGCAGGGAGACTCAGAGTATACTATCTGATCTCATGGGATAACCAGAAATCATGGGAGATAGTTCTACAAGCAACCAAGTATAGAGAAAAAGAAAATGAACCTGATGGAAATATGACAAACTATTAGTAAGGCCAAAAAGATTGAAGTAATTAATAATTTAATTAATGGTTTAATTGGTGTTACTAATACTGAGTCCAATGCCCATAATATTCCATAAAGATAGTAAGGCAGTCTTTATATGAAGATTAATATGAACCAAACTTGCAAAATTATTGTAAATTAATAATTTTCTTTAAAAAAGCAAGTAATGGAAAGAACAAACATAAAACAATATACCAATATAATAGGGAAATGGTTAAGTCTTATACTTTTAGAAACAATAAATCAAACAAGGTGTAATTAAACCTTTGAGCCTTGAATACATTTTGAAGAACAATAATAAAACAAAAATCAACTGGCATTTTTAAAGCTTTTGCTCTCAGTCTATTGAATATAATTTAAATTGCAATAGCACCATCAAAGTTTAATTAAAAATATTCAGTAATTATAAACTTGATTTCCTGAGGGCAATTGAATAACATAGTGTATCTTTGGTAAGGAAAAATCAAGCTTCTTCAAATTTCCTTAAAGAAAACTGAAAACACATTGTTTTAAAAACATTTCCAATAGAAATAGAAATATGTCCCACTTTGCTTAAATGCAGACTTCTGAGCCAAATTAATTGACTTAATGCAAAAAACTAATAATTCACTTGAAAAACAAAAACTGAAGAAGCAACATTTTGAAATATAGTACATGGAAATGAAAGCCAGATCAAGTCCATTGAATAGGTATCTCTGAATCTAGAGACAGAATGAGGTACTCTTCCCCGGAGTGTCTTCTATCTATTGCTGAAATTAGAATTTGATAAAAAGCAAAATGCAAAAGTTATTTCTTTAGAATCCAATAAAATCACAATACTAAGCTACTGTTTGGAAATACCAAATTATTTGAATATCCTCAGGAACTATACCATTATGTAACATCAGCAAAAAGATAAACTTTACTTAGTAGCCATTCTGTTGTATTATTTACAAACACACTGAATAGAACAGTCCTTAGGACTGAGCCTTGTGGTATGGTTTCTGGGAGACCTAGAACTGAGCTTGTGCCCGGTCTTTGTTCAGACAGTACTCATTAACAATCACACATGGAGATCTATCCCTAATCCATTTTCCTATCTGTTCTGTCACCAGTAAAGAGACTCGCAGACCGGAGTTGAATTCAGCTCTTTAATAATAACAGTAACTTCAACTGCAGTCGAACCGCAGCTGCTCCATGGCTCGCAACCAATGACATTTAGTTGAACTTCCCACCGCTATTGGCGGCCAATCAGGTACTAACATTACTAACCAATCATATCGTTGCTTCTGTTAACTAATAGGAACATCGCCCTAGAAGTCTCTATTTAAATACACTACACTATCTAATGAAACTTCTAGTGCAGTGGTCATCAACCAGTGGGCCGGGGAACCACTGCTGGTCCATGAGAAAATTTTGGTGGTCCACAGGGAAATGTTACCCCCAAAGCACTCCCCAAAGCAATTAATCCAGGCTGCATGGGAACACAAGGCTGCGCTGCCCACATGGCCCGCGGGAATACAAGGCTTGCATTGCTTGCATTGCAAACAACACAAGGTAGTGAGACAAGGGGGGAAAGGTGGGAGGGGGGGAACTTGCCCCACTTGCTCCACGTGCCTCGCCTGGCAACCGGGCTGCTTCTTTCCACTTCTTTCTTCTTCTGCTTTTGTCTGCATGCAAGAAAAACAGCAAAAGTATTTCTTTCTCTCCCCCAAATTCTGCCAGAAATGAGTCTTTGGGACCCTGCAAGGCATCCTGCTCCAAGAGCGCAACAAGTCTCATTTCTGGTGGAGTTTGGCACATTGGCATAAGTATTTATAAGCAACACTTGGAATTAAGCTCAGATGCCTCCTGTTTCTTTTGATCATTGCTGACATGTTTTACACCTTGATCGGAATTGACCTATTGTAAATTAAATTTATTGTACATATTTAAAAGGCATACACCACTCTGTAGAAGGCATCACAGCTGACAATGTATACTGTAGCAGAGCAAAAGCCATGAGGTCAAAGGAACTGCCTACAGAGTTCAGAGACAGGATTATTTGGGGGAAGACTACAATAAATTTTCTGCTGCACTAAAGGCTCCTAAGAACACAGTGGCCTCCAGAACAAGTGGACTCTTCCAAGAGCTGGTCACATGGTCAAACTGAGCAATCAGGGGAGAAGCAGTGGTGGGATTCAATTTTTTTTACTACCGGTTCTGTGAGCGTGGCTTGGTGGGCGTGGCAAGGGAAGAATACTGTAAAATCTTCAGTCAGAGGTGATATTTGCTGGTCCTCCGAACTACTCAAAATTTCCGCTACGAGTTCTCCAGAACTGGTCAGAACCTGCTGAATACCACCCCTGGGAAGAAGGGCTTTAGCAAGAGAGATGCCCAAGAACCTGATGGTCACTCTGACTAAGCTTCAGAGATCCTTTGTGGAGATAGGTTAATTCCAATCAAGGTGTAGAAACATGTCAGCAATGATCAAGAGAAACAGGCACCTGAGCTTAATTCCAAGTGTTGCTTATAAATACTTATGTCAATATGATATTTCAGGTTTTTTTTTTCTTTTTAATAAATTTACAGACATTTATACAATTCTGTTTTCATTTTTTTCATTATGAGTGTAGATTAATGAGAAAAAATGAATTTCAACAACTGCAGAATCAGGCTGCAGCATAACAAAAGTGAAAAAAGTGAAAAAGGTAGGGATACTTTCTGAATGCGCTGTAGGCAGTATTTGAGTTTATAAAAATTCAAGATTTAAAATCTCAAAAGTTGGCAAATATATACCTGTGTCCCTAAAATTACAGCTTTCGGTCATGCTATCTCTCACTCTAAACATAGGATCAATTATAGGATCAATAATTACATTCTTCCAATTATCAGGCACAGAAGAAATTTGGCTTTCAAGTTCTCCATAACACAAGATATTCCTAGGCATTACATACATTTTGACATAATTTTCATTTGTGAAATGAAAACATTATACATATGATGTCATTGTGACTTCAACCAGATACCTAAGCTCCATGCTATAATGGGTTGAAATACAATCAGAAAAAAATGTACATTTTTGCAGTTTTCCAATCATTACATTTCTTTTTAAAACCCTAGGGGGAAAATGCTATTCATTTATGCTGATGCTCACAAAAGCAATAATGGGAAACTAAAACATAAAGACCATGATCCTTCATTAATAAGATATCTGCTGAGTCATCTTGAGTTTTGGCCTATATTTGTAGTACTCATTAGTAAGGTCTCAAAAGGGCAAGTATACCTTAATGCACCATTAGCACAAGAAGTGTGGTGCATGACATAGTATCTGAAGTACAGTCCTTTATTTATATAACAGTGCAGTGACCTTGCTCCTTCCATTACCTGCTGTATAAAAAGTCACAAAGTTGTAGAATGCTAATATTGGTTTGCATAAAGTATTCCTTTGTTGAACAATATATCCAAATACTGAAAATTTCTTGAATACATAACAATATATAGTATGGTTGTTGTCTTTCACTTTTCATATTAAAATCTGACACAAAACAATTTATATTGTTTTTTATTCATGAGAACTATATTCAATTATATTTCATCTTTATCTTTTTGTTCACATATCCATTTCACTACTTTGTTTCCAATAAGGCATATGATTTTATTGGTTACTAGCCAATAACCCAGTGTTCCCTGGGTATTTATTTATGCCAATCCTGAACTAGAAAGAACAATCCTGTAGTCTTGACTCATGCTGTTCTACTGTCTCTTGCACAGCATCACAATTCTTCTATTCCTCCACAAGAGAGAGCCCCCTTGTGGAATACTGTGAAGCCATTACCATGGCAAGTCCACTGTGATGTACAATAGAAGCCATTTTAAGGCTCACACGCACCCTGAGGGGTGTTAGGGATGTCTTACCCCCATAGTATTTGTTTCCAGAGGGAAAGTCATCTATGTATCAAGTTTGGTTGAAATTGCTTGAGGTGTTTCAAAGTTATGCTGGAACATACATACACACACACACACACACACACACACACACATCCCTTTTTGTATATATATAATAAAAAATAAATAGAATAGAATTCTTTATTGGCCAAGTGTGATTGGACACACAAGGAATTTGTCTTGGTGCATATGCCCTCAGTGTACATAAAAGAAAAGATACACTCATCAACAGTCAAGAATCATAAGGCACAACACTTAATAAAAGTCATAGAGTACAATAAGCAATCAAATCATACGAGGAAACAGTCAATAAAAATAGGTAGGATACAAGCACCAAAGTTCCAGTCATACAGTCATAAGTGGGAGGAGATGGGTGAAAGAAAGGATGGGAGGATTAAGAGTAGTAGTAAATGTAATTCAGACTTAGTAATGCAGGCATAGTTTGACAGTGTTGGGGGAATTATTTGTTTAGCAGAGTGATGGTGTTCAGGAAAAAAACTGTTCTTGTGTCTAGTTGTTCTGGAATAAAAGATAGATAGATGATAGACAGACAGACAGACAGACAGACAGACAGACAATAATTCAGGCCCATATTACTGGGTCTGATGATGATTTCAAGGATAATTACAAATAAATTTGCAGATATCATCATTCATATTTGTTTGGTAGCACTCTGAACAGACTTAGAACAAAGACATGGTAGGTAACTAGGAAATAAAATGGCAGCTTCAACCCCCTCCCCCCACCCCAAAAAAATCAGTACAACAAAATAAAAAGAACCAAAAACAGCTAGATAGTTTATGTTTCATGTTCATAAATGTACTGTTGTTGGGTCCTTGGGAAGGACTTGACAGCTTGATAAAAATACCAAATGCAGTCTAAACATCTGGCTGACTATGTGACCTGCCAGGCACTTTCTCCTTTGCCTCAGAAAGAACAGAGCCTTCTACCTAAAGAAAAAGAAGAATTTAAACAAAAATAACTGAGCATCTAGAACAATACAAAAACAACAGAATAAGGTTGTTCACATTAAAGCCTGTTCCAAAGAAATAGCTAGCATAAGCATTAAAAGATGCCAGTGTGCAACATCAAATACAAGCACCAGCTCACTGAAACAAACCAATGTAGAGCACAGCTGCAATTATAACTGAATGTCTGGGATGCAAAGTCAACAAAGAAGAAGAAAAACCAAATAGTGCATCATCAAAATGGAAGATCAGGCTGGAAAATAGGATGAGCAAACTGAAATCAGATGCTAGTAAGCTAGAAAAAAAGAAGCTGAAGAACAATAAGACCAAGAATAATATCTAACCAAGAAATGCTACTTAGAAACAAGAATGATCAAGGAAGCACTGGAAATAATAAATAACAGCTATAATCAAGAAGATTAGAAGATAGAAGGTCATATTGCAAATTATAGGCAGAATATTCAATTTCAATTCAATCAGAAAATTTCTACCAATCCATCAATGAAAAGACTTCAGTAAATCACTCAACACCTGATAAGGAAGAAAGAGTACAATTCTGGGTGAAGATATGGGTAATCCCCAAAACTATAACAAGAAAACAGTTTGGTTAAAGAATATGGATAAGAATAAAAAAGAAGGTGAAACAACTTGTAATAATAGCAGAAATGGTAGAGAAAAGGGCAAGGAAGATCAGGAAGAACTGTACAGCACTAGGGAAGATGAACTGCTTGGATTTGCAATTGAAACTGCAAATGGTCTGCTTGTTGTCAAGCAGTTAAAAAACATACTGCAAAGAGGTGAATTTGCTAATATCTGACAAGACTTATCTGATAATGAAAGATCCAGCAATTACTTGTTTAGCAAAACTTTCAAACTGTTAATTGGTGTGGTAGTTGATTCAGTCCAACAACATCTAGTTGATAATCTCTTTCCACCTGAGCAAAAAGGAACCCTTCCCCAAATAGCAGAAGAACAAAAGATCAACTCCTAATTGACAGGTTGACTCTGGAAAACTGCAAAAGAAGGTGGATTGTAGCATAGTTTGTTTACAAGAAGGCATTTGTCTCACTGCCACATGATTAGATAATCATGTGCCTAGAAATAACAGAAGTCAGCAGAAACTTCAGAAATCTTTCTTCAGAAAGATTGATAGCATAATGGAAGACATTGTTGCTAATCAATGGTGATAAATTGAGACAGGCTAATATCAACAAGAGAGGAATCTCGTTTTCACCACTACTATTTGTGATTGCACTGATTTCTCTGTAAACAATACTGAATAATTCAGACTATGATTATCAAATATATAAAAAAAATCTGCCATACTATCCTACCTCCTTTGCATGGACAATTTGAAGCTGTATAGAAAAACACCACCTGAAATATAATCACTGCTGGTTCATGTATACATCCAAGATGTTTCAATGGAGTTTGGACTGGATAAATGTACCATGCTTTACCATCAAATGGGAACAGATAGTGAAAACTGACAAAATCAAGATGTTCTATGGAAATAACATCACGAGTCTGGATGAAGATTGTTAGGAATGTAAGTCACCTAATAGTTGGGTTGGAAAATATATAAACCAGGATAGACATTTTAATACTGTCTCTTTAAGAGAATGCTAAAACTGTAATTGGGTGTGGTTCTGCAAATGGCCATAAGATGGAGCCAGAAACCTGGGTTGTTTAGTGTGTGTCGTCTCTCTGTTCCTTCTGTTGGAGAGTATTGCCGTTCCTCCTAATGACTGTTACTGATCGTTGATGTAAGTCTGTTACTGAACTGTTTTTTGATACTGGACTTTGATATTTGGATTATCCCTGAACTGAAAATTGACTGCTTTACTAATTACTTGGACTGCTTATCTTGGACTTTGCTTAAACATTTATGGAAAGTAAAAAGCTACATTTACTATACAGTGTAGCTGTGTGCTGTGTGTGTGTTATTCTTCACTACTCTCACTACGTCTCCCTGTATGCGCTCATTCTCCTAATGGGGAATTACAAAGAATCTGCAAAGAAGTTGAAGAAACAAGGAACCACTTCATTAGATGCTGCAAGAATATTGCACACATTGACTACAAACAATGGCATGACAAAGTAGCAATAAAGGTGCATTTGAAGATCTGCAAGAAATATTATTTGCCTGTAAGCAAGAACTAAAATAGAGAAAGTCATAGAAAGTAGCTAAACTGCTCTGGGACTTTAGAATTCATACAGAGAAGCACCTGCTGCATGACATACTAGTCTTAAGAAATGTCAACAAAAACTAAAAAGCCTGAATAGTGGACTTGGCAGTACCTGGAGACAAAAGAACAAAAGAGAAAGAATTGGAGAAAATAACTAAATATAAAGAAATAGAAGAAGAGTGGCAAAAGAAAACAAAGGTACTACCAATAGTAATAGGCACCTTGGGTGAAATCCTAAAACAACTGGAGCACCATTTGAGCAGCATTGGCATTGACAAATTGGAAAAGACAGCTTTACTTGGAACAACTTACATCCTGTGATGATATCTGTACACCATAAACAACCATATCTATCCCAGGTACTTGGAAAGGACTTGATAGACATTCAAAAATACCAAATTCAGTTTGGACATCTGGCTGACTTTGTGCTATAATAATAATAATTTTGAATCAGTACTAAATAATATGCCTAACAATCATTGCTTTTTCTTAAAACTAAGTTTTTGTTGTTAGTATTAATTATTACTCTACTTGAAAACAGTTCCTTATTAATCCTTACTGCTAATGCTGAAAATATTTTTTTTGTTTCATCCATGTTCCCTTCTTATCATTTGTTTTGACATTTACACCAGCTGTTTTGCTACCATTATAGTTGCGTAAGTGAATAGGAAAATGATAGGGTGCTTTGGATCATACAATACTTTTGTGAAAATTTACATCACCTCAAGTTGCTGCCAGTTCTGTACTTATTCATTTTTGTATGTATTGCCCTTCATCCAGCCATGACTGTCAATTTTGAGCTTTGTTACCCTACTTTACTCAGTGCTTTCTTATTTTCAAACTGACTTTTAAGTGATTTTTTTTTCTGTATTCCTTCAATATGGAGTTACATTTCATCTAATTTAGCAATTCCCAGTCTCAAGATCCACAGAGTTGTTGAACTGTAACTCTCAAGTTCAGACATTCACAATGAGCATAACTGTAGGGAGTTGTAAGCCAAAATTATATAAGTATTCATGATTAGAGACCATGGATTAGCTCCAATATATCTAAACTACTCATGGGCATTTAGGATCTTGATCAAAATCCTGCCCCTGTTATATATATATGGCTCTCATTGCTGCATATACAGAGGAGTGAGGAGAGAGACATCATAGTTGTCGTCTTTAAGTTTTTAACATCCTCCCTCACAGAGGTTACTATTTGCTTCACACTTATAAATTGGTTTAGCTATAATTTCTTCTATTTCCCCCAAACAAGACCAGCACAAAACTATTTCTCAGCATTCACCAAATTATATTAGATTCTTCTGAAAATAACTTACGACAACTTGACATTCATTAAAAATGTTTACTGCCACATTCTGAACAAGGTATTTCTCTTCTTTTTCCGCTGTTGTCATTAACCATAGTTTCAATTTCACCTTTCAAAATGGGAAGGGATCGATATTGTTTCAGAAATAATTGACCATGATAATGCAGCATGCATGAGCAACTCCCTTTTGAATACAGCATTTTAATCTGGATTCTTGGCAGACTAAACATTTTAGAATCCAGACTCCTGTCTGGGAAACATCCAAATTATTAGAATAAATCAGCCTTTTTCAAATGGATGTTAATATGAAGAGTTTTTCCTTCTGTAGCATACAGTTTTTTATTTTGAAGAAACTGCCTTGTGGTAATAAAGAACATTGTTTATCGAACACAGACAACAAGATTAATGAATGAAGAATGTGATAATGTGGCAAAATTAAAATTGTAGGAAAAAAAATCCCCTTTGGGTTGAAAAATAGCTGCTGCTGAGAAAGTTGTTATATTCACAAGAAATAAAGCCTTTTGTTTTAGCACATACATCTGCAAGTCATGCTGAGTTTGCTACTAATGTGGGATGAGCATGATAAATGTGTTTGCAGAAACTTAAGACAACTAATAAATTTAGCCTTGAAAACATTTTTTATTGTAAAGGCCTTTCTTTCTTGTGCAGCAACAAATGACCAGACTGAATGCAAATGGATAAATTAATCTGTTACTGGCAATGTTTAAGGTCATCCTCATATTCTAAGAAGAATGCATAAACAATATACATATAAATTATGGCATTTTAGAGCTCACTTTGAAATCCTGAAGTAAAAACTACCTCTAATATAAAATGGGAGCAATTTAATTAAGAGGCAATTATTAAATTAAAGAGATTTATTTGTTTCACCGAACACTGCTATTATAATCTTAAAATAACTAAAGACATTTCTGAAACACTGGCACGCTCATAATCTAAAATGATGGTAAAGCAGGGATATTGTGATAGATGAGCTGGATTACTTAAGGTGGTAGGTTTTGCCATATCCCTCCAACATAGCAAATTCTCACTTATTTAGTTTAATAGTATATTTTTAAACTTGGATTTAATCCAGGTGGATTTAAATCCCCCACAAGCAAATAATTTAAAAAGAAACCCAATTGGGGTATAGGTATATATTTTTAAGGGGAAAAAGCTAACAAATAACAGAAGACTGGCCAGGACTAGGTCATTGGCTGCAAATGAGATTTCTTGTTTAATTATTAGAAGAGACAGTATGTAAATAGGAAGCCTTCCTTTACTTGCATTCTTTATCATATCTGATTTACATAATAAAGATGTAATATTTCATTTTGGGGTCCTTGAACTTGGTTGTTTTCTTGCAGACATTTCATTACCAAACTAGATAACATATTCAGTGCTGAAGGGGAATGGGGTTTGCTATATGTTATATACTAGTGACCTGCCCTGTCAGTGTTGATGGAAGTGGTGTCGGTGGTTCCTTGATTAGGTTGTTATTTATTTGTCTGAGTTGGCAGTTCCTTGTTTATTCGATTGTTGATCTAATTAATCTCTGCTTATATAGGTGTTGATTGCTGCTAAGGAAGTGTTTCATTTCAGCTTGGGGCACAAGAATGAGAAGAGTCCTTGGTACTAGAAGCATGGGATTCAAAACAGTGTAATAATGTCCAAGTAATAATATCCAGAATCTTCTCCTCAGAAGCCAAATGTTTTGTTATTAAAATAAAATGGTTGCCAGCTAAAGACTAATTTGGGTGGATTATTATGGTCCATTGATAACATTAAGAGCAGAGCCAGTGGACTGTGCGAAGTATATAGATGAGCATTGCTCAAAGCCTACTATTACAACTCTCCCACTTTGAAACACTTCCATTAATATTGTAGTGTGAAAATGTCAAGTAGCTATCTGCCAGGTGTAAGCTATTATATCTGGATGATTTAGTGCACTTAGGAGCATCCATTTGATGCAAGGTGAAATGTAACTAAATGTTGGTTATAATGTGCTTTAGTAGAGAGAAAGCAGATTTATTTTTAGGTCTCTTAAACATGAGCATCACATGCTATAAGTCAGTTTGAAACTGGCATTGACCTTGATAGAATTTTATGTTTGGAAGATCAGTTATTTGGCCAAAGAGGTTGAAAATTCTGATCAGCTAGCTTTTATTACTTATATATGAGAAATATATGTTTTATGTCTGCCTGATTATCTGAAGCAAATGCCAATCCACCTTATAAAAGTTGAACCACATCAGTTTACTGAACAGACCACCTTGTATTTTAGGAAAGAGAAGTGGATATTCTACAGTTTGTAGAGCTACAGAAAATCTACAGAAGCATTATATTATTTAGAAAGAATTCAGATTAAAGAACTGTTGTGTGCGTCTTTCACCTGCATTAAATCTCATGACAGCTGGACTCCTGAGGTTTTGTCCCACTCAATTCTTCCCTAATGTCTATGCAAGTGAATATACATGCGTGTATGAACACAGATGAGAGATAGAAGAAGAGAGCGGGAATGGGCATAGAAGAAAGCGCAAGTGAGCAATAAAGGAGAATTTTTGTAGCTCAGGGTTGAAGTCAGGGGTCCTTGGTGCTCTCTGAGCTTGCTTATTTTCATAAGCACTGATGATGTTACCTAGTTAGGATAATGAAACATCTGCAAGAAAACAAGCAAGCTCAGAGAGCATCAAGGACTCCTCATAAATTAGATAGATAATAGATGACAGATAGGCGATAGACAGACAGACAGATGATAGACAGGGAAATAGATGATAGACAGGAAGATAAATGATAGACAGGGAGATAGATAGGTAAAAAGAGGAGAAAATCCTCCTGTTTTCTTCTTCTCCTTTGTGTCTCAATTTCCAATTTCCAACACCACGCCCATGTTTTGTATTTTAGTCAAAATGTCCTCAAATCCTCTTAGCACATTTTTTATTTCCTGAAAATCCAACACAATTTCTTTGCAAATTCTACCCATCTTTATTTTTGTCTCATTTATTTCTTCCCAGCCAATTGTCCAACTGTCCAACTATCCTTTATCTAAGCGAAAACCACTTTTCAAACTAAAAAAAACAATCTCCAATCTCCAGGAATCTGTATGTCCCGAAATTAATCAATCTGTTCTTTTAAATAGTCCAGAGCTTCATACTTCACTCTACCAGTTGAGTCTTATATTGTAGCTTTCAGGGATCTTTTAATAATAAAATTATCTTATTTCTCCATACACCAGGTCTTTTCAAAACTTTGGGCATCTATTGTTTTTTCTTTTGTCAGCAGGTGGCACTCTTAAATCCGTTTTCAGTTGTTTCATCTTTTAATCAGACTTTATTGATAAATTCCAGATATATCAAAAATGAATGTTATGTTTGTTTTTATATATATTTTAGCATTTTTATAAATGCCTATCCAAAGCCAGTTTTAACCAATCCAAAAAATGAATTTTCTATATTTTTAACAAATTTGCTGTTTTCTTTCTTTACATACTTACTTCGATTGTTGTAATGTTAGCATTTACTCCAGAGCTAGGTCACAGCCACTTAATATAATTATGAGTCCTCTTTTCTCAATATTCTTCTCAGGGTTATATTTTAAAGCAAAAAGGATAGTTTTTTAGGAGAAAAAAGAACATAAACATAATCTAAAATTCAGTGCTCAAAAAAATAAAGGGAACACTTAAACAACACAATGTAACTCCAAGTCAATCAACACTTCTGTGAAATCAAACTGTCCACTTAGGTAGCAACACTGATTGACAAACAATTTCACATGCTGTTGTGCAAATGGAATAGACAACAGATGGAAAGCATAGGCAGTTAGCAACACATCCCCAATAAAGGAGTGGTTCTGCAGGTGGTGACCACAGACCACTTCTCAGTTCCTATTCTTTCTGGATGATGGTTTGGTCACTTTTGAATGCTGGCTGTGCTTTCATTCTAGTGGTAGCATGAGACGGAGTCTACAACCAATACAAGTGGCTCAGGTAGTGCAGCTCATCCAGGATGGCACATCAATGCGAGCTGTGGCAAGAAGGTTTGCTGTGTCTGTCAGCGTAGTGTCCAGAGCATGGAAGCGCTACCAGGAGACAGGCCAGTACATCAGGAGACATGGAGGAGGCTGCAGGGGGCAACAACCCAGCATCAAGACCGCTACCTCTGCCTTTGTGCAAGGAGGGATAGAGCCCTGCAAAAATGACCTCCAGCAGGCCACAAATGTGCATGTGGCTGCTCAAATGGTCAGAAACAGATTCCATGAGGGTGGTATGAGGGCCCAACGTCCACAGGTCGGGGTTGTGCTTACAGCCCAACACCGTGCAGGACATTTGGCATTTGCCAGAGAACACCAAGATTGGCAAATTTGCCACTGGTGCCCTGTGCTCTTCACAGATGAAAGCAGGTTCACACTGAGCACATGTGACAGATGTGACAGGGTCTGGAGACGCCATGGAGAACGTTCTGCTGCCTGCAACATCCTCCAACATGACCGGTTTGGCAGTGGGTCAGTAATGGTGTGGGGTGGCATTTCTTTAGGGGGCCGCACAGCCCTCTATGTGCTCGCCAGAGGTAGCCTGACTGCTATTAGGTACCAAGATCCTCAGACCCCTTGTGAGACCATATGCTGGTGCGGTTGGCCCTGGGTTTCTCCTAATGCAAGACAATGCTAGACCTCATGTGGCTGGAGTCTGTCAGCATTTCCTGCAAGACGAAGACATTGATGCTATGGACTGGCCTGCCTGTTCCCCAGACCTGAATCCAATTGAGCACATCTGGGACATCATGTCTCGCTCCATCCACCAATGCCACGTTGCACCACAGACTGTCCAGGAGTTGGGGGATGCATTAGTCCAGGTGTGGGAGAAGATCCCTCAGGAGACCATCCGCCACCTCATCAGGAGCATGCCCAGACATTGTAGGGAGGTCATACAGGCACGTGCAGGCCACACACACTACAGAGCCTCATTTTGACTTGTTTTAAGGACATTACATCAAAGTTGGATCAGCCAGTAGTATTTTTTTCTACTTTAATTTTGAGTGTAACTCCAAATCTAGACCTCCATGGGTTGCTAAATTTGATTTCGATTGATAATTTTTGTGTGATTTTGTTGTCAGCACATTCAACTATGTAATGAACAAAGTATTTAATAAGAATATTTCCAACTCTAGGGGGTGGTGCTCATCTCTGTTTCAAAGCCGAAGAGCCAGCGCTGTCCAAAGACATCTCCCTGGTCATGTGGCCGCCATGACTAAATGCTGAAGGCGCACAGAATGCTGTTACCTTCCACCAAAGGTGGTCCCTATTTTTCTACTGGCATTTTTACATGTTTTTGAACTGCTAGGTTGGCAGAAGCTGAGACAAGAAAAAAAAACTGCCAACCTTTCTGATCGACAAGTTCAGCGTTTTAGGCACTGAGCCACCATGTCCGTTAAAAAATACAATAAAATACAATAAAAGCAGGTAAAAAATGGAGCTTGCTTATTCTTTTAAAACTATTAGCCAATATGTAAAAATAATAGGATAATATACTGTCTGAATTTGCAAAAATCAGATATTTTATACTTCCATTGCTTGAAAAAGATATGAAAAACAATTAAGTTTTCATTACACAATTAGGTATGGAATTAACAAAAAAGATAAATAATTTCTAATTAAAATGATGTAACAGTGAGTAATGAAATAAGAAAAAGATATAATAAAAATGGACTAAATCTTAAGTAAGGGGAGTGAAAGTTATTAAAAGCATTTTACTTAGATTGGCATTACTTATTTATTTAATATCTTGGAATATGTTTAAAAACCAGCAATAGTTGCTGAACTATTATTTGCAGGAACAAAAATATCAGACTAGGAAAAATCATGGTTTAAAGATCAGCCAGGAGAAGACACTATTCAGCTTGAAATAGTATTTTGTAGATGGTTCAAATTAAACAAATTCTTGGCTTAATATGGACTGGGCCGATCCCAGTGTAATAATGAAACTGGCAAAAAAATAAAAAAGGAAAAGGGAAAAAGAAAAGAAAAGAAACAATAGCAGATAATAGTGGTTTAAGAACAGAGTGAGAAAAAAGGTAAAAAAAACTTTATATGAAAATACCAAATTGGGTCTCTCCTATAGAAACGATACTACATCTAAATACAAGGGATACAAAACAATGAGTAGATATGAAGAATTATTAGATAATCAGGGGAATCTAAAAACAATTGACAAATTTAAAGAACAAAATATAATTCTAGATTGGTGGTCATACTTACAAATTCTGGCAAAATTTTAAAAAGATTTAGAAGAACAAGGGATAAAAAAGGATTTGCAATAACTGGACCAAATTTTGACAGGCAAGAGGGTAAAATTTATAACAAGAATGTGTAATTATGTATTGGAAATGGAACTAGAAGAAGAAATGGTAAAAGGATCAATGATTCCCTGGGCAAAAAACGTAGGTCACAATATAAATTTGGAGGACTGGGGAAAAAATGTGGATTAGTAACTGTAAATTGACATTGTCAACAGCATTTAAAGAAGATCAGTACAAAATGTTTTGTAGATGGCACCTAGTCCAGTAAGGCTGACTAAAATGTATCCAAATACAAAAGCAGAATATTGGAAGTGTAAACATAAAGAAGGAACTTTTTTCCATATGTGGTGGCAATGCCCAGAAGTTAAAAAAAATTGGATGAGGATACAAAGATGGATATTCGAAATTACAGAACATAAATTAGAACTCAAACCAGAAATATTTTTTACTAGGAATAATTAAGGGAAAATTTAGCAAGGTCATCCAATACATCATTATACATATTATAACAGCGGCAAAAATAGCCTTTGCACAGGGATGGAAAAAAAGAAAAGATACTATCTAAAGAAGACCTGATACAAAAAATAACGGACTGTGCGGAAATGGATAAATTCACAGTGGAACTAAAAGGCAAAGATGATTTGGACTATTATGTGGTTTGGGATAGGTGGTACAAATGGGTGGAGGATAGAAATAAGAATTGATGTTTAGGTATAAAAGGACATATATGTATTAATAATGACATAAATGCTGTTAATGTAAATAGAGATTTGTAATTTTGTTTTTCAAAAATAAAATAAATAAAATTTGGGGGGAAAAGAACAGAGTGAGGAACATTGAAGAAAATAAAGAATACATTGCTAGAGCTAAAATTCAGTTGTGGGTAAAAATAAATTGTTAAAATTTATTATTCTTGCTTCCTTCTATTGGGTACTTCACTTTGTGTACAGTGTAGGGACAATGATCTTAATGAAATATGTAATAACTAGGCAAAAGGAACTGAAACATCTTAAAGATAATATTTTGAAATGACAGGCAGATATCTCCCTAATTCATGACCTATAAGAAAGAGGAGGAGCAGCACAATCAGGTTTTCAAGATGTTATTATAGCCAATCTCAGTAAAAATGGTTTTAGCTTTCCTGTGATCCTGGCCTGGTTAAAATCAATAGCACTTAGAGTTATATAATGCTTCATAATACTATATAGCACTCTCTCAGCATTTTACAGAGTCAGCCTATTGCCCCCAACAATCTGGTTTCTCATTTTACCAACCTCGGAAGGGAGGAGGGCTGAGTCAACCTTGAGCTGGTCAGGAACAAGCTCCTGGCAGTGGGCAGTGCTGAATGCAGCTTGAAATACTGCATTCTAACCACTGCTCTACCATGGCTCTATTACCGTGTTTCCCTGAAAACAAGACCTATCCTGAAAATAAGCCCTAGCTTGAGATTTATGTATATATAAGCCGTACCCCACAAATAAGCTCTGGTTAAAACCCCACCCACTCTGTCCCACTGTCTGGTTGTACAAGGTGGGGTGAGAAGCATGTGTAAAAATCAAGCTAGGGCAGGGGTAGGGGTGAAATTGCCTCATGTGCAAATTAAATAATATTCTTACTAATGCAAGTTATGTAACATTTTACAACGATTTTTTACTCCAATGTAGAATTTTTCAAAAATAATGGAAAATATTATCTTTATAGACTTGCATTTTAAACGGCTCTATGTAGAGTAAGTATTCCTTAAGTTGAATTTCTCTCAGTAATACTCAGTAAATTGAATGAATAATTCACTCCTACAATGTTTTATTTTCTGTTTAATTGACTCATTGATTGATCCATTCAATCAATCACTCATTCCAAATTGTTATGTGGTTCCTTTTAGATTACTGCATATATATTGCATTATAGGTTGAATTCTTTTCCAAATTGTGGGATATTTTCCTCCTAAAATTGTCAAGTACAGATAAATTATAGTATTTTGGATTATCTTCCTTTATAATACCTAACTAAATAGTGTGTAATATTTTTTCTGAATAAATATAACTAGAATTGTGCTTTGACAATATCTATGACCATGTGCTAAATATATTTTAAATTCTTTTATTAAAATTTCTGATTAATTTGGCTCTCAGAGGGACTTTTCAAGTTTATTAAAAAAAACAGAAAAAGATGAATTGGTCTAACATTTGCCTTTAACCAATGAACTGCTTAATTAATTTAATCTTTTAAAAAACCCTCTACATTATCAAAAGCAAAAAGTAAGCAATTCATTGTTATAAGGAAAAAACCATGTGTTTAATTTCATGGTAATAGCAGTGCACCAGAAATAGAAGAACTGCAAAAAATAATGAACACTTAACAGTATCATTAATTAAAATGAAATTGATTCATATATAGCTAAAAAGAACCCCTTTGAAATGCAGTGAACTCTCTAAGATTAAACTTGCCTAGATTACAAAGATTTCTTCTATTTTTAAAGATATATATAAATGGTCCCCTTCTCAAAGCATCTGAGACAGATAAATTGTACCCAATAAGACATGCATACAGCCTTTATTGCCAGGTGACCTTAAAAATAAAATATTGTATAAGTTTTCCTGCAGTGTACTGATATATGACACTCTAATCCAGAGGTGTCAAACTTGATTTAAATGAGGGTCACATCATTATGTTTGACCTCTGGGGGCTGGGGTAGGTGTGGCTGGGATGCGTGTGGCCAGGTCAATATCACTCCTGTCAGGCACATCTGTGGTAGCCAAATGCTAAGGTAGAGCTTCCTTCAGACCCTCTCTCACTTTCATTATAATCTCCTTCTACTCTTCCTTCCTTCCTCACCCTCCCTCCCTCCCTCCCTCCTTCCCTCCCTTTTTCTTTTTTTCCTTCCCTCTTCATTCTCCTTTCTTCTTCCTTCCCCTCTTTCCTTATTTTTGCTTTCTTGCTCTCTTCCCATCCTCCCATCTTTTTCTTTTTCTTTCCTCTTTCTCTTTCTTGTCCCTTTTTGCATGCTCAAATGCAAAAGGGGAAACATTTGTCCATTTGTTTTGCTTTTAGTTTGTTTTGCTAGCTCTCTGCCAGTGAAAACCAAGCTTCGGAAGGCCATGCACAGCCCTCCTGGGGCCCATTTTCCATTATTGGCCACGCTTCCTATGTGCAGCCCTCCTGAGCTCCCTTTTTGCTCACAGAGAAACCACCGGCCAGTCCTTTGCTGTTTCCTGGGGGGGGGGGATTGGTCCAGATCTAAGCACCCCATGCACCAGATTTGTCCAATGGACCTTGAGTTTGACATGCCTGCTCTAATCACTGTCCAGCTGGAGGCCACAACTAGCTGAGCTAAAAAACCACAACTTGGTTGATCTAAAAAAAAATTAAACATGATTGATCTTAAAGAAAAAATAAACATGGTCAGTTTTTGTCAAAACTTGGATTACAGATATTCTCTGGGAACTTTCTGGGAATTGAAGGATGCTTACTGGACTGGAAAGGACAAAGAAAGAGGGACAGAAACAGACAGAAGGCAAGCAGGCAAGCAGGCAGGCAGGCAGGCAGACAAGCAGAGGCAGAAGGGTAATCTCATACAGTTAAGGGTAGTTGTTTCTGAAAATAACCTGCCATGCCAGGAAGATACTGCCAGGAAGACCATCAGGACCTTGAATTAAATTTAGAAACATACAGGTACTCAATGCAGATTGTATAGCAGAGTTATAACCATTATGAACATATCAAGTGACATTCATCCATGTCACTGCATGGTTCTAAATGCTTTTTAAGGAAAGGCACATGTAGACTTTGTTACAATCGTCTACTAGAAGGTGGGCTTCAGTCCAGTAAAGGTGCAAATTCAAAGTTGTGTAAAAATTCTCCTGACTACAACTGCTATCTACTCCTTAAAAAGACTTGTGGGTTGCTTACAGTAATAGTCTAGCAAAAATGTATATGTATACATTTGAACTAGACTGTGATGTTTCTCTGTGTCGTTCTATGTGTGTATGTGGGTATATGTGTAATGGTTATCTTTTCAGAACTGACTGCAATGAAATTTCATTTTAATGTACACTGATTAGTGTACATTTAAAATGACAATAAAGAATTTCTATTCTGTTCTATTCTATAGATGGAAAAATTATAAACATTGCAGTCTTAAAATTTAAAGTAATTCAGTCATGTTAAGGTTCATTTGAAACCTGCTCTTCCCTATTCAAATTCACATAGCCTCCAGACACCAAGACAAAACCTCCAGGCCACTGGTGACCATGCCCAACGGCTTTGTGTAGATGTTAGCTTCAAAGGAGAATAATATGTACACCACAAAGCAGGGATAATGAGTAGATAGAAATGGAGGAAAGAAAATAATCAGAATAATGCAGGCTGTCCAGTGGTGGGATTCAAATTTTTTTTACTACCAGTTCTGTGGGTGTGGCTTGCTGGGCATGGCATGGCTTGGTGGGCATGGCTTGGTGGGCATGGCAGGGGAAGAATACTGTAAAATCTCACCCCACTCCAGGGGAAGGATACTGCAAAATCTCTATTCCCTTCCCACTCCTGGGAGAAGATTACTGCAAAATCCCATTCCCTCTCCACTAAACTGCTTTCCAGCTCTGTTCTCCTGTGCAGGGCAACAAAAGAAGACCCAGCTGATCAGCTGTGACTCGGGAAGCAGAGAATAGATGGGGGCTGGGCCAGTCAGAGATGGCATTTGCCGGTTCTCAGAACTACTCATAATTTCCTCTCTTGGTTCTTCAGAACTGGTCAGAGCTTGCTGAATACCACCTCTGAAGCTGTCCATTCCCAGCTCTTGAAAGATATATAAGATACTTCTCGAGGTCTAGAAGGATACCATAATCACTGGAATTGAAATTGTCTAAAGGACCAAGGAGAGCTAAGAAGGATGTACTATCTCTATCCCATTCATGTTAGAAGACATCTATAAGTGTGATCAATGTTATTTTGGTCATATTCGGGTCTGAAATTCAATCATACTACAGTTTGTTTGTTTGTTTGTTTGCCATACTTAATAACCATCAATGTCACTCACAGAATGATTCTGGGAAATGTACAGTAAAATATTAAAAGCACAAAAAGGAGTACATAAAATTTAAGAGGCAAGGGATGCTAAAAATGATTAAAAGATACGGGAAAGGCTTTCAAGGTACCAACCAACCCTATGGCTATGTGCTCATCTGCATGCACCAAACAATGACCCAGAGTCACCTTTACAGAAAGCCAGAAGAGTGGTGTCTGGCCTTACCTGCAAGGGAAGTGTTTTTCTTCAGTATAACTGAAGCACAGCTTCTCAGCAACAGCTGAGAAGGTTCTCTTCCTGGACCTAATCATTTGGAATTTTTTGGCTAACAGGATCCACAGCCTCACCAGGTGGATGGGCTAATGTAACAGAATGAGGATGGTTCCAAAGGTAATCTGGCCCTGTGACATGTAGGACTTTAAAGGTCATAACCAGCATCTTGAATTTGACCCAGAAGCAAACTGGCACCCAATGCAAGTCACGCAGCAAAGGTAGCTTATTCAGCATTCTTTGGTTGTCTAAGATTGAAACTTCCACATACTTTTAAATGGTATCTCTATCTGGACTGAATTGCAATTGTTCAAATGGGAGATAATCAGGACATGAATTACCAAGCAGAGATATTCCTGATCCAAGGAGAGCATGATTGGTGTGCTACACAAAGTTGAGCTTAGCTGTCCTAGCCATGACTGCTTCCTGCTCTTCTTCTTGGAGAGTTAACTCTTAGTCAGAGTTCTCCTAAACTGCCACAAAATTACTTTCTCAACAACTTCCCCTAAAAAAAGAGTTATACAAAAGTTAACCAGTTAAATTAGATCTAACAAGGAGAATCAGCACCGCTTCTTTCTTAAAAGATGCTAGAACCATTTCCTCAGTCATGAAATAATTATCCATTATTACAATACAATCCTGTCACTTCTTGGGAAGTTTAGTTAATCAAGAAGCATGAGTTTAACATACACTTAGCAGTACCAAAAACCCTATCAACTTCATCTCAAATAAGAGGTTCAAACTCTACTTCTTCTAAACTAAAACCACAGCAAGTCTCAGAACCTCCTTGGAATCTACACCCCCATATTGAAGCAAATCTAAGCAACATTATCTAATAGCTGTCAAACATAATAAAAATAAAATGGTTTTCTATTTCTATCTCTTCCTATTACAGTGTTCTCTGATTTGATGTAAGATTTGAGATGGATTTGGCTAAAGAACCTTCAAGAAGCAGGATTGATTGCAATTTGGTGAAACAGAACACCTTTCTAAGGTCACTTTTAAATGCTCTTCAGCATCAGTGGAAACTGAAATAGATATATGAGGGCCAAATAAGATAGTAAATTACATACAATGATTTTGATCTTTGCTATTTTAAATAACATTGCAGATAATTTAGTCAGAACCAGGAATGTGGTTGAAAAGAAAGGAGGTTAAATCTTTCATTTCTGTGAAAAATGTATCTCCTAATTTGTCCTAAGAGAGAAGCCGCTATTAGTATCACCTCTTCTAAAAAATAATTATAAATATTTCAATTGCTGACATCTTTTACCGGTAACTAAGTTTCCGTAGAATTTGGGAAAGACACCAATATATACAGGTCAAAGCCACTTTCCTGGATGAGAATCCAGGAGTACATCAATAAGATGGAACCCAAAGAGGAATTTCTGAGAGAATGCCTGAGGCAGCAGCAGACGTGGAAGAAAGATCAAGCAGAGCAAGTGCCATAGCTGAGGTGACAGATTTTAGGAAATCCTACCAGTGTCTGAAAAGTGTTGGATTAAAAGACACTGAGGCATTGATTGTAGAAGCACAAGAATAGTTATGAAGTAGTAGATTCATAGAAAAGTCTAACATACCAGACAGGACTCAAGCTGCAGGCTATGCATAGAGGCCTCAGAGATCATCTAACAGATTGTAATAGGATTTAAGATACAGATAGAAAGTAGCTGGCACTATATTTACATAGTGTATGGGCTAGGCCCGTAATGGTGAACCTATGTATGCGTGCCAGAAGTGGGACACAGAGCCACTTCTGCCAGCATGCGAGAGGTAACCCGGAAGAGCCCCATTGCGCATGTGAATGCGCCCCATCAGCCAGCTGATTGTCAGGTATCTGTCGTGCATGTGTAGGGAGAGATACACGCATGGGAAACGCATGCAAATGCATAGAGGCATGCGGTGTGCGGGGGGTTTCCATATGCATGTACAGAGGTGTGTGGTGCAGTCATCATGTGTGCATGCACAGAGGCACACGGTGCGCACACAGAGGGTTGTGCGCACATGTGCATGGGTGGGGGTGGTGGATTCGCGCATGCACGTGCACTTTTGGCACGCAATGTGTTAAAGGTTAGTCATCACTGGGCTAGGCCACTTCAAAGCCAGATGGCTTGGTGGGCATGGCAGGTGAAGGATACTGAAAAATCTTCATCCCCACCCCACTCCAGGAGAAGATTACCATTCCCTTCCCACCCCACTAATGTGCTTTCCAGCTCAGTTCTCCTGTGCAAGGCAACCAAAGAAGACCCAACCAATCATCTGGGACTCAGGAGGTGGAGAATAGATGGGGGTGGGGCCAGTCAGAGATAGTATTTGCTGGTTCTCTGAACTACTCAAAATTTCTGCTACCGGTTCTCCAGAACTGGTCAGAACCTGCTGAATACCACCTCTGCCTAGTACTAGCACTTTGGGGTGGTGAGCTGAGAGAATGGCTTAAACAGTTCCTGGGAATAACATCAGAGCTGTCTTTCCAGAATAGTGCAGTGCTCAGAAGAGCCAATAAACTGTATAGACCCATCAAATTTCCAGACCTGTGGAAGAGGACCTGAGATGCATAGGGATGCATCCATTTTTATACATACATACATACATACATACATACATACATACATACATAGTACTTTATTCCTGCAGCATAATTTATGTAATAAATTGTTTGCCATATTTACATGATTTATCTGCAGTTACCTTCCTTTCAAGATCCAGTTAGGTTTAGTAGTTAAGGCAACAGGGTAGAACCCAGGAGATCAAGTTCTAGTCCCGCCTTAAGCAAAAAGCCATCTAGTGACCCCAGACTAATCTCTCAGTCCTAGGAAAGAGGTAATGACAAACCACATCTGAAAAAAAATATTTCAAGAAAATTGCATGGATTTGTCCATGAGGTTACTTATAACCAAGAGTGAAGAGACAATGCTAATTTAAAAATCCTTCTTTTTTTTATAGGCAATGCACTCGTGTTAAGTTGAAAACTTCTATGGGTAATCAAAACTGAAATCAAGCTGAAACTTGCCATTCCTAAACTATGAACATGGAGAAACAATTCAACCTTAGCCATCAGTATAACCATAGAGCAACATTTTTTGAAGTCCATTGACTTCAAATTCTAAATATTAATATTGCATGCCATTCTGCCACACCTCAGCTGTTTTATTGACAGGGGCTGCAGTAAAAGGTAAGTATTAGAGCTGAAAATGAGCTTTTGTAAAGGTGAAGTGTGTGCTCACTGAACCGGTTATTATACCAGTTGAATCGTACCACTACTTATACCTAACATTCTTTCTTGTTCTTTTAAAAGGACTTGAGATCAGATAATTCTTTCTAAATAAGGAATCTGGTAACGGTTAAAAAAAAAACAAAGCTCCTTAATTTCGGAATAATGATCTGAATTGAATTTGAAAAATCGATATTCTTCAAAGTAATGAAATATATAGAAAGATATATGGTCATAACATGGGTGCAGTCTATGTATGCTGTTCTGAGATTCTTCTTTTTAATTCTATTTTTATTTTATTCAAAATAATTAAAAAACAAAAAACAAATATAAAACTTCAAATTATTTTTTCTTTCAAAATAAAAAAAACACATTAAAAAGCTGAAAACAAACAAGGAATTAAAAAGTGGATTAAAAAAACCAACACATGTACACATATTATCCCTCCTAATTAAACATCCATTTACTATAATAATATTAGTTTCCCATCCTTTGCAAAACAGGCCCACAAATTTTTTTAAATTACTTAATCTATTTGTAATTTATTAGCCTGATATCTATATAGTACATTATTGACCAAATAGTTAACAGGAAGAACAATAATAGTAAGAAAGCCGAGAGTAAAGATTCAAAACTCTCTGTTAACAAACTGTTATTGTAATCACTGAAAGAAAATTTACCATGGCATCTTATTATACCAAATTATCCCAAAACATAACATTGATTTGTCCTGTATCATATCCATTGTTTATTTCTTAATACTATTTCTTATCAATGTTCTCTGATTAAATATAATAAGTCCAATCTCCAAAATCAACTTATCTTCCCCCAAAAAATCCAGATTGAATTGTTTTGCATAAATCCATTCCCCTCTTCTGTTTAGGGAAACCCAATCTACCACTTTTCCTCTCTGTCAGGTTTCTGTTATTGTAAAAGACTGCAGACTTGAAATTCAGAGAAATGGGTGTGATTGACTCAGTTTTAAGTCTGTGAATTCTTAGTAAAGAAGAATTCACAATAAAGGCCATATTTCTTTCCACCCAGTCTACTGCTTTTAGATCAAATTCTTTTGATGAGTCTAATTTATTTATGGCTAGATGCATCTGGATATTTTCCACTACCATTATGATTTCCTCAAACTTTTTTAAAGCTTTCAAATAATGTTTCATATTACCAATCTTTTTTCAAACGTTAGCCACATTTGTTTCTCTGTAACCTGATACATTGTTGCTCTGCGTAACTTGACAGTAATAGATAAAAGAACATAAGAATCTTCAGAATGGGAAAATAGCTTTAAAAAAAAGAGGGAACATCTTTTTTTTGATATTTCAATGCAAAATTAAAAGAAGAATTTTTAAAAATAAGCTCCAAACAGCTTACAAATGTAAGGCTGACACTATGTTTACCCCAATGCTGAGTGATTCTGTGATAATGTAAGAAGGGTATTTGTATTGTAAATAGAAAATAATTATACTGGCAAACAAACTTCAGTAATAACTCAAAATGTTTCCTTATCTAAATGATAAATAGTAAGACCACAGGCAGGCAAGCAGTGGGAGCAGGAACAGCTTCTGACTTCCTACTGGCTTTCCCATTGAATTACCCTGTGGGAAACTGGCAGGGAGTATTAGAAATCATGATCATGTGATTTCAGGGACACTGCAACAGCCTAAACATCGTAAATAAAACAACGTAATGGAAATGTCAATTCCACAGAAATAACATACCATGGATTTTTTTTACACATTCTTTAACTTATTTTAGGTACCTTGCTTCAAAAACTGTTGAAGTATAATGCACAATTTAAGCTAACTTGAGGCTACAAACACAAACACAACTAGAGAGAGATTTAGGTCTCTCTCTCTCACTCTCTCTGTAGGTGTATCTGTGTGCTTGCACAATGTATGTTTAAGTTCATTGTCCTGAAATTCTATGTTATATCTATGTTATATCTATGTTATATCTATGTTATTAATATATACATATATTAATAACAGGAAAATTGGATTTGTAAGGAAAATCTATTTTCAAAACTATCTCCTTTACTTAGCAGAACACTGCCTTAGTCAGCATAGCTTTGGGTAAAAATCAGAAATAGGGCATACTAAAATCATTTTATAAAAAGTTTTCTTGAAAAAGCAGGTGAGATTGGAGGACATTCATTCTGTATCTGCATTGCTGAAAATGAATTAGGATTCATTACTGAAAAATCTTTCAGAAGTGTAAATTCATAAATGTAAGCATTAAATTATTTTTTAGAAAGAAAATGCCTATTTCTTAATCTTGTCCTGTTTCAAAGGCTATGTTGAACATCTCAACATGGCTATGTTGAAAGTGCATTCCTTTTCAATTCTCTTCCACCCCTTGCCCCCATCATGATATTCCCATGTATCTTTCATCAGAGATAGAGTCCAGTAAAGGTGAGATAAAGAAATGCTACCAAACCTATATTTTGCTGAAACTGCAAAAAATAGTGACTGTCAAACACAAGGCACAGTTCAATAAATAACAGGTGGGCACCTTGTATTCAACCATGCAGATGGAACTCATGCTCTATAAACCTTCCTGTGGTTCTTCTTTTTTCTGATCTGCTATTTTTTCTCCTGCCTAATTAACAAATCCAACCTGTCCCTATGTGAAGCTCAGACTGGTTGGCAGTGAAAGGAACTATAAATAAATGCAGTCATTAGGGATGCAGTCTGCTATTACTGATTTCCATTATTTATGAATGCCTGTTAAGTCATTCTCCTTTGAAGCTTTGCCACCTGTCATTTCCCTCATAACATGAGAATAGTGTGTGTATGTGTGTATAGATAGAGTGAAAGAAATGGCTACATCAGTTCTGAATTCTATTTGAACTGAATAGTGGAATAGGTTGCATTGACATTTCCTCAAAGGATAAGCTAAGATGATATTTATGATCACAGTTATCATCCTTCCATACATCATAAGCTTGATCTTACTCTGAGCAATGGCATACTATTTCAAAATTTGATTTGGCACAAGCACCTTCTGAAGGCAGCTTCTGTTTTCACTTAAATTCTGCTTTCCTTTTTGTTTTTCCTGACAATTTCACTTAGGTCATGAAAAAGTTAAATTTCATATGTTCAAGCAAGAATGTCAGCCTGCCAAGATAACAGAATGTTCTAATTACTGATATATCATTCCTTCTTCAGTGGCAGCTTACATTCTGTTATTATAATTTTAATAAATATAAATTAATAAATATAAATTAATATTTGTTTCATGTATATTTATTAATATATCTTATATATGTATTTAATGCACAACATCATATACATATACATATACATATACATATACATATACATATACATATACATACATACATACATACATACATACATACATACATATATATATATATATATATATATATATATATATATATATATATATATATCACTCGGCTTTGTTCGGGTATTTTCCCACGTCATTGTAGTTGTTCTTTTAAGTTGTAGCGACGTTTCAGCAGAATCTCATCTGCCATCATCAGGCTTCTGTATAGTGTTCATCTGTGAGTCAGGCTTTTACAGTGGTTTCAGATTTGAATTTGGGGCAGCCTATTGTTGTGCCAGAATGGTTTTTCTTCATCCTGATTGGTTGAGAGTCTTGGTCTGTGTTTATTGGTCTTGGAGTTTGCTGTGTTCTGCTTGATTGGTGTTTCTAATATCTTCTGTCTGTTTTTGGCTCTTTTTGTATCTTGATTGGCTGGCAACATTGTGTTACTTTATTGGAGGCCTTTAGTGCAGCTTGGCTCCGGGTAAATGGACGGCTATCATTAGTTAGGAAGCTAGGTTTCATCTGGGTGCCTGGTTGGGGTGTGTATGAGCTGGAGGTATCAGGGGGGGTCTGTTTGTGCCCAGGTGTTTGCCTGGCTTGTGGTGTGGAGATTTTTTTGCTTGTGAGTGCAGGCTTCCAAATGATTGACAGTCTGGTGGAATCATCTCTTCTGTTCATGCTTTCTGGTCTTTTTCAATCTCTATGGCTTCTCTGATGATTCTGTGGCTGGGGTTTTCTATAGTGGCTAGGGTTTTGGTGCCATTGAAGTTGATGCTATGACCTGTGGCTTCCATGTGTTGGACTAGTGAGGAAGTGTGTTCCAGCTTTTTGACTGCATTTTTGTGTTCATCCAGGCGGGTACTTATTCTTCCATTGGTCTGTCCAATGTATGTGGCCGGGCATGATGCACAGGGGACTTCGTATATGCCTTGGTTTTCCAGGTCAATTTTATCTTTGGGGTTTCTGAGGATGGCTGCTATTTTTCTGTCTGTTTTGAAGGCAGTCTTGATGTGGTGTCTGTGTAGTATCTTACTAATTTTGTCTGTAGTGCCTCTTATGTAGGGCAGGACAGCTGTTCCATTATGCCCTACATAAGAGGCACTACAGACAAAATTACAGACAAAAAACATTCTGGCACAACAATAGGCTGCCCCAAATTCAAATCTGAAACCACTGTAAAAGCCTGACTCACAGATGAACACTATACAGAAGCCTAATGATGGCAGATGAGATTCTGCTGAAACGTCGCTACAACTTTAAAAACACAACTGCTATGACATGGGAAAATACCGGAACAAAGCTGAATGCCATACATGTAAGTACCACTTAAAACCTAAGAAAACAAATATATATATATATATATATATATATATATATATATATATATATATATATATATATATATTTATTTATTTATTTGATTTGCCAATTGTTTACAAGATAATAAGTATAAGTGTATACATAGTTGTGAATACATGAAATGGGTACATATAAGAAAAATAAAAGAATAAGAGAAACAATAGGACAGGGACGGTAGGCACGTTGGTGCGCTTATGCACGCCCCCTACAGACCTCTTAGGAAAGGGTGAGGTCAATAGTAGACAGTCTAAGGTTAAAGTTTTGGGGTTTGGGGAAGAAACTACAGAGTCGGGTAGAGTATTCCAGACATTGACCACTCTATTGCTGAAGTCGTATTTCCTGCAATCAAGTTTGGTGCGGTTTACTTTGAGTTTGTATCTATTGTGTGCTCTTGTGTTGTTATGGTTGAAGCTGAAGTATTCATTGACAGGTAGGACATTGCAATGTATGATTTTATATACCATGCTTAAGTCAGACCGAAGACGGCGTAATTCAAGGTTTTCAAGTTCTAGAATTTCAAGTCTGGTGGCATAAGGTATTCTACAACGAGTAGAGAGTGGAGAACTCTTCTTGTGAAATATTTCTGGACTTTCTCAATTGTGCTAATATCAGATACGTAGTGTGGGTTCCAGACTGATGAACTGTATTCGAGTATTGGTCTAGCAAATGTTTTGTATGCTCTGGTTAGTAGTGTGATATTACCAGAGAAAAAGCTACGTAGGATTAGGTTAACAACTCTTAATGCCTTTTTGGCTATGTAGTTGCAGTGGGCTCTAGCACTTAGATCATTAGAGGTGAGTATTCCAAGGTCCTTTACAGAGCTTGAGTCATCAACAAGATCTTGACTATTCAGCTTGTATTTTATTTTCTGATTTTTTTTGCCAATATGTAAGACAGAGCATTTATTTGTTGAGATTTGAAGTTGCCATTTGTTTGACCACTCTGATACATAGTCAAGATCTTTTTGTAGGGTAGCAGTATTGTCTGTGGTATTGAACAGCTTTACATCATCAGCGAAGAGAACGCAATTGCTCTTAATATGATCACAGAGGTCGTTTATGTAGAGTATGTATGTATGTATGTATGTATGTATGTATGTATGTGTGTGTGTTTTCCCCTGCTATATGAATGCTGTGGAATCCAGTAGATAGTTGGATGCCAAACCTGATATGAGTAAGGAGTAATCACATATATCACATTGTATTGGGATTCACAATAACAAATTCTGAACTCAGTGTTTGCAGCGTGAATGTACTGCTGTTTAATTAGTATACACTATTCAAACAATAATTTGTCAATTTTCCTTCCATTCAGCTAAGTGTGCCCACCCACTATTGGTAAATGGATATATTACATTAATTTTTACATGAAATATTCATGCTTTATCTCAAAGATTTATTTCCATGATTTTTTCAAAATTAGGTTTTCCCTGGTGCTATCACAGAATAGTATGCATTAATAATTTGGGAGATGCTGCCATGACAGTTCTCAAAATGCTTCGGAGATGCCACATCTTTTTTCCTTGACATTAATTGCGCAATTTAATGTATCTATGTTCAGAAAAATATCATACTGAAATTAAGAGAGTTACTGACAGTGAAGGGTCCAGCCCAGGATATTGTAAAAGGATTTATCTTTCATTATCCAAAAAAATGTTTTTAGCATTACTAAAAAGCACATATTAAAAAGCATTTAGAAATTGAGTAACCCCAATCGTAATCTGTGCCTTGGCCTATAATACTGAATTCTGATAATATAAAATCAAGGCCAACAGGAATGTCTGCTTTTATTTCCAAAGGTATGTGTCCAGCAGGAGAGTGATAACAAGATAGCTTCATATGCAAATGAAGAGAAGATTTGCATATATACAAGTAATTCATTACCATAATACTTACTGCTCTTTTGATGAAAAATAATAAGTGCTCTATTATGTTAAACTTTAAATAGATAAGCACTGCAACATAACACCCCAGAATTAACCATTGTCAATGAAAAAGAAAAAAAATCTGAATAGTGGACATGACAGTAAGTGAAGACAGCCCAAATAGAAAAGAAAGAACTGACACAAAGACCTGCAAATAAAAATAGAACAACTGAGATAAAAGAAAGATAATACCAATAATAATAGGTGCCTTGGATGTAAACCCAAAACAGAAGAAATGTCCTTGTACATTACTGACATTGACAAAATCACTGTCAGTCAATTGCAAAAGACAGCTTTACTTGGAACAGCTTATATCCTGTGACCATACCTTTAAAACCATGAAACAAGAACTTCTATCTACCTCAGATTCTTGTGAAGAACTCAATACATTAATAAAAATACCAAATCCAGTCTAAACATCTGGCTGACTGTGCACCAAACCATAATAATACCAACAATACAGCAATATTACATCAATATTTCCTTTCCTGTTTAGTAAAAAAGTAGTAACACATTTTAAGTAGAGAAAATTTTGTTTAGCCCACATTTAAGCAATTAAGTGAATATTAAGGGAACTTATGAAAATATATGTATTTTAGTTTCAGATCTGAAGAAGCTTCTTGGATGAGAAGTGAAACAACTTCCAGGGAAAACAAAGAAAGTGTTGCCTTTTGAACCTTTCAATCTTCACATTGTAACTGAACATTAAAATAGCAAAATATAGCATTGTTTCATTGGTATAAAGAGTTTTCTGTGAGAATACAGTGAAATACTATATTTGCAAAAGACTTGGATATTTATGTGCTTGTAGAGCATTGCTTCTTATGCTTCATGTCATAGATGCCTGAATTGTTAATATTTCATTGATACTTTTTATTCTGTTAATCTCAGCAGGAAAATATACTAGCAAACAACATTATGCAAATTATCCCTAGTCAGTCATTAACAGTAAACATTTGAGTTGAGCCATATTTTCATTATACACACTGCCATTGTTTCAAGCCATCAAAATTTTGCTTCAGTATGCTAAATTGTGGGGTTGATGTTTAGTGCTTTATTATTTTCAAGAGGAAATAAGACCAACTTCATGAAAAAAGCTTTCACTCTTTGAAAAAATAATGATTCACTAAGGATTATATAAAACATAAATTCCCTGAAACAGAAAATAATGTAATTCTAACATCTGTCAAGTCCATTTTAACTCTTTTGTTGAACATGCTTGTAATTTCACTGGTTTTCATTATTGTTGTTTTTAAAGAGTGATATTTTAGTAAGCACTCTTTTAAAATGTTCATGCAATGAAACAATAGGATGGGAAATTCAGGGCCAACTATAGGAGATATTGTTCCAAGAGTTCTTAGCACACTGCCATAGTTCATGGTGGTAGCTATACATTTACAATTGCTAAAAGGGAAATTTTATAACTCAGATTTGATCGACTGTCAGTTATGATGGCTATATATCACTTCCAGACCAGATATGAAATTGTATATAACCCTAGTTATATTGGCTATATTACCCTGTCCTCCTTGGCTTCTTGGGGTCATCTGGTTGATTTTTGATTGGATAATCTCATGCAGTTATTTTTAATGTCTAGGGTTTGCTAATTTATAAGAGATGCTAGAGGAAGGTCAGAGAGTGTTTTCTTTCACCCCATCAGCCATGATCAAATATATTGTACAAAGTTAAGGCAAGGCTTTATTTCAGACTGGTTGTGATTTCTGAGTTTAAGCATCAGACAGCAATCTCATAAATATTAGATGGAATTTGTTTGTTGTTGTATTTGTTGTATGTGCCTATAATAACAAAGTGGATGTATAGGAATAGCAGTATTCTTCAACATGCATTTTTGAAGCTTAATCATAACTGAATCCATTCCATCAATGGATGAAATGGATTTGACCATTGCATTATCCTTCCCAAAACCTTACAACTAGTCTATACAATAAAAAAATTCTTAAACACAATTGAGCAAACTATCTGATTTCAAGCAGCAACATTTTTATATTAGGAAATCTGTCATAGGGCTCATACATTTCAGCTTGTGAGCAACCGGCACAATTTGTTCTGGAGAAAATGCAGGCATGTTCTTGGTTAATCCATGAGACAATTTTATTAAGTAACTAAACTAGATTAACTAGCCATCTTCTCAACTAGCCAGAATAAATGCCTAAGAGGTTATGCTGCCATTATATGTGCATTACATTATGGCTATCAATTCTATTTTAAGAAAAAAATAATTGAGTAAACCCTCTTACTTTGTTCAGTCTTTGCATTGCAGAGGTTATGATTTTGACATTTTCCCTTTGAATGAGTGGGCATGACTTTAGATTTGACCTTTTCTTATGAAAGAACATGCTTGGGCCTCTCATGCACTGGACCATGACATAAAGTTATGAAATACTTTAATCAAAACACCAGCATACCATTGATGGTATTCAATTTTTTTCCCTACTGGTTCTGTGAGCGTTGTTTGGTAGGGGAGACATGTGACTGAGTGGGCATGTCCAACTTGATGTCACTCATGCCCATGCCCAGTCACATGACCTTCCACCAAGCCATGCCCACAGAACCTGGTAGGAAAAAAATGAATGTCTACCTCTCTACCTATTTTCTGTCCAGCTCTGGCCTAATCCTGCATGCCACCCACTCTCCCTTCACCAGTTGCATGTGTCACCCCATTTCCCCTCCTTCAGGGGCTCCGGTCCTTAATCTTTCCACTTGTTCCCCCACAACCACCTCTTTCATCATCGTTACCTTCCTGCCATGGTTGGCTACCAGGGAAGGCAAGCCAGGGCTGAGCCATCATCATCTCTGGGCTCTGCACCAACCCACATCTTGCCACCCCTTGTTGCAAGAGGCCTGCAGCCACCACATATTTTTTTGGTGCAGCTGGAGTCCAGCTGCACCTAAAAAACCCTGCAATGGCTGCAGGCTTCTTGCAATGAAAATTACCAACCTCTGGCTCCACTCCGCTCCTCCAATGCACCACCGACACCCTGTTCCATGCGCCGGCCATGCAGGCGCACCCCATTGCTTGCTGCGCTGCTCCGCTCAGACTTGCCTGGGCAGCAACTAGGCGACCAGGTGGAGGGCATGGACAGCCAGAAGTCACTACCGGTGCAGCGACCCAGGCCAAATTGCCACTACTGGTTCGCCCGAATTAGTGAGAACTGGATGAATACCACCTCTGCAGCATGCACTTTGAATACTTACATAAATCATATATATTCCACTTAACCTAAAAATTGACTCAAAAATATGTAGGTAATAGCTATATTTATTTGAATAAAACATTCAGTCTTTTGCTACAAATTTGTAGCAAATTTGTAGCAATATTGGCTACAAATTCCATCTTGTTTTTTATTCTCTAAATATTTTATTCTCCAAATATTATATATATATATATATATATATATATATATATATATATATATATATATATATATATACTAAATATTTAGCATATTTAGCATTCCAAACAGGTTTATCACTAACCATTAAACCAACAATGAATCATGAATCATCATCCTTTCAGATATTTTACTCCAAGCCTGATTTTCCAATTTCTGAAGTTCAGAGCAGACAAGGATTGGAAATGTATAATGATCATAAAACACCAGTATATGTAGTTAATTTGTCATTCCCTCCCTCCCTATTTTCCCTCCTTCCTTTTTCTTTCTCTCCTATACTACCATTTTGACAATATCTTCAACCTCATCATGCACATATTATTAGCAACATTAAAATTATTTCTATTATCTTTTCTGAAAAGGCATTTCTGTGTCTGGCTTAATAAAGTGATATTCTCTATCTCATAAGGACACATTTGTAAAACATTGAAAAGTTCTCATACTATGCACTCCAATTGTCAGATGATAGTTTGTACCTCTTTCAGTGTTTCTATATGGGACAGACTTTTTAGAATAACTTTCTTCCAAAAGTCTTTTTAGATTCAGTTGTCAGTTTCTTAGAAATCTTTTCTGAAGTAATTTCTAAATACTTTCACAATAAGCCTATAATCTTTGATATAAGTAAAGAGGCACTTCCTCCCCCCAATTATTATATTGTTATACATAGTCATTGATATCTATTTGTCACATATGGGAGAGGAATATATTGGGTTGGAATCACATGAAGGGCTGGAACTGATAGGCTTTTCAATTATGCATCACCAAGATGAAATTCTTAAATGCCTGAAGTAGTCTGCTCTTCCTGGAAAGTTCCTATGTAGAGCCATTTTAACAAAAGAAATAAAAGCAACCAAGAGAGTAAGGACCACATAGTGCATAAAATATCTGCATGAACAAAAAAGTTATCACAGAACATTTGCCTATGGCAGTTTTGGAAGATAATGAAAAACAACTATGCAATTATGAGCAAATACATTCCAAAATAGCAGCAGAAATAATGTTCCCTGTTTTTGTTCTGTTTCAGAGTGATGGTTTCCAGAAATAGCAGTTTCTAGAGATTCATGTGAAAAAGAAGAGGGCATTTATATATTTTCATCCAAGAGCAAATAGACAAAGAATCATTTCAGGTGTCTGGCTTCAAGGGACTGTGGTCAAAAGGCTAAAAATCTACTTTGGATACAGTGACAACTGGAGGAGACCTGACAGAAAACTTAGCAGGAGTTACAAAAAAATTGTGAAACTGCTATTACTAAGGAATAGAAACCTCAATCCAAACTAAGGTGACTTCACAGGATTCTCTCATGTATTCTTTCATCTCACACTTTCTAGTATCAACTAACAGATTATGCTGTTGTGAAATGGAGCAGTATAATGTGAAAATTAATTGCCTTCATTTTTTACTACATCTCAACTTGTGCCTCTGACTCTCTATTTCTCTGTCCTTGTTTATCAGCATCTATAAGACTTCATAAACCTTATGCCACCAGACTTGAAATTCTAGAACTACGCCATCTTCGGTCTGATTTACGCCATCTTCGGTCTGATTTAAGCATGGTATATAAAATCATACATTGCAATGTCCTACCTGTCAATGAATACTTCAGCTTCAACCATAACAACACAAGAGCACACAATAGATACAAACTCAAAGTTAACCTTTCAAACTTGATTGCAGGAAATACGACTTCAGCAATAGAGTGGTCAATGTCTGGAATACTCTACCCGACTCTGTAGTTTCTTCCCCAAACCCCAAAAACTTTAACCTTAGACTGTCTACTATTGACCTCACCCCTTTCCTAAGAGGTCTGTAGGGGCGTGCATAAAGCGCACCAACGTGCCTACCGTCCCTGTCCTATTGTTTCTCTTATTCTTTTATTTTTCTTATATGTACCCATTTCATCTATTCACAACTATGTATACACTTATACTTATTATCTTGTAAACAATTGGCAAATCAAATAAAATAAATAAATAAATAAATAAATATCCCATGTGGAATAAATAACCAAGTGTTAGATAATTAAAGATGAGTTAAGCAAGTATCTGCATTCCCTTATCACCAACGTTACAAATATTAGCTAACTGAAACTAGATTCTAGATTAATTTTGAGATGTAGCCACATTATTCACTGGCCATAATATGAGAGATTACAATACAGATTAATCACTACAAAGAAAATTGTCATCACTCTAGGATAAAGTGCATTTTTTGCTACAAGCAACAGGTGAAATAAATCTTATCATAGCGTAATATGTTAATATATAATGTAATCTGTTAATATATAAATCATGCTAATTTCCTGTAAAGGTAAAGATATCAGGTGCTGGGAAGAGAACTTAATTTTGTTTAAAAGAAAGAATTCTCTAAAAATTTTATAAAAATAACAACAAATGTTACAATAAATAATTTCTTCTACACTTTGGTTTGCCAAACTTATAGTAAAAAAAAATTTCTACAAGAAAGTACAGTCTTATTTAATAATGTATAAAATTAAAATTATATCAGCCTACAGCCCTAACAAAGTTTAACTATGCTGAAACTAGCCATTTTTTTCTTTCTTTAACACAGTTAAATTTTGTCCATACATTATAACTATTATTTAGGTTCGTATAGCCATGCTATTACTAGTTATAAACATATCAGAATAAGCCTATTTAATTTTAAATTTAACTCCTTTAGATTTTTGGTCCTGAGAATTTTCTTAACTTTTTAAAAAAATCACTATAGCAAAATACTTATTTTCTGAAATAAGATATAAAGATGGCCATGAGGGCCCTTTTAACATTCTAACCAATGCACTTTCAGTATTTCGGGAGGGGGGTGTATTTTATCAAGTTTGTCAGATAAAGATAATCCCAAACCATTGTACATTTTAGAAAGTGATCTATCTATCACTAATTTTGTTTGTCATCGAGAGTCTCTTGTTTGCTGGATTATAGCCGGGTAGAAAAGCAGAAAAAAAAATAAAGAAAATAGAAAAACCAGATACAGAATATCTCTTTAATTATACAGTTTCAGATATTATACTCCTTGGTAAGATGATACAGAAGATGGCAGAATGATATCTCCAAATGCATTTGGAGGAAGTGGGTGTTATGGACAATTGCAGTCAGGTTTCCTCTAAGAAGCAGTACTAATGATGATACAATGCAGATGATTTAACAGTGGTGGGATTCATCTCCAGGGTGGGGTGGGGGGATAAGTCTACCTATCGAGATGAGATGGACCAGCTGCTTTCGTAGTGTGGAGACAATAATTTGGTCCTAAACACCAATAAGAGCAATGATCTTATAGTGGACTATAGAAGGAAAAGATCAGACATCCAGCCCTTGCTTATCAATGGAGACAGAGTAGAGCAAGTGGCCAGTTTTAAGTTTCTGAGTGTTACCATAAAAGAGGACCTGACCTGGGGTGCTCACATTGCTGCACTGGTCAAAAGGGCCCAGCAGAGATTATACTATCTGAAACTTCTCAGGAAACAACAACTGAATGAAAAACTGCTGGTGACCTTCTATCACTGCACCATAGAGTGTTTTTTTTTTAATGTACTGCACCTGTGTATGATTTGCCAATTGCACAGGACAGCACTACAAGGATTAACTTTATTGCCCAGAGGATCATTGATTGCCCTTTCTCATCTTTGGAAGAGCTTTATAGCTCCTGCTGCCTTAAGAAAGTTCAAAACATTCTTAAAAATCCATCTCATCCTGGGCACCATTTTTTTTTGAACTATTACCATCTGGTAGACATTACAAGATAATAAAAACAAGAACAAATAGGCTGAAAAACAGCTTCTATCCCAGGGCAGTAACACTGTATATGGCAATATTAATGCAATATCGGGTTTTAATTCAATTGTATAGAATGTAAAGGATGTGTGTTTGTGTTTTATTTTTATAGTTATAATGTACACTGAAGAGGGCATTTAATTTCATTGTACAAGATGCAGTAACAATAAAGTAAATAAAGTGATCAATGACTGCAATGTTGACTGACTCTGTTGTTACATCCTCTAACCCCCACTCCTTTAACCTCAAACTGTCACCCCATTCCTAAGAGGTCTGTAAGGGATATGCATAAGTGCACAATTGTGCCTACTGTCCCTGTCCTATTATCCCCATTTATTAGTACCTATTTCCTGTATTCTTATGCATGTTTACACTTATACCTTTTATCTTGTAAGCGATTGACAAATCAAATAAATAAATAAAAATAAAAGAAAGAAAGAAAGAAAGTAAAGTAAGAACTAAGACTGCTTTAATTGCTGTTAGCATCTATATACAAATATAGAGAATGGAGTTCCACCTATTCAATTTTGCATCAGCAATCTTTTTACTGATATTTAATTTTAAAGGAATCTTCATTCACAATCAAGATTATATCTTTCTCAAGAAGAAAACTGGAGACTAAGTAAGGGTATTTTGGATGCAGTTGCTCTTCTCCAGCAAAAAAAAAAAAAAAAAAGCTTCTTGATTTCCACCTATCAATTGATTTGCAAGTGACGCTGCATTCAGAAATACATTCTATAATGATGGATAGTACCCTAACTGTAACTCTTCTTGAGTTGTTTGAACTTTATGGTTCTAAAATTAATGCCTATTGTGAATCTCCCTGGTTGTCATATTTAAAAATCATATATTTAGAAATTACCTTGAATCCTTCATGCAGCTATCTTTGGACATGTATTCAATGGTGGGCTGCTACCAGTTTGCACTGGTTCAGGCAACCTGGATGTTCATTTTACATCTGGTTCACCAAACTGTAGTTGCAATGACTGGCTGGCCCCAGCCACTCTGCCCCTCCCTCCTAGGAATCTCCATGCAGCCTGTTTTGGATCCCAGGTAACTGCAGGACCTGTTTAGAGTCTCAGGAAGCAAAAAACCAGGCCTCCTGAAGGCTCTGGAAGGCCAGAAAAAGGCCAATTAATGGCTCCAGAACAGGGGAGAAACAGGACTCCCAGAGATTTGAGGAAAGCCTCCAGAGCTTGGGGAGAATGAAAAATGGGCCTCCTGGAAGTTCTGGAAGGCCAGAAATGAGCCGTTTCTGGCCTCCACAGAGCCTCCGGAGCCTGGGGAGGGTGAAAATGCCCCCCCTGCTATAGTGCAGGAGGCCAACTAGGCCATGCCCATCATGGCTACGCCCATCCAGCAACCGGACAGAAAACCAGTTGCTAAATTTTTTGAAGCCCACCCCCTCCATGTATTGTAGACATAAAAATGTAAAGACTATATATAAATATTACAATAAAAGCAGTTAAAAACAAATAAAATAGTTAAAATTAAAAAGACAGAAAAAGAGCGAGCTACCCCATCATTGTGAAGTCATCTGAGATCTGCAAACAGGTTGATAAAGCCAGGTCTTCAAACATTTACAAAAGATGAGGAGAGTGGTGGTCCCAACTCACCTCTGAGGAGAGAATATTCCCCCACTGCCAGGACCTTGGCTGTCTGATACATAGGAAATAATGTTCTCCTAGACATTGGAATTCTCTCTCTAGGAAAGTTGTTGGGCACTAACTCCTCTAATGTTTAAAAAATGGCAGGAATGAATATCTTTTGCCAGTTGTTTATTTGTTAATTGATTTTAATTGTATTTATTTTGTTTTAAAAGCTCTAGTGGTATAGTGGTTAAAATTCAGTATTGCAAACAAACTCTGCCCACAGCCTGGAGTTTGATTCTGATCCAAATAATGCTGACAATGCCCAGAGAGAGCTCTAAAGTGACAGTATATAGGCTGAAATGCAATTGCTATGTTTTGTATTTTGTATTATTACTGTAAGGTCTCCTTAAATTCTTAAGGAGCAGATTATATTTTAAATCATAATTTGTATGCGCATTTTCATCTTTATGTTTTAAAGATGTTCACTTCTATATCTGGAAAAAATATATAATTGTAAGTAAAATGCAATAATGTTACAATTCTTGAAATGTTCTGTTTTGGAATATTTAGTTTAGAAGATTAATTTAATTAATCACAGGATCAATGCAACAAGCACTTTAAAACATAAAATTCATGTTATAAGTAACTTCTGAAATATTGAAGATTAGCAAATTAGGATTTTTGAAAAGAAAATTCTAATGCCAGATTATAATTTTATCTCTTATTTAAGAAAATTGTTTTTCTTGAATTTCATTTTGCCTAAAAAGAAAGAAAAATCCAACTGTCAAAATGCATAAATGTTGTAGCTGACAGAAATATAGGAATCATTGATTTACGACCAGTCATTTAGCAACCATCCAAAGCTACAATGGACCCCAAAACAGAATTTTATGATCAGATTTCAAAGTTCTGATGACTAACTTACCCATTCGGTCAAATGATAGCATTTTGAGTGCTCACTGACCTGACTGCATTAAGAGCTGTTTGGAGCATCCCATAATCATGTGATCATTTTGCATTTTTTGCCAAAAATCAATGTTTACTTCCAATTTCCAACTAAAAGCTCCCATTGCAAATACCGGGTTTGTTTAATGATCACCAGTTAACATCTGCAGATTTGCTTAACAACCACCACAAAAAGTTGTAAAATCATATTGCTATGTGATGATTCACTTAGCAACTGGCATAACTTACAACCATAACTTAGAGCTCAATTATAGGCTTAAATCGAGGGTTACATATACTTAATTTTGAAGAGCTTGATGTGATAATGAGCAGTTTAAGTATTCATGGCATTCTTTAATTTTTTGCAAGATCTTTTTAGAAAAAAATCACATGTGTTCTGATGATTCATTGTTTTAACAATGTCACTGTTAGCATTTTAAAACTAGACCCAAAATATGTTTAGATAGTATTAATACATGGCTCTCATAAGAATGGCTGCTATTAAGAAGTTGTTTGAATATTTGTATCTTCTGTCACCTTTTTATGTATTAACTATGGATTTATGCATGGACATTAGAAATTAGCATGATGATCATATGTAGGAAACATACATCCTGGTTATATGCTTTTCTTTTCTTCAGAAATATATCCTTTCTATAATAAGTTACACATTCTTCTAATATAAAGCTAAAAAGCAGAATAAGTAGCAGAAACAACTATCTTAAATGTTTGGAATAAGAGACTAGTTTGGTTCTCTTTCCCCAGTTAAGATTGATCACACTTTAGTGCTTATAATGATTGCTTGATTGTAATAATTAGTATTTAATCAAAATGGACCAAAAGCTCTAGGTATCCATGATTGTGCCAAAAGAAAAGGCAACATATGATGCCACAGAATGCTTAATTTGTTCTTATAAAGATGTAAACCATAGCATTTGCATTTACACACACATTAAATCTATCCTATACAGTATTGACAACAAAGGTGAGATGCAAAGTTTTTAACTACTGGTTCTGTGTGGGGTGGTTAGGTGGGCATGGCCAGGTGATCATGTGACTGAGTGGGTGTGGGGTTTTTGCCTACTCAGGGAAGCCTCCTGGAAGCAAAAATGGAGCACGAGGGGGCTGCGCAGCACCCCCGGACCCCATTTTTTTTTGCCTCCTGGGCCTTAGGGAAGCTACCTGGGTGAAGCAGTACAGCGAGGGGGGGATCAGCTGTGCCATGCGATTTAGATTAGCTAGATGATGATATCCTGCTTTCTAGCTAATCTAAATTGTGTGGCACAGCTGATCTTTGGAAAACAGCTGCTCGGTGGGGGGGGGAAAGGAAATATCTTGATCTTTGAAGTGAACTGGTTTACTCCCAGCTGATCTTCGCAGCTACCAGTTCACCCAAATGGGGCCGAACTGGTAGAATCCCACCTCTGATTGAAAATCATTTTTGAATGGACAGAATCATAATGCAGTAAGAACATAGTTCAAATGTCAAAGCAAGCATATATGAAACCATGTTGCTTTGATGCATTTTATATCTATTCCAAATTAATATTATTTGGAAGACTTTATCAAGGCATGATGGAAATATACAGGCTAAAACAAATTATTACATTTTTCTTAATATACATGAATATAAACTTCTTAACTTATCCTTGCATGGACAGAGATAGATAAATTATTTTGAGTGAATCTAGAAAATAAAGACCTGCAGCTTGGGAAAGGTTTCAAACAAAATTCTTGCCAATAAAATTTAAGATATACCCAGTGGTGTTTTTTTTTCTAGAAAGAAAATGAAAAGTTAGAAATAGATAAATAGATACTAGATAGATAATTTTTAATTTCACATTTCAATCCATTTTTCTCTCAATCCAGTTTTCAATTTTGGTTTGGTTACATGATTAGAATGATAATTTAGAGTAAAAACCATCATTTTATCACAAGCTTGGTAATCTATGTAAATTAGCATCTCTGAAAAATTGCAATGATGTATGTATAAAAATGTTTGGCAAATTCAATACAGAAACTGATTTAGAAGCAATTATGTGAATTCTTTAGATTAGAACTGTATATTTAAAATCTCCATTTAGAATCTTATTTTCCTTTCGTCTTTTTCTTAAACTGATAAATTGTTGCTATATTTAATATAATTGAACTTGGTATTGAAAGATTTTTCTAATTTATTAGATACAATTGGAATACTTCTCAGGAAGAAAAAAACTTCCATTCAGCTTCACGTCCAAGTCTCCTTCAAAGACCACACCGCAACCCTACCTCTCACCGTTGTCAATAGAGATCTAGAGAAGTAAGTCAAACTGTCTGCTACTGATTAAGGGCAAGACAGGTTAAAAACTCTCTCTTGTCATCTTCAGAGAAACAAAAGGTTGCAAGTTCTGAATTTTCTACTCATGTATTTGAATATTTGTTTATCAGTAGTAACAGATATAAAATTAGTTCAATAATTTGGGAAGGTCCAGTGTAGCATTTTAAAAATGTACTTGCAATATTTTCTGCCTCGTGGGTTCCTTTGACTTTTTCCTTACAAAATGAAAGTGCCAATATTGTAGAGCAGATAAAGGCAAAACAAATATTGGGTACATAAGAATGAATAATTTCAAATCCACACCCATAGACAAAATAATTAAAAATTCTCTCTTAATGAAAAACTGACAATGTGAAGAAACACATCAAGAGATTCTTCTTCTGAAGCCAATAAAAAGCTAATCCTATATCTAGTAAATATTAAATATTTGTAAATATTAACACAGCATATTTCTGTTCCATTTGAGAATCATCAACACAATTCAGTTGTTTAATTTCAACAGGCCCTTATTGCATATTTGTAAAAAGATACTTTGATAGCAACTCTGCTTTACCCCTGTAGTCATCCGAAGGCACATCATGACCCACACAATTTTAACATGTATTTTCATGAATATAAATATTATGAAAAGCTTAAAATCTCATCCTCCAAAGGGTTGCAACCTTTTCACACCTCAGAGATATTATTAATGTGATTCCATGAACTTTATTTACTTTACAATCTTTTATGATTTTTTCCAACCAATTTAATTCTATTAACTTTCCCCATCCTTGTCATTTAACAAAAGTGGTGCATGCAAATACATTTGCACAGATTTTGATTATTAATGTTAGCGTATTTCCTGAAGTATGTCATTCAAATATGGAAAGAAGCTTCAATGTTGATATAAGATGTTATATATTCTTTCTATTATAAACATTGTAAAATAAAAATGGGAGCATACACCATCAAGCTTTCAAGAATTTCATCCAGTGAGATTATTATTTGATTCACTTAACACTGGCCTTTCAAAAATTAATTTACATTTTTTCAATTGCTACTCAATCTCAAGGTCAACTTCAAAGCTCTAATAAAGAAACAATTTCAAGAATTGATCTAGTGTGAAAGTATGGAATAATTTGCATAAGAAACTCACTGTGAAGATTTAAAATCTAGACTAGAATGCTTTAATTCTCTGGATGAGCTGCAAATAACTTATGGAAAAGAAAAAAAACCTAAGGAAAAAACAAAATATCTTGCGTGGTTTCAAGAAACACTTTCTGGCCTTTGCAGGCTAAAATATATATGTATGTATGTTTTTATTTATTTAATGCCTATCTTACCATAAGGCCACTTTAGACAGCTTACAACTATAAAAAGGAAGAAATGAAAAGAGTATAAACAAAACAGAAGTAAATTAACAGAACAATAAAATAAGAAATTAAAAACAATGAGAGTCCATCAATATGATAACAAGAATTTGGACTGATAGAGAACAAGGGCAAGAGATGAAGTCTGCCATCAATCCAGCAGCCACCTCCAGCTTGGAGCTCTCTCATCTGGTCCCCAGGCCAAATGGCAGGTCTTCAGGCTCCTGCAGAAGGACAGAACATGGGGAAAATCTTATCCTAGATTGTAAGATGTTCCAAGAGGCAAGTGCTGTGGCAGAGAAGGCTCTTCTTCTGGATCCTGATAGTTGGAGTTCTTTGATCAGTAGTAGGCCTGTAGTAGGCCCTCTCTGACAACTCAAGTAGGACAAGTTTGTCATAGTAGGACAAGACAGTTCATCAGACAGACTGGACCTATGCCATTAAGGGCTTGAAATGTCATAAATAACACCTTGAACTGCATTCAGAAGCAGACTGATGAAGCAGCCAATGAAGTTGCAGAATAGCAGTGTATTATGGGCCATCAAAATATGTTTTTATGTACTTCTACACGGGCCTTTCTCAACTTGATGCCTCCACCTTAAAGGGAATCAACAAGTGCTAAGTATTGATTGAAATTACTGTTTGTATCTTACCCACAGAATATCAATGCAGACAATTTTAGTTCTGCAGGGCACTATATTATCTCCTGAGTTACATCAAGGCCATTAGCATTGTCACCTATTTCAAGATATAAGTTGGGAAAATGTGTTTGCCTTTTTGCCATCCCCAATTTAAAAATAATTCATTTCCTTTTGCTTATGAGGAGGAAGAAAAATGATCAGCATATATATTCCTAATGCTCTATTCATTTTAATTGCTCATAAGATGTCAAACTTATTTCTTTCATTAAAATAAACTTTAATGGGAAAATCTTTCAGAAAGCCCAAATTAAGGGTAAAAGTAATGCTGTTGTTCTCTCATAGTGCCTGCAGGCTGTGGAGACTTGGATGGGGGACAACAGACTTCAACTGAATCCTGGCAAAACAAAATGACTTTGGGTGCATGGCGGGCCTAAGTTCAGGGACTACTGAAATATGCTCTACATGGGGCTATCCTTGAAAAGCTTTTGAAGCTACAGCTGGTGCTCCACAATTACATTAGCTGTCAGTTTGTTCAGAATCTTGGTAATTCAGGATGCTGGTAGCAATCTTTCATGGCACGGCTCCAGGCTACTTGAGGAACTGTCTCATCCTATTGGGATTGACCATCCCATCTGTACCGGCAGACATCTTACGAATCTTGTCAGCTTGGGTTTTCCAATTGGTAGGGTCCAGAAGAAAGACCTTCTCTGCTATTGCATCTACCCTCTGGAATATCTTGCCCACTGGACTGAGGTTGACCCCAACCCTCCTAACCTTCCAAAAGAGTCTAAAGATCTGGATCTATCAGTTGATGTAAGGCTCCAATGGAGGACTATCTCAGTGGAAGATTAGTAAACAATAGATCCCACCATTCTGCTCCTGCCCTCCTAATTTGCTGTATTTGATTGTGTCTAGTATCTTATGTATGTTTTTATTTTGATGATTGTAAGCCACTCAATATTATCCTGAGGCAAGATGGGAGCTCAATAAATATTATAAATAATAAGTAAAATAAAATCATTATGAATTCTTGGTTGTATTATAATCTCAGGGAGAATTAGGTGAAGGAAGGAAGCAGAGGTCCTATAAATAGAAAAGAAGAGACAAAATTAGGATTAAAATAATTAATATAATATTAATATTTTCTTATAAATATGGGTAACCAGTAGAAAAATCTCCATTGTTGATTATTAAGGAATTGACCTGTTCCATAATGGGATTTCATTAAATCCAGAAAAGCTTTTCATAACAGAAGACCACAGTAAATCTGTACACTTAAAAAAAAAAATTTTTTTATCTCACCTTTAATTTAATTGTGGTTCATGCAATCACAGTACATGAAAATTTAAAAAAAACTTTATATGTATAAGCACCATACATGTTTTTTCACCAATTTTATTTTTTTCATGTAAAAATTGGTGTAATGGTAAACATTATCAAATGAGAAAGAATGCTTTTGAGAAGACATAGAACCGGAACCCTTTTTTCCTTAGAAATTAATGAAATGTGATTCATGAAAAAATATTCAAACTATTTGTAAAGCTGAAATCCACGTAGTAATTGTCCACCAAATTATAAATCTCCTCCATACTTAAAAAAAAAACACCATACCCCTTCATTTGAAGACAACTTCTATTCAAAGGGCTATTCCATCCAAATCTGTGTTAAAAAGATCAGCAGAGACCTTGATAATCAACAACAAATATCCAGATGACAAATTATTTATACATTTTACTTAGCTGCACTTTCTCTGCTATAATGAGATACCATTATATTTGATATTACGTGCAATAAATTGAGATGAACTTTAGATTAGACAATCCCATTGCTGCCAATAAATCAACCTTCAAGGTAACCTATGCTAAATTGAAATAAGTATCTCTAAATTTTATGCCTATAAATAAATCTTTGCTCAACAATTTTTTGAGCAAAGAATTTTCATTTTTGGTTTTACATCACTGTTTTTATATATTCTTGGAAACATTACCAAAAATGAGATCCTCAGCTGTTAAAGCAAATCGGTATGTATAATTTGTACAAAATTCTATGCAAAAAACAAAAACCCATTCACTATACTGTGTATTCACCATGTACATTTGAATATTTCCAAAATTATTCCAGAGTACTAATGGAGCTGGCAGAGATGGCAAAAATTGTTTTAATTAAAGAAAATAATACATCCAGTTTTATTTCTACTTTGAAACTATTCCGAATTTTATGCTCAAAGAGAAGAAGAAGGATAAATCTATGATTTTGGGTCTTGATTATTACATTGTCGTTATAGAAATTGTGAAGACTTATTAAATATGCATAGTAAAAAGTTATGCTTGTAATGTATTTTGTATTTTACTGCACTGAAAAAATTGTAAGTCACTGCTTTTGTTCCTTTCCCTTTTACCTTGCACCTTCTTTCCCTTTTGTTTCTCTTCCTTATTCCCCTATATTTTTGTTTCTATTTACATTTTATATTATAATAAACTTTAACAAAGTCTTGAAATCAAAACAAAGCAAAATGTATCTAGAGTGAGAGTAAATACCTTGCAGATTTTGACTCATAATCAAAAGTTTCCCAAATGGAAAACTTACCTAGACATAATCATGAATTTCAACCTCAACCCCCATTATTTATACTGTGTATTTATTCCAGGCTCACAAAACATGGAATTATTAACTCTATTACGGAAAGAGCTGAATTTAATTGGCAGCTTAATGGACACCTAAAACAGATTTGTTTCAGAAAACATGATAAAATGACATCAACTTCCGTTCTAAAACTGAACACATGGTGCTTGTTGCAAATATACTGTACAGTGCCAAGGAAACATAACATAGTGTTAGCTAACCAGTGTGAAACCATCTGCCCAAGTATTTTTTGAAACACCATCATTTAAGCTATTGTTTCAAATAATAGTGCTTAAATCTATTTATCCTTTATCATCTTTCCACTTCTACAGTATTGTTTTTTAAATCACATACTGAACAACCATTGAGAATCTTTGGCAAAATGTTTACTCATATAAAGCTATTCTAAAGCTTCTGTAAAGCCTTTGATTCAGTGGCACACGACAAACTACTCCTAAAACTAAAATCTTACGGTATCTCTGGACTCCTGCATAACTGGATAGAAGCATTCCTGTCAAACAGACAACAAATGGTCAAAATTGGGAGCGTCCTATCAAATTCTGTACCTGTCAACAGTGGTGTCCCCCAAGGCAGTGACCAACTCTCTTCATACTCTACATAAATGATCTCTGTGATCATATTAAAAGCAATTGCATTCTTTTCGCTGATGATGTAAAACTATTCAACACCACAGACAATACTACTACCCTCCAAAAAGACCTTAACTATGTATCAGAGTGGTCAAACAAATGGCAACTTCAAATCTCAACAAATAAATGCTCTGTCCTACACATTGGCAAAAAAAAAAATCAGAAAATAAAATACAGGCTGAATAGTCAAGACCTTGTTGATGATCCAAACTCTGCCAAGGATCTTGGAGTACTCATCTCAAATGACCTAAGTGCTAGAGCCCACTGTAACTACATAAACCAAAAAGGCATTAAGAGTTGTTAACCTAATCTTAAGTAGCTTTTTCTCTGGTAATATTACACTACTAACTAGAGCATACAAAACATTTGCTAGACCAATACTAGAATACAGCTCATCAGCCTGGAACCCACATTACATATCTGATATTAACACAGTTGAGAAAGTCCAGAAATATTTCACAAGAAGAGTTCTCCACTCCTCTACTCTTTGCAGAATACCTTATGCCACCAGACTTGAAATTCTAGACCTAGAAAAACCTCGAACTATGCCGCCTTAGGTCCGATCTAAGTATAGTATATAAAATCATACATTGCAATGTTCTACCTGTCAATGAATACTTCAGCTTCAACCATAACAACACAAGAGCAAACAATAGATACAAACTCAAGGTAAATTGCACCAAACTTGATTGCAGGAAATACGACTTCAGCAACAGAGTGGTCAATGTCTGGAATACTCTACCTGACTCTGTGGTATTTTTTCCCCAAACCCCAAAAACTTTAACCTTAGACTGTCTACTATTGACCTCACCCCTTTCCTAAGAGGTCTGTAGGGGGGGGGCGTGCATAAGCGCACCAACGTGCCTACCGTCCCTGTCGTATTGTTTCTTTTATATATATTTTTTATTTTTCTTATATGTATCCATGTATTCATAACTATGTTTTTACTTATACCTACCATGTTTCTCATATAATAAGGCCGGGTCTTTTTTTTTTTTTTTTTTGAGCCCCGAAAAAATGGCTAGGCCGTCTTTTCAGGGGTGACTTAATTCCCCCCCTTGCATCTTCGGGTGGGCGGGCAACAAGGGCTTGGATGTTGACCTCGGTGTTGGTGGGGCACTTTGTATCGGGGTCAACGCAGGCAGCACCATATCCGGGTGTGCAACAAAAGTACTTCCTAACGGCAAGCCACCCCACCATTCCCCCCCATTTCACATGTTTTAATATAGGCCTTAATATGGGGGGAGGGGCTTAATTTCATTTCATGCCTATAAAACATGCTGGGACTTCCTATTGGGGGAGGCCGTATTGTTGGAGAAACAGGGTATTATCTTGTAAGCAATTGACAAATAAAAAATAAAAAATAAAGTTAATGTTGATCATGTCTAACAGTGGTGAATACTGGTTTCCTAAACTGCTTTATAGATTCTGGGAAGAAATGAAAGAATAGATGATATATTTAATATGAACTGATAATATATAGAAATATATAACAATCCATACATTTTGGAAATATGCACCGTTTTAGAAAAAGAAATCATTCTGGCAGACAGAAAACCCACAGAGCTATTTGTCTACATTGAAAAATATAAGAGCAAGCAAAGTCATTTCTTTTTCAAATAAAGTCTCCAGAGTATTGCTAGAATATAACAATTACTCTGCTGTACCTTGAAATTATAATTATGGCAATCATTCTTTTCCTCCTCCTCATCTGAACCCAAAAGTGAAAAAATAGCCTGTAGTTCCTCTCTATCTAAGAGGCAGAATACTGCCCAGCTGACCCTGGGAGCACCCATTTGCTAGCATATGCTTTGAACTTATTTGGAATGTTAAAGATACTGAGAATATTATATTATACTAATTTCAACAGTTCTATCAAATTCTAATAAATATTTTAAAATGTTTCTAGTGTAACTTTGTTGCTTTCTTTTCACATATTCAGGTAAACAGCCTTAGGTCAGAGAAAAAGCTAAACCAAACTGCCAACTCTGTAATATAATTATAGAAATTCATTCATGAGGTTTCAAAAACCAAAATTAATCTTTGACCAAAGCATAAAATGTTGTGTGAATGCAAGGGATTTACAATAATTTATTGAAATATGGAGAAGTTCTGCCTGACAATGCCTGAATATATTTAAAATAAAAATGTTATCAAAGAATTGGAAGTGAATTTGAAATTTACAGTGCGCTGGAATGTTTTGGATTTTTCTGCCTATAAAACTAAGATCTAGTTGAAATTTGTACCTGCAAGAAATTTTAGGAGTGCATACAGATTTCTGCAAAAGAAATGTGTATATATGAATTGGGATAGTATATAGAAGCCTGGTAAAATACATTTATTTGTTGTGTTATATACTGAAAGACATCAGTGGATTTTTAATTGATAAATGTATTGAGAGCAGATGGACAGCACTACATTTAATTTCCCTGAAATTCACTGGCTGGTCCTTTTCAACTCTGTTAAACACACATTTATTTATAGCTTTGGACTATAGACATTGAATGCATGTATTATGATACCTTACCAGTGGATAGGTATCATAATTGGACAAAAAACAATTATGTTTTACCTTAAAATATGAGAGTAGTACATACAAACTAGGAGGGTCATGTTGACTTGGACATTATCTGGATTAACAAGGTCCATGTCAAATGTTGGGAAACAAGAACAATATAATAATAAGTGGGCTATTGGAATAAGCCATACAAGCAGTGGTGGGATTCAAAATTTTTACTACCGGTTCTGTGGGCGTGGCTTATTTGATGGGGGTGGCTTGGTGGTCATGTGACTGGGCAGTTGTGGTTTGGTGGTTATGTGACTGGGTGGGTGTGGCCAAGGCAATCCTGGCAGCAGTCAGTATGTGTAATAATAAGTATTTTGTGCTCTTTACGTATTTTTTTTGAAGATCCCTAATAGGAAGAATTCTGGTTCTAGATCGAATTATTCATTGGTGATTTCCTGTAGCCAATTTTTGATTTTAAGCCAATATTTTTGAGCCTCTGGGCAAGACCACCACATATGATAATATGTTCCCTCTTTTTTTTACATTTCCAACATATAGGACTCATTTTAGGGTACATTTTTGCTAATCTCGAAGGGGGTAAGTGCCACCTATAGAACATTTTATATGCATTTTCTTTGTATGCTGCTGATTTTGTTAATTTGTGATTTCTATTCCATACAGTCTCCCAGTTTGATAACTTAATGTTGTGACCAATATTTTGACCCCATGCAATCATACATCCTTTCACTACTTCTTCTTCTAATTCTACTTCCAGGAGATATTTGTAAATTTTGGTAATATTTTTTTTATCTGGGCCTAATAAAATTTTGTCTAATTGTTGTGGTTTCAGGTATATTCCGTACCCTTTACATCCTTTTTATATCGGCTTTGTATTTGGAAATAAGCCCACCAGTCTACCCGTAGCTCCTGTATTGGAGCTCCTGTATTGTTTTTAAATTTCCGTGAATATCCAATAAGTCTTTATACTTTAACATTTTGTTCAGGTCTAAATTATTTGGGTGTGTCATCGCTTCCATTGTGGATAGCCAGATTGGGATTTTTATATAATGTTTCTTTTTAACTTTGATCCAGTTGTATATTTGATCAGACATCTGATCAGATGTCTGTGGAAATATTTTTGTTAGGTGGGTCCTGTGTCCCAAAGAAAGGCATGCCATCTAGCTAATATTCTTTTATTCTTTAAGTTAAACCAATCTTTTAGCCAAACTAATGTTGCTGCACTATAATATAATTCCCAGTTTGGCAATCCAAAGCCTCCTCTGCTCTTCATATCTTGTAGTAGTTTCATTTTTATTCTGGGTTTTTTACCCTGCCAAATAAATTTTGATGTCATTTTATTAAGCTTATCAAAAAAGGTCCTTTCTAGTTTCACTGGAATGGTTCGGAATAGGTATAGAAATTTTGGTAATATAGACATTTTTATGGCTGCTATTCTTTCTAGTAATGACAATTGCATTTTCATCCATAATTCTAAGTCTTTTTGTTTGTTTGTTATAATAGCTTATTATAATTATTCTTCTTTATTACCTTACAGTGTGCTGTCAGCCATATTCCCAGGTATTTAATTTTTCTTGTGGTTTGAAGTCTGAGCACGTTTTCTAATTCTGTTTGTAGATCTGTTAAATTGTTTGCTAAAAGTTTCATTTTCATCTATTAATTTTCAATCCTGCCACCACAAATAATTCATATTTGTCCTTTTTCTATTGGGTCTTCAATAATAAAAGCCATATCGTCTGCAAATGCTTGCGGTTTATATTCTTCATTTCTAGTTTTCAATCCTTTTATTTCAGAATTTTGCCTCACTCGTTCTAATAATACTTCTAATGATAATATGAAGAGCAGAGAGGACAACGGACAACCTTGTTGGAATCCTTTCTCTATATTTAAAGGTTGGGTATTTTCTCCACTTATTATGATATTTGCTTTTTTTACTGAATAAATTGCTGTTATAATATTCTCAAATTTGGTGCCGAAATTCATGTCATAAATTTGCTGAATCATAAATTGCCAATTAAGGTTGTCAAAAGCCTTTTGAGCATCCAAGAAAACGGCTACCTGTTTCTCCAGGTGGGCTTCATAATATTCCAGACTATCCATTATCATTCTTAAATTATTCCTAATTTGTCTGTTTGGGAGAAACCCATTTTGGTCTGGATGTATGTAATTATTCAGAATTTTCTTTAATCTAGTAGCAATAATTGTAGTAAATATTTTATAATCTACATTCAGCAAGGAAATTGGTCTATAGTTTTGTATCATTCTGGCATCTGAGTCCCCTTTCGGGATTAGCGAAATTAATGATTCTCTCCACGTGCCTGGCATTTTAGCAGATAATAATATCTCGTTATATAAATCCACCATTATTGGTCCCACTTGTTCTTTTATTGTTCTATAAAATTCTTCTGGGAAACCATCAGGGCCTGTGGTTTTGTTACTTTTTTGGGATCTAATTGCTTGTTTTAATTCTGTCATAGATATGTCCTTCGTTAAAGATTCTTTCATCTCATCATTAATTTCTTGAGTTCTTTTTTCTCTTAGATATTCCTTATCTGATCTTCATCTACTCTCTCTTTCTTATACAGTTTCTCAAAATATTTATGTGTAATCTCTTTTTTCTTCTCTGTTGTATGTTGATAATTTCCACTTTCATCTTGTAGTTGGTAGATGGTTCTTTTCTCTTTTTCTTTTTTGAGTTTATAAGACAGCCATCTGCCAGGCTTGTTTGCTTGTTCAAAGTATATTTACTTAGTTGCTTTCAGGTTTCTAATCAATTCTTCCTGTTCAACTAAGTTATTTAGTATTTATTTGATTTGTCAATCGCTTACAAGATACAGGTATAGGAATAAATATAGTTTTGAATACATCAGATAGAAACTTATAAGAAAAATAAAAAAAACAATAGGACAGGGACAGTAGGCACAATTGGTGCGCTTATGCACTCAGTTTATGTTTATAGAGAATCAATTGTTCTTGTAATTTAACATTTTGTGGAGCATCCTGTAGTTTGGATTCTAGTTTCTTGATTGTTTGGTATAAGTTGTTTTGTTGGGAATGTTTTTCTTTGTTTTTTTGTGCAGTGTAAGATATTATAATTCCCCATGTGATGGCTTTCATAATGTCCCATAAATTTTGGATAGTTGTATCTATGTTATTATTTTCTTTAAAGTAAAAAGTCAGTTCTTCCTTAACTTTCTTTATAAATTCCTCATCCTTTAATAATTGAGAATCTAAAGTCCACCTTTCTTTCTTTCTTTCTTTCTTTCTTTCTTTCTTTCTTTCTTTCTTTCTTTCTTTCTTTCTTTCTTTCTTTCTTTCCTTCTCTCCTTCTTTCTTTCTTTTTCTTTTTCTTTGTTTCTTTGTTTCTTTCTCTTTCTTTTTCTCTTTCTTTATTTCTTTCTCTCCCTTCCTCTTTCTTTCTTCCTCTTTCTTTTTCTTTGTTTCTTTCTCTTTCTTTCTCTTTCTTTATTTCCTTCTCTCCTTCTTTCTTTCTTGCTCTTTCTTGCTCTTTCTTTTCTTCTCTCTCTCTCTCTCTCTCTTTCTTTCTTTCTCTTTCTTTCTTCCTATTTCTTTTTGTTTCTTTTTGTTTCTTTTTCTCTTTCTTTATTTCTTTCTCCCCCTTCCTCTTTATTTCTTGCTCATTCTTTTCTTATCTGTCTCTCTCTCTCTCACACACACACCACACACTCTCTCTCCCTTCCTTCCTTTTCTTTCTTTCTTTCTTTCTTTCTTTCTTTCTTTCTTTCTTTCTTTCTTTCTTTCTTTCTTTCTTTCTTTCTTTCTTTCTTTCTTCTTTCTTTCTTTTTCTTTCTTTCTTTCTTTCTTTCTTTCTTTCTCTTTCCTTCCTTCCTTCCTTGTCTTTGTCTTTCTCTCTCTCTCACACACACACACCACACTCTCTCTCGTGATACACACACACACCTGGTCTGGAATGAACTGATCTGGCTCCAGAGCAGCGAGCAGTGGGAGAATGAAGAAAGTGAACAGCCCCGGGACATTCCACCCGCCCTCCCTTTTGGAGCACCTCTTACCCCAGTGCCAGACAGACGTTCCTCCCACATGGAGTCAGCTCCTGCTCAACCTTCCCAGTAGAGCAGCAGTGGTAGCCTCAAAAGAGCAAGAGACAGGAGCAAGAACTGCGAGTGGCAGCAGATGCAAGAAGCCTACTCGGGCAGGGAGGAAGGAAAGCCCCGGCCTGCCCATTCTGGCTGGCAGCTCTGCTCCCCTTGTTCTTCCAGGTTCTGGCGCACCAGCCAGCTTGGACATGGGGCAGTTGAATGCCCTGCCAGCAAATGCTGCCCTGTGAGCTGTTCCTGCCATTGCCGGAGGCAAAAGGGTGGTAGCAGTTCTCACTCCTGACTGTTGCCCTGCTGTCTGGGAATGGCGAGGGAGGTCCAGCAAGGTCCGGGAATGGTGAGGGAGGCCCGACAATGTCTGAGAAATGGTAGGGGGCCTAGCATGACCCGCAGGGTTACCTCTAAGCAGTCAGATCAGGGCTGCTCAGTTGAGGCGCAGGCACCACGTGGGAAGGCAGTTTAAAGGCAAGCCACAAGGACCCAGTGTACCACATAGGAGGTAAGTGACTGGATGGGGGATCAACAGGTGGGCAGGGCAAGCATCAGGTGGGCAGGGCTAGCATCAGTTGGGTGGGGCCAGCATCAGGCAGGCGGGCAGGGTGAACATCAGGTGGGTGGGGTGAGTGAGCATTGGGTGGGCAGGGTGAGCAAGCATCGGGTGAGCATGGCGAACCAATGGTGACCGGTGACTGGGCGACTGGGTTGGGGGTGTGGCCAGTCAAAAGTTACTACCAGTTTGGCAACCCACGCCAAATCCTTGATATCAGTTCACGTGAACCAGTGCAAACTGGCTGAATGCCACCACCGCATACATGGCCAGGACAAGAAAATCAATAGAATATATAATAAGAGAGGATATATGAAATTATTGAGGGAAGTATGGATGGACAAAAGACCATTTGTAACTAGCTGTTTCACTGAGAAACAGATAGTTATGCAATGCTTCAACATAGTGAAGAGGCATCTGCACTCCTGATCTGAAATAGATCAACCACACATTACATCCCATATTCATTTTTTTATTCATAAACATTTTAAATACAGTGTATTGTCAGGACATATCATTTACAGAAAAGCAAAAGAAGAACAAAAAGAAATAGTGACTAATAACAATAGTAATGGTGTAATAATAGTTTTAACTAAATTTCTCTTTATATTAGCTTATTTGTAATTCAGTTGGTTATATTGGCATGTTTATAATTATAAACCATCTTTATATTTAGTTTGTACATAACAATAATCTTTCTTCATGTGATTTCTACCTCTTATCTCTAGCCACTCATAAAATCTATTACATGTTGAGTAATATTCTGTATCTTCTTTGTCCTTTATTTTTAATGTCACTCTATCCACCCCTGCACAGTCCAATATTTTCCAAATTACATCCTCATCTGAAGGAGTGTTTTCATTTTTCCAGTATTGTACAAATACAATCCTTGCTGCTGTCAATACATGCAAAACTAGATATATAGTCCCCTTATCATAGCCCTCCGGTATTATACTCAACAAAAATATTTCTGGATTCAGATCTATATGTTTCTTGATCATCTTTTCCAACCATGTATATATTTTTGTCCAATAATTTCTTGGTTTCATACAAGTCGACCACATATGATAATAAGTACTAGAGTCTGATTGCACTTCCAACAATTGGCAGACATACTACTAAACATTTTTGCTAATCTTGCCAATGGTAAATGCCACTTATAAAACATTTTATAGAGATTTTCTTTGTATGCAGTAGCCATTGTCAATTTATAGTTCCTATCCTAAAATTTTTGCCATTTATCTAATTCTATAGTATAACTAAAGTTTTTCCCCATACAGTCATTGTTTCTTTGACTTGTTCCTCTTCTATTTGATAACTTAATAGTAATTATATATTTTAATCCATTTCTCATCTGTCCCTAATAATATCTTATCAAGTGTTGTTGATTCTTTGTAAAAACCCCACGTTTTTGCATCTTTCTCATATCTCAATTGTATTTGCAAATGTTTAAGTTCACCATCCTCATTCAAAATATCTTTATAAAATACATTTTTTTCCAAATTAATAAGATTTGGATGTATCAATGCTTATCATTGTGGAGAGCCAGACTGCTATTTTCATATAGTTTTGTAGTTTACTTTTTTCCCATACCAGAAACAAAGCATTCCTCACAAAGTGTCTTTGAAAATATCTATGTATCATACTCCTTCCATACCATAAAAAAATATGCCATCCTAATTTAAGATCATGTTCCTCCAATAATAATAGTCTTCTATGTTTCAAATTTATCCATTCTTTAACCCATGTAAGTACACGTGTATGATAATTTCCCAATCTGGTAGTCCAAAACCCCCATTGTTTTTAGATTCCTGTAACATTTTCAGTTTTTTACTTGCTTTTTTCCCTTAGCAGATATACTTCAAGATTGTTATATTTAATTCTTCAAAATATTTTTTCTCTATTGTTATTGTTATCGGTATCTGGAATAATTTCAGTAATATATTCATTTTTATAGTGGTTATTCTCCCTATCAAAGATAGTTGTAGATTCTTCCATTTCTCCAAGTCCAGTTTAATTTGTATTACATCCCATATTCAAAAAGATTTGGAAGAACAACTGGATGTGCAATGTCTGAAGCTGGAATATCACTACCACCCTCTCTATTACAGAGCACACCTGCTGATAAGAACATGGATAAACTAACTACAAGATGCCAATAGAAACCATGACAGTTCCTACTACTACCATATCTCAAACCCATGAACTTGTTACAACAGCTATAGTTGCTGTAATACTCGAGATACTTGTCTGCACATTCAAGAAAAATAGCAGTACATAGCCTCCCCAGAAAATGAAGTTAGAGACTAAAATCAAGGCTAGTCAGAGATTAGTCAGCTGGGTGGAATTACAAAAAGGTATGAAAATTAGGAGACTTGATAAGACTTATCTGTTGAAAAAATACAGACTTTATCTGAAACTTATAAACTGCTAAACAAAGGTTAATAGCACTGGCTACTAGGCTAAGGAGCTATATTAGAGAAGAAGAAGCCAAAAAAATAAGTACCCTGTTCTCCAAAGAACCATCTGAGGTGTATGCCCAGCTATAATGCAATAACTCAGTAACAGCAAACTACCAACAGCACAAACTGAACAGAACTGGAATAACATATGGGAGAAAGAGAAGACACTTAACACAGTGCATAATGGCTGCAGGAAGAGAGAGCAGCTCACAGCAATGTCTCAGATCAGAAACCAGTCATCATCACAATACCAGACATCCAACAGCAAGTCAAGAACATTAATAGTTAAACAGGCCCAGAGATGATACATACTTACTAGCAAAAGAAATTAACAGCAGTGTTAACAACAAGAAATTAACAAATGCCTAGCAGCACAAATGAACCAGCTGCTAGCAGTAAGTTCCACCCATACTGGTTAACTTAAAGAAGGACTGTGATGATAATGAAAGACCTCCACAAGGGAACAATGCCATCCCAACTACTGGTCAATAATGTGCCTCTCCACAACATAAAAATTCCTATCAGGAATCATAGGCATAACGCTATGGGCCAATACATGAGCATATCTCTTGGAAACAGTACTAGAGGCTCAAAACACCAATTGCTTATAGCTTATAGATAAAGCAGTCATCCAAGATTGCTTATAGATAAAGCAGTCATCCAAGATCAAACTGTAGACAGATCAAGCTGGATTGACTATTGAATTCAATGCCATACACATGGATTTGTGAGTACCTGATACAATACATAACTAAAAGGACACTGCAGACTTACCTTAAAAAATGAATTCAATGGGATTGTGGAAGGCAACTCTGGAAGTTAACTGCAGAAGTGGTCATCAAATGCAGCATAAAGTAAGGGAATACACTGCCCCTGATGCTGTTCTGCATACACTTGAGCCCCCTCAGCTGGATAATTGCAAGGACTGGATATGTATAAACGTTCAAAAATTGAACTAACATTAGGAACTTCCTCTACATGGATGACATTCATGTGAGCAAGACATCAACTTGACACAGTTCAAGGATATTATTTGGACTGGATAAGTATGGCCAGATAGTAATCAAGAGAAAGAAAGTAAGATGGGAATTATCAGTAAACATATAACAGACATACAGTCCAGCTGTAAGTATCTTGGCATCCCATAGTCACATGGAACCATAATGAGAGGGCAAGAAAGCCACCTCCACCTCCAAAAGATCATACAGGGCCTGAAGAACCACCTTAATGGGAACAAGATCCATGCATCAACATGTATTGTATGCTCTGCCAGTCATCAGATATTCTCCTGGTATAGCGAGCTGGCCAAAAAAAAATGTCATTTTAAATTACATTTGAAATGAAATCAAACTTTTGTACTAGATATAATCACAAAATATATCAAGAAGCAATATCATAATTTACTAAAAGATATGCTACCAAGAGTTAATTTTGCTGAATGTTGGAAGAAAGATTCAATTCCAAGAACATCTCATTCTGATCATAAACTTGGAAAATGCGCTATAATGTCAAAATTAACATCATATATTCACATCAGGAATTTAATCAATTTCAAGCTAGGGTGGTTTCCATACATATAAAATATGTAGGTAAAAAGAGGTGAAAAGTAGGTCTAAATGCTTAAAAACATAAAAAATGTGTAAAGGCACACAAAGGGAGAAGTTGTAAACCAAATAGCCTGTTTTAAAACAATATTTCTTTCTTGATGTTGTTTATTTGTTTTATTTTGTTTTTGTTTCTTCTCTTTTAAAACATTGCAGTAAAACAATAAAAATAACAATTCAGTGGAAATTGGTAATAAGTATTAAGCTTAAAATGAGATATTTATTATATAACAGTTGCCAATATTATATTGCAGTTGTCAATTAATTCCATGTTTAGTTATATATAAAAGTTAAGCAACCTTGTTTATCAGCATCAACATTTTATTATTATTGATGTAAACTACTTTTTTCTTTACTTTTAAATATCTACATCACAGTTAATAAACTCCAGTCAATAATATATAAATGTCTATACCCCCAAAACATAATGTACTATTTGAGTTTTACAATCATACAAATAGTTCTAATTTAGCTATCACAGTTGTGATTGTCAACTTGGTCGTTAAGAAGTCAGTCACTAAATGAAACCATGACTCTGCTTTTGTTCTTACTTCAGATTTTCTTTCTTTTTCAGGACTAGGTAAATTGTAAATGCCAGAATTAGTTACTTTTTTTTATCAGTGCTGTAACTATGAACAATCACTAAAGAAGTAAATGAAGTCTTATTTGTATAATGAAATAATATAAAGAAAACAACAAAAGAAAAAAATATAAATGTTCAGAAACAGGATCAAAACAATGAACACTTAAGGCCATTAAGTTTATATTAATTGTCCAGTATTCATTAATTAATGAAAGTAGTATCTGCTCTCATCCTTAGTAGTAACTCTATTTTTGTCATTTTAGAAGTATTTATCTTATAGTTATATTGCTGTAAGCCACCCAGAGTTGCTTTGAAATGAAATAGGCAGAAAATAAATTTAATATATAAAAATAAATAAAACATAAATTGCCATAACCCTAATCCTAACCCTATCCTTACACTGTATTCAAAATGTTTATATATAAAGAAAAAAAACTTGACTTAAAAAGTCTTTTGCAAAAAATACAAATACAGTTACAAATTTTGTCTCTTACTCTCTAATCACAAAATAAACTCTTCTTTCCTATTATCCTAGAGTGTTCTCATAATTTTCTTATAATCTTTTTAAAGTGCTTTTTAAGCAGAAAGCTTCATATGCATTAATCCCCAAATAGATGAGCTGACATAAAACTATGTTCTCATTAAAGTTGACAGCAGTACAGTGTCAGTTTGATGTTTTTATGTATCCAGATTATTAGATGCTTCCATTTTTTTATATTTCCAAACTGCCATGAAATATTTCATTATTCTCAATCTATCACTTTAACCAGAACATTTAAAGGAAAGGGGGAGGGCAATCCTTCAAAATTCATGTTCAGCTGCATAAATAATAGCTACATTTGCAAATAATATTATTTTCCTTAGCAATCATCCCAAAGATGCTATATTAAAGAGGCAACTGGACTTTCTTGTTTTTCTTTGAAGACATTTTGCTTCTAATCCAAGAAGCTCATTCAGTTCTGACTGGATAGTGGGGAATGGAAGGATTTATATTCTTTGTAGCCAGCTAGTCATTTGCATTCATTTTAGAAAGTCATTTGAGCCCATTTGGAGGTTTGTCTGTGTCCTCAGGGTCACCTGAGTGCAAATAGGTATGGAGCCTTCTAGAAACTGCTGAAGGGACCATGTTTTTGAGCTGTACTTTCTGAAGGATGTTTTCTGCCCTGTATCCCTTTACTGTTGAACATAGACAAAGGCTGTTGGGGATGAGTCTGTGTTGTCTGTATTACAAACAGAAGTGCAAATGGTTCCTGTAATCTGCAATTTTTCTGAAAATTCATTCATACTCCCACACCATTCAAAAGGTGTTCATCCCAAAGTGCATAAATAAATTAGAGATTCTCAGTCATCCAGGTCATGGTTGTCCCAAAGGTATTTTTTTAAAGAGGCAATCTTGGCAATCTCCCTCCCTCCCCCCCATTCCCTCCCTCTCCTCTCCCTCCCTTTCTTTTCTGCCACATTTTGAATTACAGCAAAATACCATTAAGTCTTGCATTATCTGAAAATAATGTTGTCCTTGTCCTTGATTTGTTCAAACAAATATTCAGCAAAGGTATTCTGTTTATTTCTTACACCTTGACTAGGGGGAAAAACCATTGCTCTTTATGAAATAACCAATATTTGCTTTTGGCTCATCTGATAATTCCATTATTTCTGGTTAACTTCAATATTTGCAACAAATATTAGAAGAGAACATAATTTGAAATGATCTCGGTTATGTAATTAGTAACAATATTTTTAAATATGAAAGCTGAAGGTAATGGGTCCCTCTGCATTACATACAGAGAGTATCATATTATATGCAGAAAGATCTCTGAAATCACAGAAAAAAGCTACCTTGCAATCAAGACCAAAATTTACCATTCTTGTGGATTAGAATGAATACTATAAGGCTGCACATTCAACTCAGATTCAATTCAAAGGAATTTTACAGGATAGAAGGAAGGAAAAGAAGAACAAGATGGTAGCAGAATAGAAAAATATAGTAGCAGAAGGAGAAAATATGATACTTGTGGCTGGAAACTCTCAGAATATGAATCTGCATTAAAAACTGTTCAATTGTATGGCTGGATTTCAACTTACAATCACAATTGGGACCAGAATTTCCACTGTTATGCAAAGCAGTTATTAACTGAGTTGCATCCAATGTTGTAATATTTTTGTCATGATTGTTAAGCGAATCACTGCTCTTCATACAGTTGTTAAACGAATCTCATTTCCATCATTGACTTTGTTTATTGGAAGCTAGCTGAGATCTCAAGTGATTCTCACATGACTGTGGCAGTGTTGCAACAGTCATAAGTGTTATGGATTTCCTGTAATGATGATATCTTGTGATAGCTGAACCAAAAATAATGAACACTTTTAGCAGTTGAAGATTACATGATTGTTGTGAGTCACAAGAAGTTACAACAAAATTATACAAAAACACTTATTTTTTTAAAAAAATTGGATACAAATTTAAGGAATTTATTGGCAGAAGATTTAGAAATGCACTGAGAAAAAATAGTAATAGAACATTTTATACTTAGAAAATTCTAGCTTTTACATTTTTAATAAATTATTTGGTAGCATCACAATGCATAAATCCACATGAATAATAAAATATTTTCTAATTCCTGGCACTGACAATATTCAGTTGACCTACTAATTTGTAATTAAGCCTAGAGCCAATCTTTCTGCACTTTGTATTAAAGATCATAGTGCCATATTCTTACCAGAATATCAATTCAGAAGAAATAAATGGTAATGGCCAAGAAGAAAAACAACCAACATCTGAATATGCAGAATCACACAATGTCACGAAATAGATTTATTTACTATTTGAGGCTTAACAGAAAAGCTTTTAAAAAATCCTGTCCTGAACAGTAAAAACCAATTAAAAGCCATATCTGGACTTCCGATAGTAACGTGGTGTCATAGCAACATGGGGAAACAGCGCTCTGTTCCCAGTTGCTGAAGTTCTTGCAATTGGTGGCCTTTCGAGGCGAGGTCTGGTCCTGGGGGGGATTGGTAAGAAAGAGGGGAAGCTTTGGAGGCAATGTGGAGAGGTGCGATTTCCTGCCATGCTAGGAAAGGACCCTTGTTTCCAACACAGAAGAGGCCAGCCTCTATGGCTGACTCGGAGGATTTACATCCTGTAATAAAGAAGAAGGAAGCGGAGAGTGTGAGCAATGCAGTAAAAGCAGTGGGAGTAGAAGAAATTTCTGAGTTTTGAGTTCTGATTGCTGGCAAGGAGGCATCCAGAGGAGCAATGAGAGATAAACAGGCAGAAAAACGAAAGGGAGAACAGATCAGGAAGAGGGCGAAGTACGGGACCAGCGATGGAGACATGGAGAAGAGAGGAAGAGGCAATTAAAAATAGAAGAAATTGAAAGTGCTCCACAAAACTGGGAAAGAGTCATGTGCCTGGAACTGAGGGGCTGAAACTTTTCCCCTTAATACTCCAATGGTACAAGAGAGAGAAAAGGGAAGAAGGAAAGAGTGCAGGAGAGTGACAGTGCAAGTTTAACAGAACTGCAATTTTGAAGGCAAGAAAACAGCTGTCAGTTTTTCAGCTCTAAGATTAAAGATTTAAAGAAGTTTACTCCTGAACTTCTTAACCTATACAACTTAAAGAAAATTGTATATGTAAACCTACTTTTTCTATATCTAACTTTTACATTGATATCTATATTTATACTTGTATTTATAGTCATACCTCTTTTTATATTTACAATTATTTTCATATAGATATATATTGATTGAAAATTATTGAAAATTATATATTTATATTAATATGTAAATATGTAAAATATGTAAAATGTTGCTACAACTTTATAACTATAATGACGTGGGAAAATACTCAAACAAAGCTGAAAACCATACATGTAAGTACCCACGAAAACTTAAGGAAACAATTAATATGTATATTTATATTCTTATTGATTGTTATTTATTGTTATTTAATTTATATTTAAATTTAGAATTATAGCCTATAATAAGAGTGGAACAACCTTATTAATCAATTTATAAATTAATACTACTAATTAACTAATTAATTAATTTGTCAATTAATTAACAAATAGACTATTGAATAGATTGCATTTTTATTATGATAGCTGTTACTGCTATTGATATTGATTTATATGGAGTACATTAATTTAGAAGACAGTATTGTTTAGTTAGTATTTAGAATACAACACAGTATATATTATATTGTATTGTATTGTATTGTATCATATTATATTATAGTACAAAAGAGTAGAGTTTAAGAAAAGAAAGCTAAGAGAACATTGGATGGAGGTTTGGAAAAAGATAGATAGGATATTAGGAGAATTCTAATACAGAAATTCAGAATACAGAAATTCAGAATTCTAATACAGAAATTCTAATACAGAGAATTCTAATACAGAAATACAGAATTCTAAAAGAAATGACAACCATTACAACTGTCAGCTTTGGAAGCCATATTCCACACTGCCACAAGCTTGAGAAAGTGGGAGGGGGTGGATTCAATTGAGTAGCTCCAAGTAGATAAAATAAAATTCTTTTGCTTGAGAAAGTGGGAGGGGGTGTGTATTCAGTTGAGTAGCTCCAAGTAGATAAAATAAAATTCTTTTGTTAGTTCAAGGTCATTGAATCTGGTGCAGGATGAAATAAGAATATTACTTTTGGACAGATTGTGATTGGGCCAGGTGATATGGTGACAGCCAAGAGGGGATGGATTTGTAGTTTGGGAAATTGTGAGAAGCCCGAAAACTTTGTGCCAGTTACTGTTCTAATAAAGGTACTTTGGAGATGTGTTTGTCTTGGAGTTACTAATTGGAATGGAGGTTTGTGGAATGCTGACATTATCCCAAATCTCTAACAAACTCCATTATCCCAAGGGGCTGTCCGGAGTGCTGTGCCCCAACACTGATTCCAGAAATGGAGCAATGCAAAGACTCAGTGAAGAGGGAAGAATTGAAAGGAGAAACAGAAGGGGATATGGGGCTGGACACCAGAGAACTAATTGAAGCCCTCAGTCCCCCTTCTGAAGAGGTGGTGCAGGCATTAGAGGCTACAAAGGAGAGACAGAGGGGAAAATACACCCAGTGTTCCATAGTAGTTTATTGAAACCTGCTGTAGGGTTAAATCTAAGGCTGATACCAGCAGCTCCCCCCAAACTTTAATTGTACAGGGTGAGACACATTATGAAATAAAGAAAATTCTTGATTCTAGATTACACCGAGGGAGATTACAATATTTGGTGTTGTGGAAAGGTTACCCTTTGTCAGATGCCACTTGGGTAAAAAATTGGGATGCACATGCAGATAGATTGGTTAACTGATTCCCTGACAAACCAAAGGGTTCCCTTGGAGGGGGAAAGGGGGTTAAGGGCATCACATTAACCCCTGGTTGTGTTTTGTTTATTATCTCTTTCAGGAGGTTATTTTCTCAAGGGGGGATGCCTGTCAGCTTTGGAAGCCATATTCCAATTAAATGGAACCAAATCTTTATGAAATTGGTAAAGCAAAAATTGATATTGTGTGCCTCCAAGAGATGCACATCAAAAATCAGGACAAAAAATATTTACAATGTAAAAAATTAGGATAACTTTATGTACCTTTGGCAGATGAAAAAAAAAAAAGAGGGGTGGCAGTATATATTAGAAAAAGAAGCAGAACTAATATATACAGATTCAAAGGGAAGAGTATTGATGATAGAAGTAATGTTGGAACAAAAAAGCATACTGCTAGAGGCTATACATGCAACCAATAGTGGACAAAGGGATTTTTATAGAAAGTTCACACAAAAATAATAAGAGACAGGTAAAGAGGATATATGCATGATAGGTGACTTCAACACAATCATAGATATAAAGATAGATTACAGCAGTGAGCAAAAGAATTTTTAAAAAAGAATACCCTACCTAAACCTTTTTTTGACATGGCAGAGGAACTAAATTTAATAGACATTTGGAGAATCCATAATCCAGAAGAGAACAAGTTTACCTTTTATTCTAACCCCCATAAATCCTGGTCAAGAATTAACCTGGCCTGGATAAATAAAGCATTAGTAAAAAACATAGAAGCTGTAGAAATTGCATCAAATGTGTGAGCGGATCACAATCCCCTAATATTAATATGGAAGGGACAACAAAGGCAGAGAGGGAGATGGACGTTGAACCCACAGATTCTGAAAGAGAAGCAATATATTGGATGATTAATAAAAGAATTAGAACTATTTCATAAAGGCAACTCAAAATACCATATATCTTTACATAATTTGTGGGACACAACGAAAGCATATATAAGAGGGTTATAATGATAGCTTACAATGCGAAGAGGAAAAGAAAAAGAGAAAAAGAATATAATGTATTACAGGATGAGATTAAATATCTGGAAACCCAACTACAAAACAAACCAGGAAATGAGCAAATTATAAGCAAATGAGCATTAGCCAAACATAAACTAAATATATTGGAACAGGAAAAGAATTTAAGGGCTTTGAAATTTGTAAAACAAAATTATTTTGAGCATGCTAATAAGCCGGGGAGGTGGCTTGCTTATAAATTAAGAAAAGAAAGAGAAAAAAGAACAATTCAGCAATTACAGGATAAAGAGGGGAATCTGCAATATAACATGGAGAAGAAAAAGGGGATCACACAAGAGTTTTTCAAAGAACTTTATAAACAAGAGAAAATTACAGATGAGAAAATAAATCACTATTTAAAAGGGGAGACTATGTCAGTACTAACAGAAGAGGAAAGGGTAATGTTAAATAGGGTAATCACAATAGAAGAATTAAGGGAGGCAATCCAGAGACAAAAAATAAAACCCCAGGAATGGATGGATTTACCAGGGGAAGTCTATAAAAGTCTAGGAGAGGCAATTGATCAGATATTATTGGAAGTATGCAATGAGGAATTAACAGAGGCAAGGGCTGCCAGAATCGTGGAGAGAAGCATACATTTCCCTAATACCGAAGGAAGACACAGATACCACACAGATAAAAAAAATTATAGGCCAATCTCTTTATTAAACACTGATTACAAAATTTGAATAAATATTATGGCAGAAAGAATTTAAAAAATATTGAACAGGAAAATACATTCAAACCAAAATGGTTTTTTCCAACAAGACAAATAAAAAATAATACAAGAACAATAATCAATGCACTAGTATTATGAGGTCCATTCAGAAAAACTGGTGGCGCTAGTTTTTCTGGATGTTCAAAGGCTTTTGACAGGGTTAATTGGCAATTTATGATTCAGCAGATAAAAGATATGAAATTTGGAGACAGGTTTGAAAAGATGACATGGTTCATTTACTCTGTTCAGAAAGCAAGTATAATGATAAATGGAGAATCTATAAATTCATTTGAAATAAGGAAAGGAGTATGGCAGGGATGTCCACTTTCACCTCTGCTCTTTATCCTGATATTAGAAATTTTGTTGATAAGAATTAGATCGAATCGGGAAATAAAAGGGTTAAAAATTAAACAAGAAGAATATAAGGCTCAAGTATTTGCTGACAACCTTGTATTTTTCATAGAAGAACCAATAGAGACAGGACAAAATTATTACAGGAGATAGAAAAATGTGGGGAAACAGCTGGTCTAACAATTAATAAAGATAAAACTAAAATGATAACGAAAAATCTAACAGAGAATCAGAAAAAGGAATTAGTGAAAGAAACAGGACTACAAATTGCAAAGAAAGTTAAATATTTGGGCATCTGGCTTTTTGCAAGATGCTCAAAAATAAAACAAGATAACTATATAAATCTAGTCCAACAAATAAAGAAAGACTTAGAAAAGTGGGAGAAAATAGTTATCCCTTAGGGAGGATTGCGGCTATTAAAATGAACATTTTACCGAAATTACTGTATTTGTTTCAAACAATCCCAGTAAAATTGGACAAAAGGTTTTTCTTGGATTTAAATAAAATTACTATGAAATTTGTTTGGGCAGGTAAAAGAGCAAGGATAAAATTAAGTGCATTGCAGGATAATAAAAGCAGAGGTGGATTTGGACTCTCAGCCTGGAAAACATACTACAAAGCAGCAAGTTTAACGTGGATTAGGGAATGGGCCAATTTAAGAAATAAAAGAACTTTAACTCTAGAGGGACATGATTTACAAGTGGGGTGGCATGCCTTCCTGTGGAACCCAAGAGGTAAGACCCACACTTACTTCCACAGACATATACTAAGGGATTCATTAATATGAATATGGAAGGAAATTAAAAACAAACACTATATAAAAATCTCACGATGAGTATCCACCATGGAGGCACTTATTTACCCCAATACTTTGGAAATTGGAAAAATGGCAATTTTAGATACCCAAGGAGTATTAAAAACAAATCAAGAATTTAGAGACCAAGGGTTGAATATAGATTGGTGGCCGTACTTCCAACTGAAAACAAGGTATAAAAAAGATCAGAGGAATATGGAATTGAAGTAGAGCCAAACCAATTAGATAAACTTTAGGCAGGTATAGAAGAGAAATTAATTTCAAAGATGTATAATTATTTATTAGAGTTTGATTTGGAAGAATTAGTGAAAGGCCCAATGATAGCATGGGCATTGGGGATAATAAAAGGAAATGACAAAAAAGAGATAAAATATTTAATTCTGCAAGTAGTAATTGCAGCGAGACTAGCACTTGCACAATGCTGGAGAGGAGACCTCATGCTAACAAAGGGTTTAATAATTCAAAAAATCTACGATTGCATTGAAATGGACAAACTTACTCTAAAATTAAAAGAAAAGGGAGACTCAAAGTACTATACAGTTTGGAAAACTGGTACAAATGGATAAATGACAGAAATAAGTGAGCAAATAAATATGGAATGAATAGTACAAGAAGAATAATGTATGAGAACAACCAGGAATATGAAATATCTATGAGAACAATAACTGATATATAAGCACCGTCAAAATGGTCTGTGTTTTTTGTCTTAATGAGTTGTATTGAATTTGGATTTGATGTTTTTAAATATTTAATAAAGGTTTTTTTAAAAATAAAAAAAATAAAAGCCACATCTGAAAATAATGAAGATTACTGGTTATATTTTCTGTTCAACAATATGCTTGTAATCTGTGGTGAAGGTTTTCTCATATTGCTATTGTAGAAAGTCAGCACCCCCCACTCTTCTAGTGAATGAAATATTTTGCACAATATTAAAAAGGCAGGATAGAATATTTCCTCTAAAGGAGAAAAAAATCTTAAGAGGGGGCCAGCTTTTAGAAATGCAGATTTGGTAATCCATTCAGCAAGACTCGGTCAGACAGAAATTCCAGATAAGCAATTAGGCAAGACAAAGTTAGCTCAGACAAAGGCCTAGGATTTACATTCCCCTTTTGCCTATAGAGCCAGCCATGACTCCTACATGACCCCATAGAAATAAAAAAGGTATAAAACCCACCCCCACTCTCAACTCCATTTTGTTAGCTGTCCCAGAACTGCACACTGTGTATGGGCTGGTTCTGTTCACTGATAAACAGAATCTTTCTTTCCAATTAGCCTCCATTTTATTCCCAGCTTGGACCTGGACCTGGATTTTTTCCCCCAACATTATGCAATTCATCACTAAGTTTGCATTTGTTAATTGATTTATTAAAACAATATTCACTGCATCATCAGTCAAATCTCTCAAAGAAAATGCTTCCTTAATATTATGAGTTACTCTGAATCCATATGAACAATCTATTTGGTAAAGGATTGTCTAGCCTCTGTTTCTAAGCAAAGTAATATCTGTCTTCTGCTCTCTTTTTAAATATATATATATATATATATATATATATATATATATATATATATATATATATATATATATATAAACATCTGCATTGTGTATGAACAGAGTTGGTTCTGGGTGTCACTCATATTAATCAAAATCACATTAACAGTATTAGAAATCTCTATTATGTTTATCCAATTTAAATCATTAGGTTTTTCAAGTATATATAAGCAAAAAATGCCTAACTTCTCCTTTATCTTTATCTTCATCTATATCCTTCTTATGTTTCCATCCACATTGATCCAATTCATGCTAACATTGTTAATAGTCTCTCTCAGGTTTATCAAATTTATGTAATCCTCCTTATATTATTTTAGCGTATATCTCCCTTTTTTGTATTTCAATTTTTATCCATTTTTTCATATTAATTCACAATAACAGTATGAAGAAGTTTAACTTTATATTATTCATATTAATCCAATTCAGGCTAACATTATTATTAATCTCTATAACATTAATCAGATTTATATAATCTAATATACATAAGCAAAAAAGCCTAGCTCCTCTTTTTCATCTTTATCTTTTTTCATCTTTATCTTTTTCATCTTTATCTGTATCTTACTTGTTCAGTCTAAACATTTCTCTATTGTATCTCAGTGAACTTAACTAAATTCCATTCATATTGATCCAGTTCATGCTAACATCTGAAACATACATAAAAGAAGCTCTCTAACATATATAAACTTCTAATCTTTCTATTATTTTTATTCATTCTATAAACAATTTATGTTCTAATATTTCCCCTATCTAATTTTATTTCTGCCTCTCTAATTTTATTTATTTATTTAATTTTATCTAATTTTATTTCTGCCTCTCTCTCTAATCAAGCTACTTTAATATTTAAAGGGCAATTTCCTATCCATCATCTCTTGTTTTCTTTAATGCTTCAGTTCTTATCCATGTTTTAGTTCACCTCCTACACTCTTCATTTTTATCTTCATCTATCTCTTTTTTGACCACTCTAAACATTTCTCCCAATTCAATCTTATGCTGCCAGTTTTCTCAATTATCTGCCCATGTTCCAATCTCCTTATCAAAAGTATCTTTCTGTCTCTGCAGTCGTTAGTTTATCTGTTTTGTTTTCTTCAGATTTTCTTGCTTTATCAGCTGATTTGTCAATCCTATTTTTTGCTCCAATCCTTGATTTATTTGTTGATCTGGCCAATCCATCTCTTCTTTTGCTTGCCGTTTATCTGGTCTTCCTCTTCTTCATGTTGTTGTTTTATTTGCTGATTTTCTGATCCATATTTTTTCCCTGTTCATGTTCTATTCGCTGACCTACATATTCCATTTCCTTCCATCATTATGTTATTTCCACCAATTCATGTGCTATTTGATCTTTGTTCTCCATTCTTTGCAAAATGCCCTCCACTTTCAGGAGCCTAAGAGTCACTATTCCTTTGGTCAATAGATGGTCCACTCAACTTATTTTTCAGCTTAAGTCCCTTTAAAATTCTTTTCTGCTGCTTACAGAGTTATTTTTAGAATCTCTTCTAGGATTTTCCCCCCTTGGGGTAACTTTTAAAAAAAGAAGTATTATCTCACCCAGCGACACAGTCTTTGTTCACCATCTTCGCTCCAGCACTATTTTTAGATGTTCCATGGCTGTCCCAACTTCATGGTGGCCATCTGGCCATCTCTTCTCTTTGTCATGGCATAGAGGGGAAAAGCTCTGTGATTCAACAGGCGATTGTGATCTCTCCTGAGGCCTCACAGAGCACTCCTTCTTAGCTTCACCTCCCCCCCAGGAGGCTCATATCAAAGCCCACAAACAAGAAGAAGCTAGAGCAGGAAAGGAGAGACCTGTTTCACTGCATCTGGTATCATAGCAATGTCAACCAGAAGTCCTTCTGTTCTTAAGAATATGTGGCATCTATCCTCTAGATAGATAAGAATAGAAAGACCTTATGTTCAGGTATACAATCTCGACAGTGACAATCAATCATGGCTTCCTGTTTGCTTTGAAGGAAAGGGCCCTTGCTTTTTTTTTGTTTTGTTTGAACAGTTTGCAAATCAGTGCAAAGCAAAATAAATAAACAGCTTTATAAACCAGAAGATAAAGTAGTAGTAAACTATAACAACAAGAACAACAAGAACAACAAGAACAAGAACAACAACAATAATACTAATACTAATAATACTAATAATACTAATAATAATAATAATAATAATAATAATAATAATAATAATAATAATAATAATAATAATAATAATAATAATAATAATAATAATAATAATGGATTATTTCACTGATTGGCTCATGTATTAATGTTAAATATACATAACCTGTCCTTTCATCAGGTAGACGTCCAGAATGATTGATTGGAGTACTGTTAGATGTTTTTGAACCATTGCTCTGCATTTAAAGATCTGATTGTATGTTTCTGTTTCAATTAAGCCATCAATTTAGCCATTACCAGTCACACTTCCTAGAATCATAGGGCTAGGAAGGCACTTAAATTTCTTGGAGAAATGCTTTCCTGCACAGTATTTTATCCAAACATTTATTCTAAAGCAGTATTTTTTCTGAAACAAAAAGAGTCACTCCTTTTCCTAAATATAAGACCACAAGGCTGCAAATAACATTTAAGATAGTGTTGTATTAATACAATAAAATCATTTTCTATATCACAACTTCTAAACTGTTTTAAAGGTCTCAGCCATAAATTAACTAGACAAAACATGGCTTTCCTTCTTTGATAGCTAATTTAGCTCACAATAGCATCTTTTTTATATCCTTTTTTTCTAATATTGCCCAGCTCCCATGCCTGAATCTTGAAGAATTAAGGAGTGAATGAAAAGTATAAGTTACTCTTTTATAATAGTGTTTTATGTATTGTTAAGCTTGAATATTCCTTTTGTTACATATTAAACTCCCACCCTAAACTACAAAGTGCATTAAGTTAAAAGTATGTGATGACTTGTTACAATTTTCTTGGAAAAGAGGAACATCCGCCCAGGGCCAGGCAACAAGTAAATAAGATAGGGACATCTGCCCAAGGTGAAGTCCAGAAGCAAAACAAGATGTCATCTATTGCATAAAAGAAAATGTCATGTCAATCCTTTAGCTCAGGGGTCGCCAACCTTTTGGACCTCAGGGACCACCAAACTCATAATTTAGATCCCAGGGACCACTAACTGGTTCTCTGGGCGTGGCCTAATTTGTCATCATGTGACTGGCTGGGCACAGCTTGTATGTAAATATTATAAATATTTATATAAATATTGAATTTTTTATTAAAAAAAGAGCAACTTTTACCCAAAATCAGGCAAAGCAGGCAGGCAGATTGAGTTGCTCACAGAATCACAGATTCATTCAGAAATCTATCTATCTGCCATTGGCTAGCTCAGTCTGTCACATAAAATTTGCTTGCAAGCAAACTCACAAAATTAACTCACAACACACCATGTATGTAAATATTGAATTTTTTTATAAAAAAGAGCAACTTTTACCCAAAATCAGGCAAAGCAGGCAGATTGAGTTGCTCACAGAATCATTCAGTGATCTATCTATCCGCCATCGGCTAGCTCAGTCTCTCAAATTTGCTTGCCGTGAGTCTGCACTGAATTTGCTTGCAAGCAAACCTTCAGTCCTAAGGGAGATTCAGCTGTGCTTAGCTAGAAAGCAAGAACCAACCATTTCCTGCTTCCTAGCTAATCTAAATCTCCCGGCACAGCAGAACAGATGATGGTCGGAAAAAGGAAAAATAACAACTTAGCAGACAAGTTTGCCAGGCAAGGAGTGAGTGGGCAGAGAGGGTTCCTGCGGGCCATGTGGGCTGAGCAGCCTTGTATTTCTGCACAGCCTGGATTAATTGCTTTGGGGGGATGCTTTGGGGGTGAGATTTCTCTGCGGCCCACCAAAATTTTCTCACAGCCCACCAGTGGGCCGCGGTCCACCGGTTGGTGGCCACTGCTTTAGCTTATAGTTTAGCTTATATTATGGTTTAAGATAATAAGGGGGAGTTAGGAGGGCTTCTTAGGCATAGTGTGCATTGTGTAGGGGGTATAAATGTATTGCTTGAATATGGGATTTTGTGTTTCATGATCTCACTCCATTTGGTGAATGGACGTGAAGGCCTGCCTTTGCAAACACATTTTAATAAACTTCCTTTGTTTGTACATCAGAGTTGTCTGTCGAATTAGTAAGTATAAATTTTGGAATGTTATTAAATCTCACAGGAAGGTGATGGAAAATCCCAGATTTCAGGCTTGACGTGTGTCTAAAGCAATATCCCAGAAGGCAATGACAAATCACTTCCCTTTGTAATAATCCACAAGTTCATAATCCATATCTCACAGCTGGCATGTAGTTATAAACCTGAGATTAAACTACCCAAATAATGATCTACTTAATATGTAATCCTTATTAAAGATATATTTCCAGGGCAGAGTTACATTTGCAAAAAGGTACTACACTTAATATCTGGAATATCTAGTAGCATATTACCACCTTTAAGGCACCTTCTAGAGATATGCCTATTTGGGAATATTTGCACTCTATTTTTTATGGTCCTCCTGTCTGTCATTTCTGTTTATATGGTCTCAAAAGCAAGCACTATGAAATTAGGTCCTCAGTTTCTTCCTGAAATATTTTTTGTTTCATTGGCCTGTATAATCAAATGCTTTTTCTTGCAGTAATTCTTTGTTCTTGATTCGTGAACATTTTCATCCAAATAAAACTCTGCAGAAAATGTTTTCTCTCTTATATACTATTTCTTTTCTTACGATTCATTTTTTGCTTCAGAGAGAGAGAAAGAACAAAAACTGCTACTGTAATTTTTAATCCAGTGGATTAGAAGACTATATCAGAGGGAGAGTTACTGATAGTATTTAACCATCTGCCTTACTTTAACAGGAACTCCTTAGAGACAGGAAATTACTTACATTTTGATTACCTTCTGCAGTCAAAACACAGAGGGCTAAAACATATTAACTTATTTCAATTTAATTTCTATTAAAAGCAGAGACATATATTAATTTTAAAAATCCATGAATTTCACAATTACTTTTATTTTACTCCAGCCTATTAGTTTTAAGCAGAATTTATTGAGGCATTCAGAGAGATATCAAAATAGCTATATCAAAATATCAACAATCTGTGTTTTATGCTTACTGCACTTTAAAATTGCCCCTAACAGAGCATAACATATATTTTTTTATTTTTTAAAGAGAACTTTATTAGCAATTAAAAAAGAAAAACACTATATACAATACATTGAATACAACTTAATGTTGTAGACAAAATCGATATATACAAATGCAATATAAATAAACATATAGAACATATAAAACATATGCTTTTAATCAACTAAGATGGTGTGCTTTTTTCTTGGTAATGATTTTACTACTATTCATTTCTTATTTGGTAAACATTCTTCATTTAAGTACTCCATTCATCAAATACATATCTTTTAAGTTTCTTGTTTTTTCTCTTTTATCCCATGCTGTAATATATCTTGAGTCATCCTTATTCCTAAGTTTTTGTGTGAGTAGGTCCATTTCAGTGCAGTCAAGTATTTTCTGAGTAATCAAATTATTTGTTGGCATTTGTTCGCCTTTCCAACATTGTGCCAATACAATTCTTGCCGCTGTGATTATATGGAGAATTAAGTATTTAATTTCATTTGCATAGTCCCCTTTTAACAACATAAATATTTTTATATGGCAAATGATTTCATACTAAGTAAAGGCCATGGCAAGTTAAAGTAATGACCAATATGGTTTAGAAACTTGCCATATAATCTAAATCATCTACACAGAAACTGATATAACATCTGACACGTTCAAAGCCATAACTGTGAGGACAGAGTTTCTTGCTCATTTGATTCTGCTCTTGAACCCTTTCCCCCAAAGTCTGCTTTTTACACAATGAGTAACCTGTACAGTAAGGTAAGATAAGGTAAGGTAAGGTAAGGTAAGGTAAGATAGGATAGGATAGGATAGGATAGGATAGGATAGGATAAGATAAGATAAGATAAGATAAGATAAGATAAGATAAGATAAGATAAGATAAAGATAAAACCTTTATTACCATTTTTCTCTGTACACAATGGCACACATTGAAATGAAATTCCAATATAGACAGACAGATTGGATATATATGATAGATACAGTGGTGGGATTCAAATTTTTTTACTACTGGTTCTGTGGGTATGGCTTGGTGGGCATGGCATGGCTTGGTGGGTGTGGCTTGGTGGGCATGATAGGGGAAGGATACAGTAAAATCTCCATTCCCACCCCACTCCTGGGGGAAGTTTACCACCGATTCTTTGAACTACTCAAAATTTCTGCTAACGGTTCTCCAGAATTGGTCAAAACCTGCTGAATACCACCTTTGGATAGATAGGTGATAGATAGCTAGATGATGGAAGATAGATGATAGGAGAGAGAGGGGGGCGAGAGGGAGAGGGAGAGGGAGAGAGAATCACAGTTCCTTTTGAATACATAGCAGAAAAAAAGTCTTGAGAGTTAACAAGGATAATAGTATATGATACAAAGCTATTACAGAATCTAGTCATTCTGCTTCGGATACCACGAAGCCTTCTCCCACAAGGTAACAAAGAAAAATGTTCATGAAGTGGTGTATAAGACAATGCCCCAGACAATACTGCAAAACTCTGGTCAAGCAGGAATAATATGCTTTATATTGTTTGTTTGTTTGATTGATTAACAAAGGTAAAGGTTTTCCTTCTCCAATGGATGATTAGTCTGTCCTCCTGTTGCTGGTTGTCCTTCTATCTTTCCCAGCACTGCAGACTTCACAAGAGAGCAACAAAAAGATATAGCCATCTGAAACTCTTTCTTCATATCTAATAGGTCTCCAGATTTTTGATGTCTAGAGTAGGTAGTTTTAAACTGCTTTGAATAAGAACTAGTAGGAGAAAATGTAGCAAAATTGTTCTTAATGGCATGTTCTTAATATTCTTAATTGTTCTTCCATGTTATTTTCAAACATACATATTGTTAAATAGCTGTATCATTTATATTCATCACTGAAAATTGATTTACATTTTAATATGCAGTAGTATTGGTTTAAGGCAAATTCCTAGGTGATGTTTTGCAAAACAGACTGCTCAGATGAATCTGCTCAATGCAGAGTGAGCCTTCTGGTGCATGTTAACTAATCCAGCCTTCATAATATACACCATTGATTTACAACTATCCTATCTTCTTTTTTATTCTGGTCTAACAGGATATATTACTCCATAAAATTTGTCTGCCATCATCAGGAATGTTTGCAGCCTTTCTGTATGATTCACATATGATATGAACAGCATGGAACACTCTCTTTTGTCTGATGATTGCAAATTAGTTTCAAAACTAAAGGATTTTTTTAAAAATAATAGTAGAATAAATTATATGGCTATACTTTTACAAACTTTAACAAACTTTAAGAAATAGAACTATTTCAGAATCAAAAGATTTTTTTTTACTACATCTGTGTGGCTGCTATCAGACTAGCTCTCACCATTGCTCATCTAAATTTTATAATCATCATAATTACTTGCATGAAGCTCAGTTGCAATACACAGCATGCAACCCATTCTCATATCTCTCTCTGTGTATATAAAATCAACCATTTAAATGCTGTATAATCAATAGTTGAAACTTGAAACTTTTTAAAAAAAAATTAAATGTTTTTCCCAGAACATTCCTTCAGTCCCATCAAAATCATCTTTATAATTAAATTAATGAGGTTCTTAGTGATTATTAATATAACTGTCATAAAAAAGAGGATAACTACTTTGAGGAGCATGCTTTTCTTCTTTTCCTTCAATCTATTTATTTCTCATCTATTGGGGGGGGGGGAAGCTTCCTAAATGTCTTGGATGCAACTAAGCTACTCTTACTCATGTTCTATATTCCAGGACATAGAGTGCCTCCTTCTGGAAGCTGGCAAGCTACCAAAGGTAGAATCAAAGAGGATCAAACTGCTTCACTTAGAAAGGTTTAATTCAGACAAGATGGAGTAGTCATCTGCGGTGGTGTATTGACCATTAAGCAGACTAAGCACGTGCTTAGGGCACCAGGCCCAAAGGGGGCAGCACAATGTTGAGAAAGAAAGAAAAAAACCAATGAAAATTTGTAAAAAATCTTGTATGAACAAAGGAAGGGGGCACCAAGATTTATCAGTGCTTAGGGCACCAGTGGGCCTTAATCTGCCACTGGGCATCTGAATGGTGGTAAGTGGGTGCAGCATAAGGAATATGTTTATGTGTGTGGATATATATCACACATATGGATGCACAAAGGTACATGCTTGTCTAGTGTTAAAGCAATAAAGGGGTTAATCCAAGTACTTGATAATAAATCATTAATAATGATATGCCAACATTTTGGAAAATCCAAAAGTCAAATATCCAGAAGCTGAAAACAGATCCTGAAAATCACATGGTCACTTAAATGGTTTGGTGATGGATTGGTAGACTCAGCACCATTAATGTTGATAAGATTGACTTTGTGACAGAAGCTGGAAAATGCCAAGTGAAATTGAAAACATTTGATGGTAATTTAGACAGCAAAGTCTGCAAAAGATTTGAAGTGAGTGAAAGTGCTCAGTGGGCTAATGACTTTATTCAACTTATCATCTGTACAGTGAAAATGAAGAAGAAATAGCATTTATTTTCTGTAAATATTCTTCTGATTTAAAAATTTAGGGAACTAAAATCAAAAGGAAATTATGGTGGCAGCATGCACATTATATAATCATCTGCACATCATAACACATGTAATGTCACTTCTCCTTTTTCCTCACCTAATATCCATGAATATAAAAGAAACAAATTGGCATGAATGTTAAAATCTAGTCCATCATGCCCAAGCATGTAATTCACATAATCTAGTATCAATCAATATCTTAAAATAGTTCTTAAAATATTTAAAAATAAGGTACATTAAAAGTATCTATTTCCAAAAGTTGAATAAGAAACAATGTTTGCAAGAATTGTATAAAAACTACTATTTTGCCTAAGTTTATGATAGAGAGCCAATGTAATGATTAAAATATCAGGCCAGATGCAGGCAGGCCAAATTTTAATCCCTTCTCAGCCATGGAAGTTCACTGTGACTGTGAATCAGTCACTCTCCCTTAGTTCAAGTTATTCCCCAGAGTTGTGAGTAAAATAGGAGAAGTGAATTCTATTTTCATAGTGTATCATCCTGTTCAAAGAGTGGGATATAAATCCAATAAATATAAATCTAATGTATAATATTAATAAAAGTTGTCCAGTTATTTTACAAAATTTATGGAATGGACTAATATTTGAATGTATTCCATAAAGATAAGATTGGATGTAGGTTAACCTGTATATGCTTATAACAAACATAAAATATTCTGTAATTCACATACATTCCTCCAGAACATTATAATAAAACCAATTCCTTAGAAAAATCTATGCAAACATTGCTAAGTATTAACTTGCTAATTATTTAGAAGAAGAAAAATGGCTTTAACTGTTCAGTAAGTCTTCAGTAAGTTGGTGACTAAAGAGGACTTTGGATGCAACTGCTCTTAAAATTATTAAATAACAGTTGCATTTTTTCTCTGTATATTTTATAATTATTCATTGTAAAATTTTTTGCTGGTTATTGAATTTAAGATGTGAGGAGGAAGAGGAGAGGGAAAGAAAACAGTGCTGGAATGTGTGTATTAAGGTAAATGTAATTTCAAAAAACAAAGTTTTCATTCATTTTGTTGCTTCCCTACATATTGACTTCCATCACTGCTGATTAAATATACAATTTTAATACAGATGCAAGGATAAAACATAATACTTTCCTTAACTACTGTAATATCCATTCAAGGAATTGCTACAGGAAAAACTATAAAGGGAAAGAAGTGTAACATTTACTGATGAAATCCCATTTCGGAGTTGCAGATTCAACAGAATTAGTTACTCAGTCAACTTTGTCCCCATCCAACTCAGAAAGCTCAAACTGCCCAAGGAGCTGCTGATACAGTTCTACAGAGGACTTATTGAGTTTGTCATCTACACCTCTATAACTGTCTGGTTTGGTTCTGCAACCTAACAAGACAAACACAGATTTCAGAGAGTAATTAGGACTGCAGAAAAAACAATTACTACCAACCTGCCTTCCATTGAGGACCTGTATACTGCACGAGTCAAAAAGAGGGCTCTGAAAATATTTACAGACCTCTCACATCCTAGACATAAACTGTTTCAACTCCTACCCTCAAAATCATCATTATAGAGCACTGCACACCAGAACAACTAGACACAAGGACCGTTTTCCCCCGAACGCCATCACTCTGCCAAACAAATAATTCCTTCAACACTATCAAACTATTTACTAAGTCTGCATTACTATTACTATTAATCCTCCCATCCTTCCTTTCACCCATCTCCTCCCACTTATGACTGTATGATTGTAATCTTGTTGTTTGTATCCTAACTATTTTTATTGACTGTTTCCTAGTATGATTTGATTGCTTATTGTACCCTATGACTATTATTAAGTTTTGCACTTTATGACTCTTGACTCTTGATGAATGTAAACTGACTCTTTTATGTAAACTGAGAGCATTTGCACCAAGACAAATTTCTTGTGTGTCCAATCACACTTGGCCAATAAAGAATTCTATTCTATTCTACCCTATCCTTCTTAATTGTTGCCATGCTACCTTTCTAAAAAATAAAAAAGTCCAAGGTTTGATTTATTTAATTTACATTTAACTGGAGAGCATAGTTTGGATTTTGAAATTAGGATAAGATGCAATTCTCAGATTCCATTAAAGTAATCAAAAGGATACAAAAAGAATGTATCTCACATATATAAATTCTTCATCATATGTCTATTGGGGATGGAGTTACATATCTTGAAACTGACAGACAACATTTTCCTGCTGTGCTTTATAAACATGGCTGAAGCTTTCAAAATATCTGAAGGATATGTGTGTTCATCATTGCCAGGACAAGCAGTTAGTTATTAAGGAGAAGACATTCTCCCACATTCAGACTAAGCCCTAATGTGGAACAAATAAAACAAATAAAACAAAGAATGAGATAAAATCTTATTTAATTATTTGACTAAGTATGGTAACTAAATTAGTAGACCACACTGAACCAATGAAATGCAGTGGAGAAAGTATACTTGGATTTCAATAAGGCATTTGACAAAGTGAACCACAACCTAATTTTTGATAAGAAATGTGGGATAGACAGCATCACCATAATATGGATTTGTAACTGGCTGACAAATCACAGTCAAGATGTGGTACTCAATGAAACTACACTACATCTATATGGAAGGAAGGATGTAGTAGGGTTCTGTTTTGGTCCAGTATTCTACTATATCTTCACAAATGATTTAGATGAGGGAATAGAAGGAAAACTCATCAAATTTGCAGACAACTCTAAATTGGCAGGAATAGCCAACACTCCAGAAGACAGGATCAAGATCCAGATGGATCTCAACAGATTTGAACCCTGGACCCTTCTAAACAAAATGAAATTCAATGAAGAGGTTTTAATTTAGGCAAGAAAAATAAAATGTATAGGTACAGATAAGGTGAAACCTGTCTCAACAGCAGTAACTATGATAAGGTCTTGGAATCCTAGTGGACAATCCCAAAAATGTTCTTTTCAAACATGACCTGGATGACTGAGACTCTCCACAGACATTTAAATATTAGCCAGCAATAGGCTGCAGCAGCCAAAAAAGTCAATTCTTTTTGCAATTCTAGGTTGCATAAACAGAGGGATAGAATCAAAATGTAATTACTGAACCGGTAATAACACCAGTTGAATCCCACCCCTGAACAAGGTTCTTAGGGGGCAGAAGACTAAAATATATGAAGAATGGTTGCAGGAATTAGGTTTGTTTAGTCTAGTGAAAAGAAGGACTGGGGTGACATGATAGCAGTGTTCCAATATTTGAAGGGTTAACTCAAAGAAGAAAGGGTCAACCTATTTTCCAAAGCATCAAAAGGCAAGACAAGAAACTATGGATGGAAACTAATCAAAAAGAGAAGCAACCTAGAACTAAAGAGAAATTTCTTAACAGTGAGAACAATTAACCACTGGAATGGCTTGCCTTCAGAAAAGTTGGTATCAGGGTTCATTCTGTTATTCTGATTTAAATATTTATCAAGCTTCCAGAGGAAACCACCCAACTAACAGTGCCTTCCTTGCAGGTAAAATAAAAATGTCACATTAACAAAGTATTTCTGAAAAACAAGGATTCCATATCAAAGTTTTTCACACGCTATCACCTCAGAAGGGTGCAGACAGGATATTTTCCAAATAGAACCATTGGGAGGGGGGCAGGGAACCAATCAGTTTTTTAAAAATCCTTTTTCAGTCTCTCAGGTGCGTTCCAAATGACTAAACTTGCAGACTCTCAATACTACCTCATTACTTTAATCAAACACTGATTAATTCATTATCTCAAAACTTACAACTTTTCTACCTCATCACCTATATCAATGATTAGATAATCAATTTCTATAAAATATTTCATTAATGGTTTAATTGATTTATTGTTTTAATTGATTAGTGTAATTAGAGTGTTTAGTGCAAATAGTGTGATTACTGATTAGTTTAAAAGATCAAGATTCATGTAATTTAATTGATTAGTAAAATCAGTGATTTAGTGAATTTAATTGAATGGTGTGATTAATGATTAGTGTAATTAATTGATTAGCGATTAGTGTAATTAATTGATTAGGCTGATTGTTGCTTAGGAAAATTATTTGACTAGAGAGATTTCTGTAATTGATTGATTGGTGTGATATTGGCTATATTGATTACCAAAAATTGTTCCATTAATTAATTTAATCAACGTACCATCTTAACAAACCTACCATGCTAAGAAAAAAATCCAATGCCAAACCACAACCTAAAGAGAAAGTAATCCCCACCAATGAACCACAAGACTCCTGCACATGCCTTAAATGCTACAAAACTCTAAAGGATAATGAAAATTCCATCAAATGTTCTCTATACAAATACACTCATCATGACTGTTTGGGATTACCTGAGCAAATGATTCAATACCTAGAATCATCCAATGAATTTCCATATCTCTGCAAATCATGCAGACCCAAACTGGATCTGTTTGAAAGAGTTGATACCATAGAAACACGAATAACATCCCTTGACACCATAGTAGCATCCCTGGATGCCTTAAAAGAAAGATTATCCAACCTTGAAAAAAAAAGACACAACGCAAAAACCTGAACATCCAATAGCTACAAACCACATCTCTACCCAACAACCACAACCCAATCCACAACCCAATCCACAAAAAAACATAATCCAGACAAATAATGATATCCCAATCCTCATCAGAGAAGCTGTTGACCATGAACGGAAACGTCCAAACGCCATCTTATTTGGTCTAGAGGACATCAATGATAATGATGACATCACAACCGTCCGAAACATCATCAGTGATTATCAAGCATCAACCATCTCCCCTGATGAAATACTTGACATTTCCCGCATTGGCCGAGAGCTCAAAAACAGAGACGGCTCTGTGGCCCCATGCTTCTGCAGGGTCATTTGCAAAAATGAATCAAGCAAACGTAAATTCATTTACACTATAAATTCACTCGCCAAAACCAACACCAACCATAAGAACCTCTGTTGTCGCCCTGACCTAACCATACAGCAATGTGCCCACTCCCATGTACTCCGCACTGAACTCAAAAAACATCTAGACTATGGAGATAAGGACCTGTACATTGATTACCATGCTGACTGTATCAAAAGTAAGTCACACAACCCGCAATGCAGCTTTAACCTTCAACCACAACCCTACTTCAACCAATCCACCATCACCCAAGACTAGGCACGCATGCCCCTAACTACCTCAATTCCAACTACTGCTGGCCTTAAATGCAAGCTACTCAATGCAAGAAGCCTTGTGAATAAAATACCTGAATTTCTCCTCTTACTAAATATGGCTAAATTTGACATCATATTTGTCTGTGAAACATGGCTCAATGCATCTTTCCCTGACTCCATTACCACAGTAAGAGACTATCATGTTTACCGATCATATCATGAAATTCGTAGAGGAGGTAGTGTTGCTATCTTCTATAAAAAGTCCTTACATCTAAAAAACATCCAAGTTACCCAGGAGCTTGCTCTTCCTGAGACCATCATCTGTGAACTATCCTTAAATATCACATTTCAATTCTTACTATGTTACAGAGCACCTGATTATGACATCGAACATGTAAACAAGCTAAATACACTACTAACATGGGCAGCAACCTGCCCACACGCTTTTATCTTTCTTGGTGACTTCAATCTACCTCATATTGACTGGACCCTAAATGAATGTACAACTGAACCCATACACGCAACCTTCTACAATGCTGTTACAAATCTGGGACTGGAACAACTAGTAACCAACAACACTAGACTAAACAACTGCCTCGATCTCATCTTCTGCAATAGTTTGAATTTAATTTACGGAATACAAACTAAAGAACCCTTTTCCAGCAGTGACCACAATATGATTGACTTTTGTCTCAACATACGCCCACACAAAAATCATCACAATGACATAATCTCCAATTATAACTTCAAAAAAGGCAACTATGTTCTTATAGACAACGATCTCTCATCCCTTGATTGGCAATCTCTATTCACTGGATGCAATACTGTTGAAGACCATTACAACATATTTTTACTTGAAGTCAAAAGAGTCATCAAACTATATGTACCAACAACAACTCCCCCCCCCAAAAAAAAACAGATTACCTGTAACAATAAGGAAACTTCAATCCAAAAAGAGATCACTCTGGCAGAAAAACAAATCTGGTCACGTTGTCAATTTCAAAAGCCGATACAAAAATTTATGCCACCAGATAAAGACTGAATGCACCAATTATCACATTAAACAAGAGGAAAACCTTCTATGCACCAATTCCACCCGCGCTTTTTACAATTTTGTAAACAACAAACTAAAAGACTCAAGGTCCATCCCACCTCTGATAAGACTGCAACGATGACACCATTAAAGCCAACATCTTTAACACATTCTTCGGTTCAGTATTTGTAAACAACAGTGGATCATGCCCAGTATTTCCTAGCCGAATCACAGACAACTACAATGATCTAATATATATCAATTTTACAGAAGACAATGTTGAAAAAGCACTACACAATCTAAAACCATCTCTATCTATTGGACCGGATGGAATATGTGCCTACTTCTTAAAAAAGCTATCCACTGCCATAGCTGAACCTCTAAGCATAATCTTTGAAAAATCTTTCAGGACCAGCTCCTTGCCTAACCTATGGTTACAAGCTATGGTCATCCCCATCTTCAAAAAGGGAGACCCCAGCCTAGTTGAAAATTACAGTCCAATCTCCTTATTCTGCATCACCTGTAAAGTCATGGAATCAATTATTAACCAATCCATTATCCTCCACTTAGAGACAAACAACCTACTCTCCAATAAACAATTTGGTTTCAGGAAAAAACTATCCTGTAATCTGCAACTCTTACACTGCAAAAACATATGGACTACACAACTCGATCAGGGCAAAACAATAGACGCAATCTACATAGACTTCTGTAAAGCCTTTGATTCAGTGGTACACAACAAACTACTCCTAAAACTTATGGTATCTCTGGACAACTGCATAACTGGATAGAAGCATTCCTATCAAACAGGCAACAAATGGTCAAAACTGGGAGTGTCCTATCATTCCACCACATTGAGTTCTATTGAGTTTTTATTGATACTATTGATTGCTCAAAAGAAAAACAAATCTGTGATTAAAGTCAAGCATGTGTTGAGTAATTATTTAAGTGGTACAGAGGGCAGCTCCAGAAAATATCTATGGTTGTCTCAGCTTCTGCAACAGGCAAATGCCAAGATCTTCTTTAAAAGGGAAGTTAATTAATCTGTCTTTCAATGCTTTCAAGCAAAGGTATCAGAGTTTGCTGAAGTATACACCTGGGCTAGTTAGATTCAACAGTATTTTACAGTATATTCAACATTCACTGATAAAAGTTGAGATGGGAATCATTTTGTATAATAAAACAAATTAAATGTTTAATAAAACATGTTAATACTTGCTGTTACATAAATATACAAATGTATATCCATTAAAATCCCATTAGATGTTCACATTGAATGGGAGAAATCATGTTGAATATTTTTAAATATGACATTTGATAACAAACACCAATATACTGAGACACATACTTTTTTTCCAAGCCTAGTTATTGTTCTAACTCTGACATTTGATATTTCCATGAATATATTGTGAGGCGTATTTTATTACAACCTAAAACTATTGTTCAATAGATTACAAATTGTGATGCTATTCTAATAATTTTGAATAATCAGGAACTGGCCTTTAATTCATTGTTGAATACAAATACAATAAATAACAGTTCTGAACTACCTGGGCCTCTAGCATATTAAATCTTTTATATTACAAAAAAAGTTGTTACAAAAGCAGATGAAAAATTATTTCTCAAAGCATGGCTGCTTACTTAATAACCTCTCATGGTAGATATTTGGAAGAAAAGTGTAGAGTCTTTATGTAATAAAAATAATCTGTATAGTTGTTTTTATAGTTGAAAAAGAAATGCCAAAGCCAAGCAGTTTTATCTATCAGATATCTGGAAAAAATGTTTATTTATGAGAGAGCTCTGAGAATGAGCTTGTTTTGAACAGTAACATCAACTCCAACAAATATCCGTTGTTGAGTCAGAATATTGCAATGATTCTGGAGGTGGTATTCATGAGGTTCTGACCAGTTCTGAAGAACTGATAGTGGAAATTTTGAGTAGTTCAGAGAACTGGTGGTAACCTTTTCCCAGGAGTGGGGAGGGAATGGGGATTTTGCAGTATCCTTCCCCTGGCACACCCACCAAGTCATGCCATGCCGACCAAGTCACGCCCACAGAACCAGTACTAAAAAAAATTGAATTCCACCACTGAATCATTCATTCATTCATTCATTCTGTCTGTCTGTCTGTCTGTCTGTCTGTCTGTCTGTCTGTCAGTATCAGTTGCCCAAAAAGTTATTCTGGTGGCATATAGGAAAAAAGTATAAAAACCATAAACATATCAAATATAATCATATAAACATACAGAGGAAAATAGAGATTTGATCAGTAATAGAACAACCTCAATATCTCACAGTCCCTGAGACTCCCAGGCCTGATGACAAAGCCTCTCTTGAGGGACTTCTGGACAATAATGATGGATGAAGCTGACTTCAATTCAAGGGGCAGAATGTTCCAAAATGTGAGCAGTAGAGCACCTTGGACCTACCAAGTGTAGTTCCCTAAGAATCAACACCCATAGCATGCTTCTCTGGTTGGACTTGATAGGATGAGCAGGTGTTATGTGGGAGAGGTGATCCCTCCGATAAACATCTCCATGCTATTAAGAGCTTTAAAAGGCAAAATCACCAGCTTGAAACAATCCCAGAAGCAGATTGGCAACCAATGCAGCTCACATAAGAGATAATATATGCTTTTTAGAAGCACATGTAACTCTCTGTGCTGCTGCATTTTTCAGCAGCTGAAGCTTCAGATATCCTTTAATGGTAGCCCGTGTAGAGCATATTACAAAAGTTCATCCTTAGGTAGGTCACTAAGTAACCTTGAGCAGAGCCCCCTGATCCAAGAACAGGTATAACTTATGAATAGTACAAAGCTGTGCAAAGATCCACCTGACCAAGACTGGCACTTGCTTTTTGAGCAGGAGTTGTGAGTCCAAGAGAACTCCCATATTGTGCACTCAGTCTCTTTGGAGTCATACAACCCCATTCAGCACCAAAAATGGCATAATTCTTGATCCTAAAACCCATACATACATACATACATATTAATTATTTGGGTATCATGAACATATCAATTATATCTTACCTCAATGGATGATCTGGATGGATCATCCAAATGGACAGATGATTTCATTCAACAGCTTCATGGAAATGTTGTAAAGAACAGATCCCTACATGATATGGGCCATACATGAGATAGATATCTCATCCCCAATCATCATCATTTTGAGACAATCCCAAAGAAAGGAGATGAACCAACACATTGTTAATCCATTCTCAATTCCCTAAATTGATCCAGAAGTATGTCATCGTCAATGATATAAAAACCTATGGAGAAGTCAAATAGGCAAAGATGGTGGTACGGGAATCATCTAAAAGTGTGAACAATTAATTTTCCATCTTATGTATAGAACCATATTTCCTTTAGTGAACTGGAAGAAGACAAATTTTCATTCAATTCAAATATCGTTGTGCCCATTTACTCAACAATTATGTTTTGATAGGATCAGACTTGTAGGAGTGTCCAGAAATCTGGTCAAGTAATCTTGGGAACTGCAGAAGTAGAAAATATTAGTAAAAAAATATGTCTGCTTTCAGATTTCTTCATTGAAGGCAGGAATTTTCAATCCACTCAGCATTGTATTCTATTTTTTTCTTAAAACTTTCCTTATCCAATTTGACTATGGTTACCAACCTCAAATTCTTCGGTATTACCTTTAACAAGTGTTTTTTTAAAAGAAGAATGAAATTAAACTAGCAAGACTCTTGGTAAATTCAAGAACTCTATTTTCATCCTTTACCATAAAGAATAGATATTATTGTAAATTAATATATACCAATATATATATATATTTATATTTATGGTGTTCGGCTTGGTTCGGGTATTTTCCCACGTCATTGTAGTTCTTTTAAAGTTGTAGCAACGTTTCAGCAGAATCTCATCTGCCATCATCAGGCTTCTGTATTGTGTCCGTCTGTGGGTCAGACTTTTACAGTGGTTTCAGATTTAAATTTGGGGCAGCCTATTGCTGTGCCAGAATGGTTTTTTCTTCATCCTGATTGGTTGGGAGTCTTGGTCTGTGTTTATTGGTCTCGGAGTTTGCTGTGTTCTGCTTGATGGGTGTCTCTGATATCTTCTGTCTGTTTTTTGGCTCTTTTTGTATCTTGATTGGCTGGCAGCATTTTGTATCTTGATTGGCTGGCAGCATTGTGTGTGTATGTATATTTATATTTATACACACACACACACACACACACACACACATATACAGGGGTGGGATCCAACAGGGTTAACTACCAGTTCGGTGATTTATGAGGTTCAGTGATTTACGATGTGCTTCCCTGCATGCTTCGGCATGCATGCCTGTAAATCGTCATCAGCACACTGCGTGCAGGGAAACAGCCTTTGAAAAAGCCCTTTTTTCCTGCTTTTTTAACTGCAGCTGTGCCTTGCACAGCAGCTGAAGTTGAAAAATCAGGAAATAAAGGTCAGGTAAGAGCCCGGGTGGGCAGGTGGGCAAAAACATTAGCAGACATAGAACTGGTTCTATGTCTGCTGCTCTTCAGAGCTACCGGTTCTACAGAGGTGGACAGAACCAGTAGAAACCCACCCCTGTATGTGTGTGTGTGTGTGTGTGTGTATGTATGTATGTATGTATGTATGTATGTATATGTATATGTATATGTATATGTATATGTATATGTATATATATATATATGTATATGTATATATATATATATATATATATTTCATATATTTATAATGTATATATATATATATATATTTCATATATTTATAAATAGAAATACAAAATTCTATTTTCATCCTTTGCCAATTCTGATGAACTAAAGAAATTAGCACTTGCTCTCTTCATCCACCCCACCTTTAGCCCCAGATTATCCCTAATTCAAAAATATTGATTACATGATCAGGGATTCCTATAGGCTTTATTGCACATTGAAGGATGCTTTTTAAAAAAAATAAAATTCAAAATACAAGTCTACATTCCATAGTTGCAAGGCAAATGCCAGGATGCACATGAAAAGCATCTTAATTTAGCTAGTCCAGGTAGATATTTTATAGAGAACAAATTAAGACAGCATCCAGGCAGAGTCAATAAGCACTCAGAAGCTTCCAAGTTTAATCACTGATATTTTTCATTAAAATGGACACAGGCTAATTAGGCTGAGAACAATCTTCCTTCAGATTCATTTCAACTCTTGGTGACTTTCTGAATAAATCTACACCAATTCCTTGCCAATATTATAAAATAAGTTTCCTATAGTCTTCTGGGGTTTTCTTTTGCTTCCTAATCTATAGGATAGAGATTTCCTGGTGGTATCTTATCCAAATTTTAATCAAGATTATAACTTAGCTTAGTTTTTCAATATTACCAGCAATCAGATAGCTCCTGCAATCAACAAGGATTATTACTGTACAGTGGCTTTTTTGAATACTTATCTAAGATAGCTTTCCCAATTAATTTGACCTAGCAATGAATAGATGCATACTGATGTTAGGGAAGCAGAGAACTTTTACATTTGAAAAAGAAAATAATAAGTGCACAATAATTTATGCTCAAGGGTTTTTTTTCCAAAAGAGAAGACAGTCACAGTCTATCAATTGTCTTATCAGAATGATGCTAGATTTGAAATAGTTTTAAGCACTTCTCAGGAACTGAACATATTACATGATATTTCAAAAGGTTTTCCAAAATCTGGACTGAAAAAGGCTAAATAATTCGTCAAAGTAGTCAATGGTACTAAGCTTTTGGCTTCTGATTAGAACATTGAAGAAAGTTAACAATATTTCCTATCAGAACTGCAGTAGATGAAAGATGGTTATCTGGAATTAAATGTGTTAAAAGGATAAAAGCCTAAACAAGAAGGTCATCAGAGGAAGCTTGACATGATTTTTTGAAATCACAACACAGGAGGCCAACAGCTCTTTGAAATATTGAGAGCAAGTAGCATAAAGCAAATTGGCTTTTCCTGACAAATGCATTGTTTATATTCTGTCAGTTGTTATGGATAACAACTGCATTTGTACAAGGTAGCATGGGAAGTCAATAAAAGTCATTGCCTGCTGCATGTTGAGTAAATGAGGTATCAGTTGGATGCAGTTGCTGGAGAATAACATAAAATGTAGCATCTGGAAGCCAGCAATGCTTGGATTTCTAAAGCCTTGCATTTCGAGGCTTCTCCTTAATTCGATGCCTTAGCCATTTGCTATAACTATATATTGTGACTAATGCATCTTCATTCAGTGATCTTGTGTGAACAAAACACTAAAATCTTTATCAAACACGATCAGACTGCAAACAGCTAACCAACTGGAACTTAATTTATACTATTGGCTGAAAGACTTTGTATTTAATAATAAATCAATTATTATATTCTTCAAGTACTACTTTTTCATTATATATACATTTTATAAATATAAAGGAATGCATAATATCAGTATAAATGTGACTCCTTTATTTTATTCCTTGACCAGAAGGAATAAATTGAATTTATGTTTCTAATGTATTCACTATAGATTATTTTTCAGATTTGAGAAAGCCAGTGAGATGTGGAATTGTTCAGTGGTCTCTGAAGATATATAAAAAATATGCAAACATTAGCAGTCTGCAGATAGGATTTTTAACATCACCCATTCATTATAGATGATGCTGATGCTGGGCAATGCAAATTGATCACAGATGCATTCTACCTACATGTTAATTTGAACAGCCCCAAGGACATTCTGTGCATTGTCTGAGGAAAAAAAAGCATAGTACCAGATAAAAAATATGAATGTTGAGTAGCTAACAGGCACTCTATTGAGTTCATAATCCAGTTCTATGTATTCTCCCATATCAGGTGAAGCTTTTCATTCTTATTAGACAATGAGCTTCATTGCCTGTTCAATTTGTACCTGTATTCAGTATGCTCATCAGTAGGAGTGTAGGTTACAAATGTTACACACCCAGCATTGTTTTATATTTATATTAGACAATTTAAAATTATATTAGACAATTTATATTTATACACACATAAAATTTCTTTTTTATTCTTATTTCTTCATCATATTATGCTTCATCAAGCATCTGCTAAGAAATAGTAATGTCTTTCTGCAATAACAGTCATATTGTTTTCCTGTAAAAAGCAAGTTATTTTTTCCTATTCATAGCAGACTGAAAGGATGCTCATCTGCCTACATTTATTGCGTAATCACAATTTTTTGCCAATTACTTACTCTTTCCCCCCAAAAACCATGTTTACATTCCATTTTCTTATTTCCTAAATATGAAAATAAAGAAATGGCAGAGAGAGATTTAAACATTATTTTCTTTTACTTTTTGTCTTCTGATGACCTCTCCTGGCTAAGCTTTTCATTATCTTTAAAATAAATAGTTCAGTATCTTCACTTCATATTTTTAAAATCTTATCAGTCCATTGGTAATTTAACTGTTGCAATCATTTAAAAATGGTATTTGTAGTATTAATTATTAAAGCACGGGATTAAATGGTATCATATGTTTCATTTGTATGAGAACTTATATGAGATTCAAAATTTATATATATTTACCCTAATCCTAGTCTTATAGAGAAATACTTAGTAGTTTAGTTAATTCTACTAAGTGAAACAAGTAAAATGTATTTATTTATAAAGCAACTCTAGGACTTAATGTTCTTTTGTGCAAAGTTGTATGTGACTATGTATATTGACTTCAGCAGCTTCTCTGTAACTGTGGTTATCCTTGCAGTAAACTGGGAGTTCCCAACCAGGGGTGCTCACACCCTCTGGGGGTGTGAGACAATAGTATAGGGGGTGCAAAAACTTGGGTTTAGAAGTTTCAAAATTTTAGTGTATATGTATAATTATATGCATATGCATTTATTTTTAAGGGATGCGAGAATATATCAGAAGCATTCTAGGGGTGTTCTAGAAAAGGTTGGGAACCCCTGCAATAAGCAAACACACGCATAAACACACATACATGGTTAATAATAAAGTTGAGTCATATTGTATTAAATAGTAAAGCTATGTAACATTTCAAACACAATGTATAAAAGATTTTTGGGGTATCCTAAGCACATGTCATGAAAACAGCCATGCTGTTGTGGGTGAGGTGGGGGGACTGAATCAGGCCTGTTTTAAAGATGTTATATTCATATTCTGACATATCACATGGTACCTTTTCAAAATGTAATCTGAACCATTGCATTCATTTATTAAATAGTATTAGTGGTTCCTATCATTGAGTTGCATTATGAGATTTCTATAACTGATCCTGCAGTGATATGGATCATACCCAATTTGTATGCATAACATTCAGAAGACTGCTCTTCAAAACAGTTTTCAAAAAATGTTCTCCCATCATGCAATTACTTAATTCATTTCTGTGTCAAAACAAGCAAGCAATAAAAATCAGAGGTCAATCCAATATATAACTTCTTGCTGAGGAAGATCTTGCCAAGCAAAATAGGTTCATCCACCAAAAGATTTACAAATAAGAATAGTTAGGTAAGATTAAGACTATTTAGACTTTTTTGTTTCAAATCACTTTTACTATTTCACTAGCACTTCAATAGGTAAAGAGATTTCCCTTATTTTATGTGAATTACTTATTTTGTGATTGAAAAAGACATTAACTTCAGGGGGGGAAAGTTGGACATATGCTGCAGAAAAGCTGGTGCTAAGCGTATTTGTCAATACAAAATTGGGCACCAAATCCCCTTTTTGTTCAGGTTTTCACTTTATGCAAATTCACCTCATTTGAAGTTTGAAGAGAATCTAACTTTAGCATAAAGCAAGGGATGTCTGAGTTTTTATGCTTTTCTGCACAATTAATTTCTGATATGTTAGTATATAATTTGGTTTGATGTACTTGTTCAAGACAGCAGACCTGGTTATATTGTTTGATTTTGTTTCTGCCTCTATGCATCTCTCTATCAGTCAATTCCACTTCCATTTTACTAATGTAGTTACAATAATACAACTCTCTGTTTAACAGGAAGCAGCATGAACAAACCTCTTGTAAGCCATTAATATAAAAATTGTGGTGTGTGTGCACGCACGCGCGCATGTGCGCATCTTGCACTTTAATACTTATATGTACCTGAAGAAAGCTATACAACACTTGGATTTCAACAAATTGGACATCAAATATTGATTCTGCAGGGCAAAGATGACAGAGTCTTTCTTTACTTTCCCTTTCTTATATACAATATCACTGCAATGTTAACTGGCATAAAATCAATATTAACAGCAATCCAACAGCACTAAGGAAAAGGCTCAACATTAGATTATTTCTAAAAGAGGGAATAAATTAATATGGCATGAGATTATTTGGTTCATGTGTTAAACTATATTTGTCTTAATATTACACAGACTCTTTAGAGAATTACAAAGACTTCTTTTACTATCATACCTCTTTTTACCAAACTTACTTTTATCAAATAGGTAAAGAAGCTATTCCTCTAATCAGGCCCTGGATTACCTCCCACTACTAGCTGTAATTCCTCACAAATGCACTAAGGACCCAAAGATCAATGTTTCAACTGTTTCAACTCCTACCCTCAAAACAATGCTATAGAGCACTGCACACCAGAACAACTAGACACAAGAATCTCCCCCCCCCATGCCATCACTCTGCTAAACAAATAATTCCCTCAACACTGTCCAACTATTTACTAAATCTGCATTACTATTACTATTAATCTTCTCATTGTTCCTATCACTCGTCTGCTCCCACTTGTGACTGTATAACTGTAACTTTGTTGCTTATATATTTACGATTTATATTGACTGTTTCCTAGTATGATTCGATTATTTATTTGTGCACATATGCACTAAGACAAATTCCTTGTGTGTCTAATCACACTTAGCCAATAATTCATTTATGACTATCATTAAGTGTTATACCTTATGATTCTTGATGAATGTATCTTTTCTTTTTATGTACACTGAGAGCATATGCACTAAGACAAATTCCTTGTGTGTCTAATCACATTTAGCCAATAATTCATTTATTCAATCATCAGCAACCAAAATTTTCTTCAAAATATGATTGAGCTCGAATATCACTTTTTCCCTTTGTGACAAAATAAATAGCTCTATTATAGGTAGTAAATGGAAATATGCTGAGTCAAATACTACCAGCTTTGGCTATTAAATCTTCAGTATGACTGATAAGAAGACAGTATAAGAAGACAGAATACAATATTTGTGTCCTCCAAAAGCAGAATAGTCAGCACTGTGTATTGCATGCATGTAGATCATTTGGAAGAAAAAGTCAAACTGCCATTCTTTGGTTGGAATGCTGTAAATAGTTCTCTAAACTAGAAAAGCCGTTTTCTATAAGTATTAGGCAAATAACAGAATATTTCACTCCAATATTAAACAACTAATACTACAAACCTGCATGTACTGTAAAACTTGTTAGGTTTTTATCTGCACATAGCTCAGTGTATTGAATCTCCTTAGGGCATCTAGAGATACCACCTGAAGTGAAATCTTACTGATTCACTGGATAGGTACTTTCATAACAGCTCTTCAGAAGGCTTACTTTTTACCGATTTTGCTTCAAGAAATGAAACTTTATTCATCTGAATCAGCCTCAAAATTTCCCATTATCACACCTCTTCTGTGCTCACTGGCACTTCACTTTTCATAAATAAACTCCAGGAAAAATCTCACCAAGAATGGGAAAACAAAAACTTCAAAGAGAACCCACCAACACCCGGCAGCTTGTTCCTTCGGTTCAACTAAATGCCGTCAATGCTTCTGTTCCAAGAAAAAACGGCAGCGGCCTTGCGATTATCCGACCTTCCTTGCAGCAATTCCAAAGAATCTGCAAGCCTTTATTTGATTTCCCTTACTAAACTGCCCCATTAAACACAACCTGTCACTGCCTCAGTGTGGAAGCGCGGTACTTACGCGAGGACGGAAAGGCTGTCCGGACTCGGTTGCTGATGTTGCTCAAAATCCACAGGAAGAAAGCGGTTTTGAAGGCAGCGCGAACCCCAGTCATCCTGCGCCTTCAAACTGTTAGTCCCAGGTATCAGTTGGAAATATTTTGACTGCGTCCTCCTCTTTCTTCAATCTTCCTCTGCTGCTTGTCACCTTGAGGATAAATGTCACTGTCGTCTATTCTGTCGAAGTTCCCAAGACTTCAGCGTTCCTTTTCTTTTGGAATATAGGTAAGCAACTTCACTTCAGGATATCAGACCAATAGGAACAGATGTCACTTTACGGGACAAAATCTTGGAGAGAGCTGAGAGAGAGAGAGAGAGAGAGAGAGCAGCTTTCGGGAATAAACATTCCTCTAAGAGCCGTGGCCGAAATACAGCTGCTGAGCTTTTTCTGTAAAGAGAAGGGGTACTTCAAAAAGCTTCCCCTAGCCCGGCTGCTCGGCTGCCGTTGAATTAATCCGCGGGATTCACACGCATGCCGCTGCAAGCCAGAAAGCAGGCACGCATTCAGATTGGCGAGCGGGCGATAGAGACGTTCCCGCCGCAGAGCAGCAACCTACAGTCTCTGTCTTCCTACAATCACCATTCGCCAGCAGAAAGAAACACTGCGGTCGCCACCGCTACTAAAACTGATAACAGCATAACCAGCAACCTAGAGGTGGCGAGGGAGGAGAGAGAATCCTACGCGTCCCTCCTGCTCCTCTCTTGTCTTTTTGGCGGCTCCTCCTCTTCCGTGTACCCCCGCTCGCTGAAAGAGCCACCTCCCCAAGTCTTCCCCACTTATACTTTTAAACCTAAAGGGAGATAAAACGGCAGCCCCAGCCTTGCGCAGTGGGCCTTGCAGGAGTCGCTAGAGAGCAGAGAGCGGCTGCCCTTGGCAGCACAGCAACACAAGTACTGCTATCCATGGTACTGAACTAAGAAACCTCTCCATCGTGATCTTGGCAGGAGGTTGGGGGTTGGGGGTTTTATTTTCCGCTTTCAAGGGACCTAAAAAGAGGTCGCCGACAAATCGATATTTCCCTTTTTCCTACTTCTTTTCTTCTTTGCTTCCCCTTCAAAATGAGATGGTATATGCTCCCTCTGCTCCAGCCTCCTGGGATCCAGCTACAAACGAAGCAGTCTAGCCAGCAAGTCTTCCGAGCGGTCCTAAGCACTCAAAATAGGAGCTCGGTATCCTGCGTGTAAAACCAGTAGGATGATTACCGAAGGCTCCACTGTGAGTGTAGGTGTTTGTGTATATTCATGTACTGCTGGTATGAATGGAAGAAACAAAAAATGTACTAAGATAATAGAACAGGACAGGAAGCAACCAGACGCTATTGTGGGTTTGATAAGAAATTGCATCCAAAAGTCACCTCTGCCTGTTTCTTCCCTCTTTAGCACACTCCAACTCCAGAATAGATTCAGATGAGAGTTACTGACCTCTATTTATTAAGATATGTTTATTATAATTTAATTTTAGTTACTAGAATGTATAATGCATCTCTCCTTTTTTAACTGTTTTACTTCCCACCTCATTTAGAAAATAAAACTGCTGCTGCTCTTTGGAGGTAATTTCATAGAAGTCTGCAAGAAAACCTGTTTTTATAGGTATTGGACAAGCCATTATATATAACAACAAATGCTCACATTTTGTTTAATAGTTTAATTTTATGAACCTAGTTTAATTTTATGAACCTTATGAATCTGCTCCTAACTCAGTAGATCTAGCAACAAGATAATATCTTCTCAGGTATTACCACCCACTCTAAAATCCACTGGCCCTTCAACTAGTCATTAACCACTTCTATAACACTCTTTTAGAAAGCTGGTAGCTAACCTTAAATTTTCTTTAAGAAACAAAACTTTATTCTCTTCCCATAATACTGCCACCTTCAACTAAATAATTTATGAAACCTATTATTATCACAAGGAATTATTCTCCAATGTGCACATGAGCACTTTGTTTTAGAAGTCCCACCCCCTGTATTTTGATATAGCCCAATAAACACAATAAAGTGTTTTAGAAGTCAAACTCCAGAAAATCCGACAAAAAGTGACCAAAGAAAGAACTGCCAAAAAACAATCAGCATTCTCAGTTCAACAAATCTGCCACCAGCATCTTCATTCCAAAGAATTCACTCCAGTTTTATTTTCTAACACTAGAGCCAGAGAGCAACGAGAAAGACCCTCCCAACACCAGTGCAAACACCAACTTTGAACCGGCATATGACCTCTCATATCTTCCTGCCCAATCAAACATTAGGTATGAATGGAATATTCTTTGAAGTACTTACGAGAGGAGGCAAGGGCTGTCTGGGTTCTGCCACTGATGTTGCTGAAAATCCACAGAAAGAGAGCTGCTCGGCAACTAGCATGGAGAACCACAACCATCCTGCACCTCCAGACCTACCTCCCCACCACTTCTCTCAGGCGACAGTTGTAAATAAGCTCTTGCTGAGTCTTTTTCAGATCTCCCTCTGCTTACTAATTGTCACTTTTCGGGTAAAAGTCGAGTACAGTTACCTATTTTATTGGTTTACACGAAGTCCAGAACACTTTGATGTTCTTTCTCTCTTGATATATGCAAGCCTTCTTCGAAGTATCACGCCAAACGAAGTATGAGAGACTGAGGTCACTTCGTGAGGAGAAGAACTTGGAGAGACGGAGTGGGATATTGGAACAAAACGCTTTGCCTGCTGCCCCGAGCTAAAACCGCTACGGCTGAGTCCTTCCTCTTATATAGCAGAGGGCTGTTTCTGAGAGCTTTCCTCAGCCTGGCTCCTCTGTACAGGTACGCGAACCTTATATGCACAGTCAACCAGAGAGCAGAATATCATTTTTCAGCCCAGTAATCTATAGAAACACCCCGGCCCTGCTTAACAGCCTCTCCTTTTATTCATTTCGCCAGCAGAAGGATATATTGTCACCGCCACCATGACTAGCAGCAATGGTAATATAACCAACAATAAAAAGAGGGGGAGACAGATGGGGAGGAGAAAATGCTTCCCTCCCGTTTCTCTGCCTTTTCGCCGGCTCTCCCTTCTCTTCCGTATACTTCCCGCTACCTGGAAGAGCCGCCTAGCGAACTTCTCTAGTTTAAACCGAAAGGAAGCTAAAGGAGTATCACAAGCCCTGAGCAAAAGCCGGTGCAGGAATGGCTACAACAGAATGGGGAGGCGCCGCTCTCACACTTCTCAACGGCGATGGTGCTGCCCATGGTATTGAATTTGGAAGCCGCTTCTTCCAATCTGAAGGATATTTTCTTCCCTTATTTTTGCTTTGAACCGAAAAATAACCAGTGACTTCCTATCTTTTGCATATTTATTTTCTTCTTTGCAGCCCCCTCCCCCGCCTTCAAACTGAGGTGGTATAGGCTGTCTCTGCTCCAGCCTCCTGGGATCCGACTAGCATCGAAGCAGTTCAGCCAGCAAGTATTCCGAGCGGTCCTAAGCACTTATATTGGTTGCTCAGCATCTTTCCTTGTAAAAAAAGCAAGGACTGCGGAAGGCTCCGTTGCTTTTGTACACTGCTCAAAAAAATAAAGGGAAAAAACAAGACATCCTAGATCTGAATGAATGAAATATTTTTTATTAAACTATGTTCATTACATAGTTGAATGTGCTGACAACAAAATCACACAAAAATTATCAATGGAAATCAAATTTAGCAACCCATGGAGGTCTGGATTTGGAGTTACACTCAAAATTAAAGTGGAAAAAACACTACAGGCTGATCCAACTTTGATGTAATGTCCTTAAAACAGGTCAAAATGAGGCTCAGTAGTGTGTGTGGCCTCCACGTGCCTGTATGACCTCCCTACAACGCCTTGGCATGCTCCTGATGAGGTGGCGGATAGTCTCCTGAGGGATCTCCTCCGACACCTGGACTAAAGCATCCCCCAACTCCTGGACAGTCTGTGGTGCAACATGGCGTTGGTGGATGGAGAAAGACATGATGTCCCAGATGTGCTCAATTGGATTCAGATCTGGGGGATGTGCGGGCCAGTCCATAGCATCAATGCCTTCATCTTTCAGGAAATGCTGACACACTCCAGCCACATGAGGTCTAGCATTGTCTTGCATTAGGAGGAACCCAGGGCCAACCGCATCAGCATATGGTCTCACAAGGGGTCTGAGGATCTCATCTCGGTACCTAATGGCAGTCAGGCTACCTCTGGTGAGCACAAGGAGGGCTGTGCGGCCCCCTAAAGAAATGACACCCCACACCATTACTGACCCACTGCCAAACTGGTCATGCTGGAGGATGTTGCAGGCAACAGAACGTTCTCCACGGCGTCTCCAGACCCTGTCACATCTGTCACATGTGCTCAGTGTGAACCTGCTTTCATCTGTGAAGAGCACAGTGCGCCAGTGGAAAATTTGCCAGTCTTGGTGTTCTCTGGCAAATGCCAAATGTCCTGCACGGTGTTGGGCTGTAAGCACAACCCCTACCTGTGGACGTCAGGCCCTCATACCACCCTCATGGAGTCTGTTTCTGACTGTTTGAGCAGCCACATGCACATTTGTGGCCTGCTGGAGGTCATTTTGCAGGGCTCTGGCAGTGCTCCTCCTGTCCCTCCTTGCACAAAGGCGGAGGTAGCGGTCGTGATGCTGGGTTGTTGCCCTCCTACGGCCTCCTCCATGTCTCCTGATGTACTGGCCTGTCTCCTGGTAGTGCCTCCATGCTCTGGACACTACACTGACAGGCACAGCAAACCTTCTTGCCACAGCTCGCATTGATGTGCCATCCTGGATGAGCTGCACTACCTGAGCCACTTGTGTGAGTTGTAGACTCCGTCTTGATGCTACCACTAGAGTGAAAGCACCACCAGCATTCAAAAGTGACCAAACCATCAGCCGGCAAGCATAGGAATTGAGAAGTGGTCTGTGGTCATCACCTGCAGAACCACTCCTTTATTGGGGATGTCTTACTAACTGCCTATGCTTTCCACCTGTTGTCTATTCCATTTGCACAACAGCACGTGGAATTGATTGTCAATCAGTGTTGCTACCTAAGTGGATTTCACAGAAGTGTGATTGACTTGGATTTACATTGTGTTGTTTAAGTGTTCCCTTTATTTTTTTGAGCAGTGTATGTCTGTGTGTGTGTCCTTGTGTGTCCGCATGCATGCTTTCCCCTATTCTGCAATTAAAAATACATACATGGGAGGAGGCAAGGAAGAAAAGCTATGCTAAAATAACTGGATAAGAATTTGTCATGCAATCAAACACTACTGTAGGTTTTGCATCCAAAAATTCTCTCTGGTTTTCTCCTCTTTCATTCACTCTGACTCCACAAAGTCTCAGATGTGATTTAGGTTATAGTGCTTGTTATTATAATTTTATTTTGATTGATTATATATTCACTTATTTTTAAGTCATATGCTTGTTACTATCATTTAGAATAGAAATGTAAAGGTGCTGCTGTTTGGTTGGAATACCATAAACATTTGCAAATGCCTTCCTCTTGAAGAACAAGTTTTTATAGGCATTGGATAAACTATTTGTACTTTACTGTGATGTCAACAAATCCATGATAATTTTTTGCTTTAAACTTGTTAGGTTTATTTATGTATTTAAATTGATTGGCTGCTCACCTTCAGTAGACAGCACATAACTCAGTAGATTTTGTGACTAGATTAAAATTTCTTACTGGAAAGGAAACCATCCAAGTGAAATCCATTGAACTGCTGAGAGCTCTACTTTTACAATTTTGCCTCATGAAGCAAAATTTTCTTTTTTGAAATTAAAAAAGAGCTTCTTTCAACCAAGGTATCCACAAAGTTACCTGCTGCCACCCAACTTCTCAGTCTCCAGCATGCTTACTTTGCTATTTAGAATTCAGATTTTAGAAAATCCGTTGAAGACCTGAGGGTAGCAAGTATTTTCTAGAAATCCAATCAGCAAGCCATTCCCCTTGATACAACTAAATGCAATACCAGCATCTTTGTTCCTATAGAAATTGGCATCATCTCCACATTCAAACAGTACAGGCAGCAATTGTCCCCAAAAAACTTACCCAAAGCAATTCTGAGTCCTTACAGGATTTTCCTTTATCAGCCTGCTCCAGAAGGGATGCTGGTAGATAACACAAAAATGCAGTACTTATATAATGTCAGAAGGGCTGCCCAGATTCTGCTACTAATGCCACTAAAAATCCATAAGAAAAGAGCTGCTCTGCAGCCAAGACTCAGCCCTACAGTCATTTTGTACTTCCAGGCTATCCTTGGTCTCTGCCACCAGTTGAAAAGAAGCTCTTGCTGGATCATCTCCCTCTGCTCACAAACTTAGAGGGATGAAGATCACTTCTCAAGACTTGGAGAGATGGAGCAGATTGTGGAAAGGAATGCTTTATCTGCAAACTGATTGAGCTTTTCTTTTCTTTTCCCACAATAGAAGGTTGTTTCCAAAAGCTTCTGAAACCTGGTTGCCTTGTTTCTTCTTGTAGAACTACCATAGCAGAGAACTCACATTAGCTGCCAGCCAGGTATAATGGCAAATAGCCATTGAGTTCAAGCGAGCATGTGACAGAGACATTAAGACACTCTTTGTGCAGGAAAAGGCATGTAAAATCTAGTTCTTTCTCCATTCCCCCACCCCATCTCCACTACATTCTCAGTGGAAATACTGCATTCTATTTTTATATAATTATATCTACTCTTATAATTTGATTTTGCTCATTGGAGTGCATAATTAATGCATTGCTTATTTTCAAGTCCTTGTTTTGGCTTCACAGGATGAATACATGCATAAAAAATAACAATGTTGCCCTATTAAAGAAATCCAAATTCATTTCTAAATGTAATGGGGAGGGGAAACTCAGATGATTTATGTTGGGATTTTTGCTATTTATGTAGGCTATTTTTGCACAACAGCTATGAAATATAACAGCATCTTCTATATATGAAATAAAAGGATATAAGCTTGCTTGCCAAGACAATGACAAAGGTCTTTGATAGCAGTTATATCAGGAATGATTAGAGAGCATGCAAAAATTAAATCTCCTTTCTTCACTTTTTGGTTATGTTTGTAAGGATTTTCAAATCAACTTTGAGAATTAGAAATTGGACATCTATTGAAAGACCTTTACGGTTCCTGCCATAGCACTTACATGCATGTAGTATACCCAGATACTGATTGCTCAAGAGGTCTTTGCGGAGTAAAGATGATCCTTCTATAAGATGGACATATCACATTAACAGATAACAGTTAATCATAGTTGGAAGGGATCTTGTAGGTCATCTAGTCCAAACCCCCTGACCAAGCAGGAAACCCTACACCATTTCTGACAAATGGCAGTCCAGTCTCTTCTTGAAAGTCTCAAGTGATGGTGCTCCCACAACTTCCAAGGGCAAGCTGTTCCATTGGTTGATTGTTCTCACTGTCAGAAAGTTTCTCCTTATTTCCAGGTTAAATCTCTCCTTGTTCAGTTTCCATCCACTATTCCTTGTCTGGCCTACAGCAGAGGTGGTATTCAGCAGGTTCTGACCTGTTCTGGAGAGCCAGTAGTAGAAATTTTGAATAGTTCGGAGAACCAGCAAATGCCACCTCTGACTGAAGATTTTACAGTATCCTTCCCCTGCCACGCCCACCAAGCCATTCCCACAGAATGCTCATAAGTCACTTTTTTCAATGTCATTGTAACTTTGAATGGTCACTCCACATAAGCAAAGTACCAGCAAAGGAGGGGGAAAAAACTCCAGAGAAGTTCCTGAGACAGGAAGTCTAGTCCTGTCAAGAATGTAATAAGGGTTAACGGAGAGGCAGTTTCTGTAAGCAACACCAGAATGTTTCCTTCCTGCCTTCCTTGCAGGATTAGGCCAGTAATTTCTTCTAACAACCAGTTCTCCAAACTGCTTAGAGTGTTAACAACTGGTTTTAAAGAATAGGTATGAACTGGTAGAATCCCACCCCTGGATAAGAGCTTTAATTTTATTAGAATGTAACTGAATTTAGAATTTCATTGGCATAGAAACTTCTTGGAAAAACTGCTCTAAAACCCACATCTGAACTGTAGTGAAAGACTGTTTCTCATATTCTATATTATGTTGATGTTAAAGTTATCATGGGATGTCTTTCCTGAATTTGAAATATTTTTTTATTTGAAATATTTATTTGAGTATCTCACTTATAACCCTGAATTTAAGTATAACTTAACTCTGCATTATAAAAAATTGCTTGATGTTAGTTCTCCCAAATTTCTCAACATTTAGCTTCATTTGATGACTCTAATATTTTGAGGTGGGGAAAAGAATTTCCTTCTCTCTATGTGCATTTATTATTCTTTCTTCCATTTGTATCAATGTAGGCTTGCTTAGTTGCTTATAAAATGCTTTTACTAATTTAGCTTGGATTCTCCTTCCATGTCAGACGAGAATTATTTTGACTGCTACATGAAAGGAGAGCAAAGTAAGAAATCTTTAGCAGATATTATACTGTTATATGAATAGCATCTAATCTTAACCTGCAATATATCTAAAGTCTTAACCTTCAATATATCTAAAGAATTTCACCTCATTTTCATTATTATGAGGAAATTCCTGATTGTTTGAGCTGTTAAACAACAAAGAACCTGCTTCCTGATGTTATGATTGCTCCATTAGTAGAAGTTTTCAAATGAAAGTTTGGAAGCCATTGTCTGGCATGGATTGAGGATTCCTACCCTCAATCAATATGGAGGACTTGGAGATCCAAAATCCCTTCCAAGTTTAGAATTTATGACTTATTTCAATTCCTTAAACTATTTTGTGAAAATATAAAATCAGTGTCTTATTTAAATACTTCCTCCTCGTCCTTTTTCTCTGTGTCTTTCTCTCTCTCCACATGCATGTGCATGGGAATGCATGCATGGGTATGTGCGTGCACGTGCATACGCACGCATGCACGTACACACCCACCCACCCACACAAAATCGCATCCAATCAGTGATGACTTCCTGGGTTAGCCTCTTGGTAAACTTTTCAGAAATGATTTGTCATTGCCTGCTTCCCAAGGCTCAGAGAATCATTGACCCAAGATTACACAACTGTCTTTGTGCCCAAGAGAGGACTAGAAATCATAATCTCCCAATAAAATCCCAATTTCTTCCAGTTTAAACTTCCACTCAAATTTCTAGTTTCTCAGGTCTAAAGTGTCAAGTTTCTAACCCAAAACTAAACAGGTTCTCTTTCCAGTCTGAGTACTAATTTAATGAACATATTATAAAATGAGGTAGCTGCCTAATTGATTTCCTCGTACTCATAAATTTTAATTTTGATAGTGATTGGATTTATTGTAGTTTTTATAATATTTATAATGTTTATAATTTCCTCATAATCCTATTTTACATCATTTCCTACTTGCTTGTATTCATTATAAATTTGCACTTTCTTTGGCCCTTATTTGGGCAAGACTTCCATTTTCTTAAAACTTTCTTTTCTTTAATATTCTTCTTTATCTTGATCAATGAAAAATACTGTTTGTGCCTTCTGAGTTGATGTTGTTATTGCTGACATGGGTGTATTATTTTTTGCTAAGCATCTATGTTTGGAAAACACCCAAGATTTCTGAAGAAATTTTACCTTGTTGATTTTTCTTTCAACTTTCCATTAAAGTTATTTTCTCACAGTCAAATGTCATTAAAAATAATTTATACATACCTACATTAAATTTGATAGCACTATGCTGATTACTTCCATCATTTCAATTTCAAGCAACCCTTGATACCCCTTTCCAAAAAATCTTCTCATGACCATATTTATTATGCTAATGGTATAATTTCCTACCTTTTAAAGATGGGAGAAGATGAAACTTTGGTAAAGGTCAGAAATCAGCAAACTGTTTTGTAGGGGAGGGAAATAGCTAGCTATTCAATTTCTGTCCAGTTCTTCATTTCATCTTCTCTTCAATAATGTAGATAGATAATGTAAATTAGATGTTCTACCCAGCTTCTAACAACTTCCAAATGACTTTCATCTTGATCAGTGGAGGAACCTGGCTGCCTGACAATTCTTTTTACATATACAGTAAAGTTCCTAATCAACTGGTATTTTAATCTTTCTTGAGGAGGAACAATTGTGCCAGAAATTAAGGATTACCATTCATATTTTGCTTTACATGTGTAGCCATAACTCAAAAAAATAACTAAGTAAATAAAGTATATGTTGTGACTTGTACATGATGTATGCAATATGTAAATGAGAGCTGGGGAGGAGTCTACACTCTAACTTACACAGTCACAGAAACACACTTAGACACCTTTTAAACTGAAGCCTAGGTAAAGGCCAAGAGAAGCTGATGAATATATGGTTCGGAACAAATTAGCTATATAAGATGAGAATAAAATGCAGAGTGGAGAAATTGGAGAATAAGAACCAGCAAATTTCATTTAATCCAAATCTGTACATTATTATAATTTTACCCCATGTTTTAAAGAGAATCATTGAATTACATTATTTTATCCTAATCTTTAAAGTATTATCTTCAGATAACAATATACTACAATACCTTCAACCATTAAAATGAGTACATGATTAGTCATGTCCTCATTTTAGAAACGTACAGGTAGTCCTCATATAACGACCACAATTGGGACCAGCAGCTTAATCCTGTAAGATCATTATATGGGAAATCACATGACTATGATTATGCTTTTCTTTCCCCAAAAAAGAATTACAAGAAAGTAAGTGGGCACACGATGGAAAATTTATATCAAAATGAATGTCTAGAGCTGGCAACTGTGAGATCTCTACACATACAGCCCAGTATATTATCCATTGTATGTCTGCTTACTCTCTTGTAGTCCCTTTTTATTTTTTCCAATTTTTTCCACTCTGAAAGGGGATGGAGGGGAACAACAGATCAGGCACAGAACAACATATATTGATTTTAATGGCTGTCACATGACTGACTGATGCTGCAAGGGTCATAAGTGCACTAATTTTTTCAACACCATCTTAACTGAATACTCACTGAACAAGGCAGTTCATCCATGATTACTTTTATCCTTGTCATCATAGCTATTGAAAGCATGCCCACCTTTCTTCAGACTAGGTGCTACCCTTATTCTCCAAATAAAAGGCTGTACGCTATAAAAAGTAAATAAGGCAGAGAAGAATGACATTTGATTTTGCTTATATTTCATTACCATTACATTAATGAAATATAGTTCACATGATTAATCTCTAATAGTTTAGCAATATTGTACTTTCATGATATTAAATATTGCAATTCTAAGCAATTTTTCAAAGATGTCAGCTATCCCAGATTTATAGGGACTTGTGCAATTCAGGGACTTCTGTGCAAACAATTTGATCTTACAATGATTCCAGGCCTAGAGAAGAAAATGTCTGGAGTTGATAAAATCATTGAACTAAAAAAATCAATCCATAGAAAGTAAGAAGGAATGAAAGGTAATGGTAATGATTTCTCTTGTCCAGTCAAATCTGATCTAGGCAAAGGTGCTCCTCTCCATTTTTCAGCCAATGGAGGCAGAAGTGTCAGAAGATATTTCTGTGATCATGTGGCCAGCATAACTATATGCCAAGTAAATGGAATGCTGTTATTCCAGAGGTTTTCCTGGACTCATATCTCCTGCTCGAAGACCAGGTGGCTGTCGTAGCCAGGGGGGGCCTTTGCACAACTGCAGGTTGTGCACCAGTTACGCTCTTTCCTGGGCCAACAGTCCCTACTGCCCTAGTCACTTCCTGTCTTGACTATTGCAACATGCTCTACTTGGGGCTGCCCTTGAAAAGCATCCAGATGCTCCAGCTGGTACAAAATTCAGCAGCCTGCATGGTTTTGTGCAGACCCTGGTGTGCACATGTATCACCTCTCCTGCGGGAGCTGCATTGGTTGCTGATTTGCTTCTGGATGAAATTCAAGATGCTGGTTGTCACCTTTAAAGCCCTTCATGGCTTGGGACCAGGTAATCTGAGGGACTGGACTGTCTCTTGCTGGTCACATCTACCCGACCCATCAGAGCAGAGAAGCATGGAATGTTGCAGGTCCCATTCCTGAGGGAGATACACCTGGTGGGACCCAGAAGAATGGCCTTCTCCAGGGTGGCTCCCTCTCTCTGGAACATCATCCCCCCAGACATTAGAACAACCTCCACACTAATACTCTTCTGTAAGACACTGAAGACCAGGTCCCGCCAGTGGGCCTGGAGAACCCAGAGTGGGATGGAGCCCATTAAATGGCTTGTGTGATTTGCTGTCATCAGGGCAGCGGGGGGGGGTGCGAGTTGATTTTGTCATATTGAACTTTATTAATTTATTTGATTCTTTTTGTTAGTTTTTATTGTTTTAAATGTGGCTTTATATTCTATAAGCTGCATCGATTTCTCCATGGGAAAATAGGCAGCAATATAAATTCAATAAATAAATAAATAAATCTAACAAGATTATTAGATTTCTACATTACATTGTATTTATATGTTAGGGCGTATGTATATACATATGTATGTGTATAAAATATCTGTATGTGTGTTATGTATGTGTACACTTTTGAGAGCAGGCAACAGAATTTTCTTTTTAATGTGTGCCAGTGTGCTCACAGAAAAAAAATGACAATAAAGATTATCTTATCTTACTCATTTCCTAAGAACTGTGAAAATTGTATTGAGACCATATGAAATTAGGTTAAATACTGGATATGATCCTAGTGCAATGCACCATCCATCTCTGTTCCAGAGCTTCAAAAACAGCAGCCTTGAACACGTTTCTTCTTTTATATTTAATAGACATTTAGAGGAGAATAATCAGGGAAACACATTTCTTATATGCCAAATAGCTTTATAAGATTGCTTAAAGATCTGCAGAACTTTTAATATCTGAGATAACAGTCACAGATACACAATGTGTGTGTGCAATGCAAATTATCTATTTCCATACTATAAATAATCCTGTAAAATAGACTTCCTAACCTTTACAGCTTTGTGGACCATCTAGGGGTGGGGGGAAGGGATAGTTCCATGCAAGTGGTGGGCAATCACACATGCATAGCTCCATTTGTGCAAGTGGTGGATATGTGTGCCTGCCACTTGCACAAATGGAGCAGACATGCGCACTTGCCCACATTTGCCTAAGTGGGGATGCATGCACGCATTTGACCATTACTTCTGTGGCCTGATTCTGAATGGCTCCAGGCCTGGTAGTGAGCTGTGGCCCATATGTTAGGGATCCCTGCTGTAAAATGTTCCTTCCCCTCTTTTTATACACTTGCTTATTTATTCCATATTTATAATGATGCAGTACTTATTCAATCCTCCTACTCGAACACTTGGCCAAAATTAAAACCCAAGTAAAGATACATGAAAATATTCCGTCCTTCTTCATTTGGACTCTAAATCGTATCTGACTCATATTTGCAGCATTGTCCTCCTGGAGATCAGATAGGCCCCAGCCCTGCTAGCTTTTCACGTGGCCTTGAAGACACAGTTTTGTTAACTGTGAGGACCAATGACTCTAGTGAGCAATACAGTGGCTGTACAGATTATTTTAATGAATGGAATTACCTTGGTTGTAGATTTTATATATTTTATTATGTTTTTGTGTTTTCATTTTTTCTTCTTTTTAAAATTTTGTTTTTAGATTTCATATCTTTTTTTCCTATCTAAAAGAATAAATATGGTAAATTTATAAACATTACTTCCTTTATAATTTCAATTTTAAAAATGTAAGGAATGTGAGTATTCAGAAATGATAGCTGTTCAGGAATTGGATTATACTCAAGAACACCCCCAAACTATGAACTTCTTATTAAGAAGTTCTTAGGAAGGTACCTCAAATGGGCTACCTCATAGAATCCAAGTATCCATTACTCCTGGGGGGAATGAAATTTGACAACGTGTTGCCCCCTTCAGCGCCACCATACTACAGTTGCCATGGTCAGACATGTTCATGTGACTGTAATTCCAATACTCCCTGTCAATTTTCCACAAGACAATGAAGAAAACAGCAGGAAAAATTGCAAATTGCTCAGGTAAGAGAGCTGAGTTGTGCAGATGGGAAAACTTACTCATGTGCTACTCATGCACCTTTTCATACCCACCCAGGTCCAAGCCATAGCCTCATACATCATTCCCAACTTGCATGATATATCTCACCTATGGACTCTTGCAAAACATTTCCCATCCAACAGGCACTCTCAAATACCCTACCTAATTTCACCATACATCTCCGACCATAGGCACCTTTCATGCACCCTCATGCAACCCCATGCCCCCTTTCTGAACCATACAGCACCTATTGTACACCTTCACAAACCCCATACAGTCTTTTCAATCAGGAAAAACTCCTCTGTGTCCTCCCCAACCCACACAGCATCATTTGTGCACTCCTACATGCATTCCCTGTGTCATCAGTTTTGCACCCTGCACATCCCCATACATCCTTTTTTTGAGGCATGCCACATGCTGCACCTTTTCCCTGGCTTGCACAGTACCTTTTCTGCCAACCTTCACATATGCATCCTGACCATGCTGCAATGACACGTCCTCCCAATGGAGGTTTGCAAAGTCCTGAGGGGCACCATATACATTTAAAAGATGTCTCATGTGCAGATGAGAGAAGATGTAAAGAGGTATATTCTGATATGTCTTCATTACAGGCAGCAATTAATCTTCTAGAATATGGGCATGTATTATACACAATGGCAGGGAAGAATAATTTCTTTTTCTTCTCAGAGTTCCTGAGTATGACTCACTTTACTTAATTCTATCGAGAACTAACAAAAGACTCACAAATTCAAAGTTTTTTTTTAGTTGAATGAATCAATGCTATGAGTCAGATTAAATCTTTGAATAATAACTCTCTATACCAAAAAAATAAATAATGGTGGATAAGCTTCCCATCTAACTCATGTCCATTTCATTTGGCTTCCTTTAAAATACAAGAATAGAGAGAATTTCTTTCAGATTTTTAAATCTAGTAATTCTTTAATGAAACAATATCTGTCACTAATGTCATTGGGAGAGAAAAAGAACTTATGTGTTTTGTTTTCTATAACTTATCAAAAGCAGACAGCAGAAGATATGCAGAAGTCTCAGCAAAAAGACTAACCATCTGGAAGATGCTTCAATTTGTACAAGCTAATGCCATACAGATGTGCTGCTAGGCATTAGTTAGAATTTCTAATGGACCTCTAGGATTCTGAAACCAGAGAAGAAATTGTCCCATTTACAATTGATTCATATACCTCAAATATTATAGTGTAAGGGATGCTCTTTTGCATCATGTATTCTGGAAAAAGCACTGTTAGATAGATCTATACTCACAACAAAATATTTTCTAAAATATATACTGCTGTATATATTAAATTGTTTAATGAGCATATTCATATACTCTTTGAATTCTTTGTTATTGGAAAGTTGAGTGACATTTGAATTACAGTGCTTGTGGTGGACAAGGTTTCTTATATCTCTGCCCACACCAAGCTGGATGGTGCATTATCAAAACCATCCAATACATCCAAAATTAGTGTTAACCCTTCTAGGGGGTAGACCGCTTTCACACAGGAAATGGTGCCAGTGTATAAGATTCATTAATTGCAATAGACATTGTATTTGGTCAGCCAATGGGGACTGTTTGATGACTCAGATGGGTTGGAGCCTGGGCATGGCTTATGTTTACTGATCTGTATATATATATATATATATATATATATATATATATATATATGTATGTGTGTGTGTGTGTGTGTGTGTGTGTGTGTGTGTGTGTGTGCGCTTCTGTGTTTGTATTGCTTCTGTGATTATGACTTATGGATTCTGAGTTCTGGTTCTGGGTATTGTATACAATCATCATACTTTATATTATTGTATATAAACAAGTTTCTTCTATGAATGAATCCTGCTGAATTATTTACTTGTGTGCTGGTTGGATTTCTGAAAACCCTAACAGGTCATGGGCCCAGAGCACACCAAGCACATAGTAAGACTAAACTGTAATTAAGCTGAAGGACCACCTGTGTTATAAGGAAAAGAGAACAAGGTTCAAAAGGCTTTCAGGATGGCTGTCAATTTCAAGGAGAGCTTCTTCCTTGATTGGGACAGAAGAATTATATTGTTTGGGCTGCAAAATTTGAATCCTTCCTGAGCTCTGAGATATTATTATTAATCCACCCCAGGCATCATTAGTAGCAGCAGATCAAAGGCATCATAATAAGGTACTGGTATACATAATCTTAAGTTTAGAAGATGAACAATTTTTGAATGTAGATGATTTAAAGACTGCAAGGTTTGACTGAAGTTGAGAAATGTGCATGTGAGTGCATCAGCATGCAATTTTGTGTCATTATCAATTCAATTATACAGAGCCCAGTTGCTACCACAAGAGAGTGTAGAGCAGCATTTGCTGAGAATGCAAACTATTTATTGACTTGGAACAGAGTGGAATGAAGCTTCCTGAATCTCAGAGGGTGCTGTTGGGGTTAAATAGTCTTGATGAAATGTGGGTCATTGTTGCAGCAGTTTTTGAGTGCAAACCAGAACAAGACTTATGAATGGAAGCTCTAAAGGCCTTATTTCAGAAGAGAACAAACACTACTTTAGAAGAAGCCACAAGGAGAAATTTCTGAGGTGGGGGGCCAAGGTGCAGTGAGAGCAATAGATAAGATGTCTGCAGAGATCAGATTAAAGCCCAGCAGGGTTTTAAAAAAAACAAGAAACAGGATAGCAACACCAGAAGTGTTTCATCTGAGGTGATAAAAATCATTTGAAGAAAAACTGTTTGCAAGGAAGAAAGATAACAGATGGACAAGCTGCTGTTGCAAAAGTTAGCTATTGTAATAGCAGAGACAAATGGTTAATTGACAGTGGGGCTAGTCAAACAATTGTTAATAATTCTAAATTGTTTTCAGAATGGATCCAGCTGGAGGTGATGCAGTAACCTTAGCAAATGGCCAGAAGGCTAAAGTCATAGGAGTGCGCTGATTCCATGTCTGAAGGAAAAGTTTAGTAACATATTATTTGTGCCTGAAATGGAGCATAATTTACTGAGTGTCTCTAATCTAGACCAACAAGGTTTTGAGACTACGCTTGTGGGAACTGTTTCATAAAAATAAATGGGAGTGTATATGCATAGGGCATAAAACTGGATAACCTTTGTGTGTTGCAGGGACAAAAGGCTCAATGTGCCCAAACATCTGGAAATATGGCACAACATTCATGTGTTCATCTCTTGCATAGAAAGCTTGGCCATGCCAGCTTCAGAGTTTTGCAAAAAATGCAACAGTTTGCAGATGGTATGAACTTAAAAGGGTGTAAGGCATATTTGGATTGTGCAGTATGTAAATCATCAAAGTCCAAGGCATTCACAGTAAGCAAGAGTAGCACAAGGCAGACAACAAGAGATCTAGAGTTGGTACATGCAGAGTCGGTGGGGTCAATGAAAGCCAGTTTGGGAGGAGCAAAATATGTGTTGACCATTGTAGATAATTACAGCAGATTTGGGTTCTGCTATTTACTGAAGAGTAAAATAGAGGTGCTTCAGAAATTTAAGCAATGGGTAAGCTTTGTAGAAAGGAGATATAAACAACAGATATGTGAGCTGCAAACTGACAGAGGTTCAGAATTCACATTAGCAATTGGGACATTTAAGGGTGTTTGGAAGCAATGTGTGGGTGCATATCCCAAAAGTACTCAGGAGAAAAGGTCAACCAAAGGCCAGAAAGCTCAGGTTTACAGGCTATGAACCTGGCTCAAAGTGCTATAGTTTTAGTGATGGGAGCAAAAGAATAGCGATTTCCAGGTCTGCTAGTTTTGCAGAGCAAAATTGGAACAGAATTAATGCCAATTTTTGGAATGATCTACTTAGTGATGGATTCAGCATTCAGGGAGGAGAAAGTGAGAAAGAACAAGAAAAGGAGTCAGGAGAAGATGATGACTCAGATATGAAGCAAGAGAGGGTTGAAACACAAGAGCAGTCAATGCCATGCAGGTCAAAGTGATGGAACAAGGAGATTCCATCTGGCAGGTATTCTGCTTGTGAAGTAAAGGTGTGTGATGTATGGTATGAGCCAAGAAACTATCAGGAAATATTGGCACTATCCAAAATTGAACAAATAAAGTGGAAAGAAGCCATGGACAAAGAAATGAAATCCATGAGTGAACATAAAGTGTTCACATCTATGACTTTGCCACAAGGTTGCAAAGCTGTAGGATGTAAATGGGTGTACAAAAAGAAAGGGCTATCCAACAATGAGGTCCAGTATAAAGCAAGATTAGTGGCACAAGGTTTTTCACAAAGGAAAAATGTGCACTACGATGAGCTATTCGCACCAATGGTGAAGAGTGAAAGCATAAATTTGGCAGCAACATATGGCCATAAAATTTGGCATTTTGCTATAATCACAGCATTCCTCAATGCAGAATTAGACGAATAAATTTACAAGGTTCGAAATTAACCAGGGTATGAAAGTAAAAAGGCTGTATATAAATTGAACAAGGCTATTTATGGGCTGAAGCAGTCAGCCAGGAATTGGAATATCTATTTAGATACAGCATTGAAGGGTCTTGGGTTCAATAGTTGCAAGGTTGATGCTTGCATATATACTAGAAAGTTACAAGGTGGAGATTGTCAATTGTTAGCATTTGTAGATGATCTTTGTTTCATTGCAAAGGACTTGTCATAAAGAAAAGAATTTGCTAATCAATTAGAGAAAAAAAATGAAATAAAGGATTTGGATGAAATAAAAAATTATATTGGTATAGAGAGAAACAAAAAACTGAGAAAGGTGGTTATGTTCTCAGTCAAAGAAGAAAAATTGAACACAGGGGTGGGATTCTACCAGTTCGCACCTATTCGCTAGAACCGGTTGTTAACACTCTAAGCAGTTTGGAGAACCAGTTGTTAGAAGAAATTACTGACCTAATCCTGTAAGAAAGGCAGGAAGGAAATATTCTGGTATTGCTTACAGAAACTGCCTCTCCATTAACCCTTATTACATTCTTGGCAGGACTAGACTTCCTGTCTCAGGAACTTATCTGGAATTTTTTTTCACCTCCTTTGCTGGTACTTTACTTGTGTGGAATGACCATTCAAAGTTACAATGGCACTGAAAAAAGTGACCATTTTTCACACTTACAACTGTTGCATTATCCCCACAGTCATGACAGGCCAGGCGAGGAGATGGGTGCCTCAATGTGAGTGATATTGAGTTGGCCATGCCCAGCCAATAACATGACCACCAAGCCATGCCCACCAACTAAGCCATGCCCACCAACTAAGCCATGCCCACAGAACCGGTTGTTAAAAAATGTGAATCCCACCCCTGATTGAACAGCTGTTGCACAGATACAACATGAAGGATTATAATTCTGCTCCAACACCTATGCGCACAGATTTTCATAACAGTTTGGGTGAGGACAAATGTGAAGCCTGTGATCAAGAGATATATTAGTCAGCAATAGGGAGCCTGTTATATCTGTCACAATGGTCCAGATCAGACATAGGTTGTGCAGTAAGCATCCTAAGTCACTTTATTGCTGCACTAACGCAATTGCATTGGATGGTTATGAAAAGGATTCTCAGGTATTTGGAGGGAACTGTGAACTTGGGTCATCAAATACAGGTCTCTGAAGAATTGAAATTGAAATGTTATGAAGACAGCAATTATGGCAATGATATAAAAACCAGAAAGTCTAATTCTGGGGTTGTGGTATTGTTTGGAGGGACTTTAATTGGTTGAAAGTCCAGAAAACAAACAACTATAGCCATCTCTACTGCAAAGGAAGAATTTATAGCACTATCTGAACTTTGTTCAGAGGTAACTTGGTACATACAGCTGTTACAGGATTTAAGTGTAAAGGTACATGATGCTGTAACAGTATATGAGGATAATGCTGTTTGCATACAGGTGACAGAGTAGAGAATTATATACAAGTATGTAGACATTAAATATTGTATTATCGGAGAAGCCATCAAATGTAAATTAATTAGCTTGCTTCACTGTTCTTCAGAGGACAATCTGGCAGACATAATGACTAAGCCATTGGGTGGAATGCCCCATGGGAAGAATATTAAGTTATTCAGTTTTATGTCTATTCCAGTCATGAAGAGAGGAGTGTCAATGAATAAGGTTCATAAATTGGAATAGACATGGTAACAGGTCAGCCACTGTTTGGTGACCGAGATGGGTCGGAGCCTGGGCATGGCTTAGGTTTACTGATCTGTATATATATGAGTGCTTCTGTGTTTGTATTGCTTCTGTGATTATGATTTCTGGATTCTGAGTTCTGATTCTGGGTATTGTATACATATATCATACTTCATATTATTGTATATAAACAAGTCTCTTCTATGAATGAATCCTGCTGAATTATTTACTTGTGTGTTGGTTGGATTGCTGCAAACTCTAACAAATGGGAGCAGTTTGCTTGAGAAGCTACAGGGATATGACTGACAGTAATACAATACTGTTTCTGCTAAAATAATTTCTAGTGGAATAGTGATTAGCTAAGAAGTTTGAAAGCAAAAGGTATATATGGCAGCAGGAGTAAGACAGCCTTCTATTCTGCCAAAAACAGGCAAGCACCTCCCTGAGGGTCAAGGAGAAATAACAAACATTACTTTTAGAAGTGATAACTGAATGGATCCTTGCATTTCTCTACTGTGCTGTTCCCATAAAGTGGGAATAAAGTACATGCATAACAGAACATTCTGTAAATAAGAAAAATTCCAATAAAGCAAAATTTCATTTATCCAGGGTAAAACAACAACAATCTTAGATGAAATCTGTCAAGTGATAATTAACTATAATTTAAACTTTCAAAAGCTGAGATATAATTGTATATAAGTGGCAGCTGAAGATGAGGACAGACTTTTCTTTGAGAAATGGCAATCATAGATCATGTTTGTACCAATTTTAAACAAAAAAACAGCATTCTGATACAGAATAAACAATAGGAAAATATAATAGATAACAATGTAAATTATCAACAGCAGGACTGAATATACAGTCTCAGGATATTTTAGAAAGTCATCGGAAAATGAAGTCCAAATATGGAAGATAACCAGTCCAGAGAAACTTCCTATTCTCTTCTCCTTTTCAGGTTCCTTATCATCCCAGAAAAAAAAGCTAGAAACTGGGAAATAGTATAGATAATCCTCAACTTATGACCATTTGCTTAGCCACCACTCAAAGTTACAATGGACTTTTTCCAGGGTACTTATGACTTGTTTTGAAGTTCTGATAGTTGGAACCATCCTGAGCTTACCTGACTGCATTTTGGGTGCTTGGCAACTGGCCCACAATAGGCATTCAGTGTCTTGCTTAACTATTCTGGTGTTTGGTTTGTGATTCTGCAAGCACTTAATGAAATTATTGCCCTACAATGCATCTTTTCGCCCAGTTCAAGATTACAAATAGACAAACAGACAGGAGACTTTTAACAGTATGCAGATAGTGAGACCAAAACCCATTATTTGTATATCTTATATTTATCAAAATTTCCTATATCAAAAATTAAATTTGACTCATTTATAGAATATTGTTTTAATCATGTAAGATATAAACACATTAGATATTAACATAAAACAAATACTTTTCATGAATAAAATCCTATATTATTTTGATAAATAAAAGTAATAATGAGAAGAGTGACATTATTTTAATTTTTTGCAAATATCTGTAATATTTATCATATAATATTGCAGACAATTGAGAGGCTTCTGTGGATTCTTTTTTCTTTAAGATACTCTGGAACAATGAATAAACCAGGGCTGGGATTCTACCAGTTCGCACCTATTTGCTTGAACCGGTTGTTAACACTCTAAACAGTTTGGAGAACCGGTTGTTAGAAGAAATTACTGGCCTAATCCTGCAAGGAAGGCAGGAAGGAAACATTCTGGTGTTGCTTACAGAAACTGCCTCTCCGTTAACCCTTATTACATTCTTGGCAGGACTAGACTTCCTGTCTCAGGAACTTCTCTGGAGTTTTTTCCCCTCCTTTGCTGGTACTTTGCTTGTGTGGAGTGACCATTCAAAGTTACAATGGCACTGAAAAAAGTGACTTATGACCATTTTTCACAGTTCCGACTGCTGAAGCATCCCCAGAATCATGAGAGGCCAGGCAAGGGGATGCATGCCTCAATGTGAGTGATATTGAGTTGGCCACACCCATCCAATAACATGACCACCAAGCCATGTCCACCCAGTCACACCCACCACCTAAGCCACGCCCACAGAACTGGTTGTTAAAAATTTGATCCCACCTCTGGAATAAACTACTATGGAACACAGGTAATATTTCAAATAAATGCTATCCTGTAGTATGGTTAATATGATAGATCCATCTTTGATACTTGATATTGGTACTTGTGGCATAAATGATGCTTAGAATTGAAAATGAAATGTTTAAATGATTAAAGATGTCAATACACTTTGTTTCTTTAGGCTGCCCCCAGAATAAACAGATTGCTCTTCTAGTAAGATTTAAAATAAAAACCTTCTAAAGTATCTGATTTCTCAATGACAATAATTTAATAATCAATTGAAAACATCTCACTTTTTCAAAGCATAAAAGTACATTAATTTTATTATTTTGTTATTGTTTTTAAAATCCACAGGAAAATTCATACTCATTTAGTATATTTGGAAGCAATAACTCTATTTCTAAGACAAATCACTGATTTCTTTTTGCAAATTCATTAATAGGTAAAAATCAGGTCAGATGATATTAAAGTGGAAACAAATCCCTTATCCATTTTTATGCTACAGGACACTTAGAAGTACAAACACCCTGCGGCTGTTCATTTAGGATAATGGAGGGAAATAGTCACAATCTTAGTGGCTTTTAAATTATTAATCAGACAATTTTCTAAAGTTTGAGTGAGGTAAATTTCTTACATTATTGTTCCATAAGAAACAGTCCTAACAAATTTATCTGAATCTGGATGGTCATTAAAGATAGATTCTAAAAGATGGGTACAAACCGAAATGATCATTAGGTGAATATAAAGCCAAGATAAGTTTTTCATATACATAAAGTACCAGAGGTGTTTTATAGAGTTCTGACACAAAAATTTATTGGATTAACAAACCTTTTCTAAATTCAGATGCAATAGACATTGGCCCCTGCCCTACCCCCAATTATCCACAGTGCTGGCTAGATTTTATGAAGTTGATGGGTGCTGAAACTCAGTTAATTTTGAAATGACCAGATTAAATAAATTAGTCTAATGAGTAAATTATGAGGGCAATCAACTGATAGCTGCTTCAATTATTGTAGCCTATTAAATCTGAATGTGTTGCAAAACCTTACATGGAATTTGCTGTATGTGTAGCCTCAGATATGAAAGAAATTAAAGTTGTGCATCTTTTCAAATTGTTATTTTATGAACCTGAGTAGTATTATTGGCATCAAAAATCTATAGTTATCTAAATGGCTTTTAAAAGAAAACAGAGATTTAAAGTTAGTATTTAATTTAAATACTAATACTATACTGAATATGAAGGTTGTTTTTTAAAAGACCTTCAAAAATAGACTCTATTTTCATACATATATAGAATGAAAAATTCATTCTAAGTTGTTTGTCATCTTTTTCATCTCATTTTGTAATAAAAGTATCCAGTTAAATGAATTACTATTTCAAAGAACCCTCTCAGTCATAAGAAACAGAGTTTTCCATTGTTTTCTATAAAATTTTAAAACAAGCGGATCTTACTGAATTTCACTGTTATCATTTCTTTTATTCTGTTAGATGGTTAGCTAATGGTTTATAATATGGAGAAAAAATATCAATTAATAATCTTGTAGGATAGAGTCAGTTGACTTAAGATCTCTGAAAACATGTTGCCCTCAATCCTATCTCTTTTAGTCCAACATTTTTGAGCATTTTAGGCAGAAAACACAAAAGCCTTGTAATGTAACCTCTGAGTTGGGCTTAAGACAGTAAAAGAATTTTGGGATGAAAGGAGCTGGCATCGTGGCGGTATGACGTGTGATCTTAAAGCTCTAAGATCGCCGTCGATACCTCGGCTGCTGGACAGTCCTCACGGACCTAAACCATCCCATAGAGATGGTAATAGAGAAGGGCACATCCTGTTGATCCCAGGGACATTGCAAAGTCCCTGGTTGATCCAGGAGAAGCCCTTTTTTCCAGCGGCAGAGAGGTGGCCATTGAAGCCGCTGAAGCTGGGACAGCTCTGGAAAGAAGAGGAAAGTGGAAAGCGAAAGTGTGTCAATCTGGTGAGATTATTTTTTTAAAATACTACTATTTGAGAGAACACCCTGAGAAGGGAAGAGAAAAAGTTTAAAGTGAAGACAGAAGAGGGAAAGCAGCGAGATTAAACCTGCAGTCAAGATTAGTGTGTTTAATATTTTTTATTGCTGGACTTTTTTACAAACACCTTAAAATTTTAAAATTGACTGGTCTTTTTCTTGAATTTTACATTCAGTGATTCCTTTACTCTTTTTTTGTTGTTGTTTAGAACTTTTTTCTTTTTCCTAGTGCTTCTTTTAAATATCTAAAAGCATTTTAGTTTAACTGCTTATATGTTAGCCATTTTTAACTTTTTTTTTCTTTGGATACAAGGGGGGAAATGAAAGTAGAGACAATAAGTAACACTGCCAAATAGACACTCATCATGGTCCAGAATAGATATGATATGGATGTCAGTGGAATTGATTATTAACATACAGGAAATCGAGATAGAAACTGGTACCTGGGCAGACCACAATCCAATGACAATTAAGTGGAAAGGACAAAAAAAGATCTAGATGGACTTTAAATAATGCTTTATTAAAAGAAAAGGACTTCACACAGAAAATGGAGAAAGAATTGGATTTCTTTTTCAAGGAGAATATAATGGAAGATACATCAATACAAAACTTGTGGGATACAATGAAGGCTTACCTTTGTGGTTTGATTATAGACTATACAAAGATAAGAAACAAAAAGAAAAGACAAGTGTTGAAAATGTTAGAGGATGATTACAAGAGACTTGAGAAAGAACTACAAAAATCACCATTAAAAAAAGATGTGAAAATACAAATGGACATAGTTAAACACAAAATGGGACTAATGGAAAAAGAGGAACTAGCACAGAAAATTAGAAATGCTAAGCAAAGCTATTTTGAAGATGCAAATAAACCAGGCAGATGGTTAGCATATAAATTGAAAAAGGAGAAAGAATCAAGAAAAATAGCTCAATTGATAGGTGACCAAGGGCAAGCCTGCTATGGAAACACAGAGAAGAAAAAAATTGTACAGGACTTTTATAGGAAGTTATATGAACAAGAGATAATAGAGGAAGGGAAGATTAAACAATATCTACAGAAAGCGAATTTGCCTCAGATACCAAAAGATATTGAAATGATGTTAGAAGGAAACATAACGATGATGGAACTAATGGAAGCAATTAAAAAACAAAATAATGGAAAAGCACCGGGCCCAGATGGATTGCCAGCTGAATTTTATAAGACATTCCAGGAGCAGTTGAACCCTTTGCTTCTGGAAGTTATGAATGAAGTTATGTTAAAAGAGAAGACACCTAAATCATGGTCAGAAGCATATATTACACTTGTGCCAAAGGAGGAAGTGGACCCGCAACTAATTAAGAACTATCGACCCATTTCCTTATTGAACTCAGACTATAAAATTTTTGCTTCAATAATGGCAGAAAGACTCAAACGATATTTAAATAATTTTATTCACCTCGATCAAAATGGATTTCTACCAAAGAGACATATTAAAGACAATATGAGAACTATCTTGGACACATTGGAATACTATGAGGCACATCCTGAAAAACAAATGGCCTTGATATTCTTAGATGCACAGAAAGCCTTTGATAATGTACATTGGTGATTTATTTTACTGCAACTGATACAAATGGGCTTTGGTAAGAAATTTATCCAAGCCATTGAAACAATATATCATGAACAAACTGCAAAGGTAATGGTGATTATACGAAAGATACTACCAAAATCCTTCCTCCAAATAACAGAAGAATTTAATTTAAAAGATGCATGGAGAGAGAGAAATGAGGAAAGTAAGCAATATACTTTTTATTCAAATAGACACACATCCTGGTCTAGAATAGATATGATATGGATGTCAGGAGAATTATTGACTAATGTATGATAGATTGAAATAGAAACAAGCACATGTATCAGTTATTTGGAAAGGGTATAAGAAGAGATCCAGATGGACTCTAAATAATATGATTCTGAAAGAAAAAGACTTTAAACAGAAAATAGAGAAAGAATTTGTTTTCTTCTTCAAAGAAAATAGAAAAGAGGATACATCTTTACAGAATCTCTGGGACACGATGAAGGCCTACACAAGAGGCTTGATAGTAGATTATACTAGGAGAAGAAACATAAAACAGAAAAAGACATTTAAGACATTAGAGGATGACTATAAAAGACTGGAAAAAGACTTACAGAAGTCCCCACAAAAAAAAAGATATTAAAAATAAAATGGATATAATTAAACATAAAATGGGACTAATGGAAAAAGAGGAATTAGCACAAAAAATTAAAAGTGCAAAACAGAATTACTTTGAAGATGCAAATAAACCAGGCAGATGGCTAGCTTATAAATTGAGAAAGGAAAGAGAAGCAAGAATAATTAGCCAATTGATAAATAAATAAAGACAGGTTTGTTATGGAAATGAGGACAAGAAAAAATTATACAAGATTACTATGGGAAACTATATTTTCAAGAGAATATTCAAGAAGAAAAAAATCAAGCAATATCTTCAGAAAGCGAATTTACCTCAGATACCCAAAAATATTGAAACAATGTTAGAAGGAAATATAACAATGATGGAACTAACAGAAGCCTTAAAAAAACAGAATATTAGGAAAGCTCCAGGTCCAGATAGGTTGCTAGCAGAATTCTACAAGACTTTCCAGGAAATATTGAATTTTCATCTTCTAGAAGTTATGAATGAAGTTATGTTAAAGAAAAGAATACCAAAAACATGGTCAGAAGCATACATTACACTTATACCGAAGGAAGGTACAGACCTGCAGCAAGTTAAAAATTATAGACCTATATCTTTATTGAACTCAAACTAAAATCTTTGCTTCAATTTTGGCAGAAAGACTAAAAAGATACTTAAATAATTTTATTCATACTGATCAAAATGATTTCTGCCAAAGAGACAAATCAAAGACAATGTGAGAATCATTTTGGATACTCTGGAATATTATGAAGCACACCCTGAGAAGCAAATGGCCTTGATGTTTTTAGATGCTCAAAAAGCCTTTGACAATGTGAGTTGGCGATTTATTTTATTGCAACTGATACAAATGGGCTTTGGTAAGAAATTTATCCAAGCCATTGAAACAATATATCATGAACAAACTGCAAAGGTGATGGTGAATGGAGAATTAACAGAATCCATAGATATAAGAAAAGGGACAAGGCAAGGCTGTCCATTGTTGCCTCTGCTGTTTGTGTTAACATTGGAAGCGTTGAACAGGAATATCAGAGAAGAAAAAGAAATAAAAGGAATGAAAATTAAAAAGGAGGAGTATAAATTGCAAGCTTTTGCAGATGACCTGGTATTTATATTAGAAGACCCAATGGAAACAACATCCAAATTAATAGAAAAAAATAGAAGAATATGGAAAAGTAGCAGGTCTGAGAATAAATAAAAACAAAACAAAGATATTAACAAAGAATATGTTAACAAGACAAAAGAAAGAGTTGGAAGAAACATTAAAAATACAGATCACGAACAAGGTTAAATACTTAGGGATTTATATTACACCAAGATGCAGTACCCTAAAGGAAGATAACTATGTCAAACAGCAGATTGTGACAGACTTGATGAAATGGGAAAAATCCCAACTATCATTGATTGGGAGAATATCTACAATTAAGATGAATATACTGCTTATTCCAGACAATTCCTATTCGATTAGGGAAAGAGTTTTTTGAAGATTTAAATAGATTTGTGTTGAAATATATTTGGCAGGGCAAAAAAGCAAGAATAAAATTAAAGCTGTTACAAGATGCAAGAATAAGAGGAGGGTTTGCCTTGCCCAATTGGGAGCTGTATTACCAGGTGACAGGTTTGATGTGGGTAAAGGAATGGATAACACTAAGGAACAGTAGAGTATTGACTTTAGAAGGCCACGAATTGCTGCTGGGATGGCATGCCTTTCTCTGGTATAAGGGAACTAAAACACAGGAGTATTTTAGAAGACATTATATTTGTGAAGCATTGTTTTTGAGCTAGGAGAAGATTAAAAGACAATATTACTTAAAAATTCCAACATGGATATCAACTATTGAAGCTTTTTCTTATCCAGTAATATATAAAAAGGAACAGTTAGATATGGGGAGTTATTGAATGAAAAGGGTGAACTTAAATCTATGCAAACGTTGCAAGAACAAGGTGTAAAAATGAATTGGTTTTCTTATTTGCAAATATAATCTAGGTTTGATAAAGACTCCAAGGCAGAAGGTATTTATGATAAGTTGACTGACTTAGATAAATTTTGATGGGTACTGATGAAAAGGTAATTTAAAAAACCTTATGGATATCTATTAGAATTTAAATTGGAGGAGGAGCAAGTTAAAGAAACGATTATTGCTTGGGGGGGAAATTTTGGATATGGGATTGATTTGGAAAAATCGCAAAAATTGTGGTCTCAAAATTACAAAATGACAATGTCAACTGCATATAAAGAAAAATTTTATAAGATGTTTTACAGGTGGCATCTACCCCCGATGAGACTTGTGAGAATGTTTAAGAATAAATTGGATAAATACTGGAAATGTCATCAGATACCTGGTTCATATCACCATATGTGGTGGACATGTTCAGATGCAAAGAAATATTGGACTAAAATCCACACATGGTTGGAAAAAATGATAAAACAGCATATAGACTTTAAACTAGAGATCTTTTTATTGGGAGTCATACCAGGCATATATAATAAAGAACTGAAATATTTGATTGTAAATGTCTTAACAGCAGCTAGAATTGTATTTGAGAAGAACTGGAAAAATGACAAAATACCTATGCAGGAGGAAGTTATCAAAAAAAATATGGACTGTGCTGAAATGAATAAACTGTCATTTGAAATTAGAGAACAAGAAGATAAGCAATTTTATATGATATAGGATTTGTTTGATCAATGGTTGGATAAAAAGGCATGGTAATATAATAGACCAGATAATTTTGTGATAGAAATCTAATAGATTGATATAAAACATAATACAGATATATATAATCACTGGTTGAAAGTATAACATAAATTTTAAGATAAAATGTGAAACATCTCGTATAAAATGATGGAATAAATAGTTTAGTCATGGATGATTAATAACTGATAAATATATAAACGTATGTTAGTTTGGCAACGTGAAGATTGATATAAATTGTGAGTAAATGACTACAAAAGTATAGCACAAAAGATACGTAATAAACTGACACACTGTATGTATATAAAATGGAAGAGGATTTTATGTTTTTATGTTTTTATATGTGTATGTTTGTGTTTAAAAATAAAAAACTTTATCCAAAAAAGAAAAAGAAATTATATGGATATTTATTAGAGGTTAAATTAGAAGAAGAACAAGTTAAAGAAACAATGATTGCATGGGGGAAAATATTTGGATACGGGATTGACCTAGAGAGATGGCAAAAACTATGGTCTCAAAATTATAAAATGACAATGTCAACTGCATATAAAGAAAATTTATATAAGATGTTTTACAGGTGTCATCTTCCCCCGACGAGAATAGCAAGAATGTTTAAGAATAAATCCAAAAAATGTTGGAAATGTCATCAGACACCTGGCTCATTTTACCATATGTGGTGGACATGCACAGAGGCAAAAAAATATTGGACTACAATCCACACATGGTTGGAAAAAATGATTAAAAGTCATATTGATTTTAAACCAAAGATATTTTTATTGGGTATTGTACCAGATATATACAGTAGAGAACTGATATATTTGATTGCTAATGTACTAACAGCAGCTAGAATTGTATTTGCAAAGAATTGTAAAAATGAGAAAATACCAACGCAGGAGGAAGTTATTAAGAAAATAGTGGAATGTGCTGAAATGAGTAAATTGACATTTGAAATTAGAGAACAAGAAGAAAAACAATATTATAAGATATGGTATTTATTTTATCAATGGTTAGAAAAAAAAGTGTGGAAATGATATATTTTATAGATAACTTTACAATATAAAAATAATAGAATTTAAGAGAAAATGATATAAGAATGCATTTTTTATTAGATGAAGTGGCAATGGAAGTTACTTTACATATTGCTTTAAAATCTTGAATATCTTATATGAAGTGGTGGAACAAATAGTTATTGTCAAATGAAAGAACCATAATGATAATAATACTTATATATATACATAAAATGGAAAATATGAGAATTTATGTGACTTGTGAAGGAGGACTATGGACACGTAGCACAAAAGAATTGTAACCAGTCATCACACTGTATGTAATTGAAAGATGGTTTTATGTTTTTATGTATTGTTTTGTCTGTGTTTGTTTAGAAAAATAAAAAACTTTTTAAAAAAGAGAGTAAAAGAAAAAAGAAAGTAAATTAGTCCCAAACTCATCTCATTCTAGTACAAGGAACAAAGAATCAGAGAATCCTGAATCCTCCTATTTTCTGTTAAAGAACTACTTGGAAAATTCCCTGGATTGTATAAATGAAACCTATTGATTAATTGTGTTATACAAGGAACTCTAATTATGGCATCTTCTGGTGAACAATATTAAGACTATGTAATCTGCTGGCTCTGAGAAATCAAAAAGAATAGACCCTGGAGCAGTGACAGATTATTGGCATACTACTTGGATTTTTTAGAACAAGGCAAGATGGCTCCTCAGGAAGAATTGGAGACACAAAAAGAAATTATGAGACTATTGCAAACTATTTATGATACAATGATGGAGAATACTAAGGAGATAAAATACTTGCTACATAATAAAACTGGAAAGACTGAAAATGTGCAACAAGGACCTATGAAGCAAGACAATAAAATCCAGGAGACAAAGGAGACAACTGTAAAGTCAGAGGATGAGACAGAACAAATGACACAGCAAACAGAACAAGAAGAAAAGAAGGAGGAGATTATAAAGTTGGGTGAAATAAAGATGGGAGAATATATACAAGGAGATAGAAAAATGTAATTGAATAAACTGAAAGATATTTTTGGAAAAAAGATAGAGGACTTGGCAGACCTACGGGGGATTGGCAACAAAAACTATTGGGAAGGGAAATAAAGCTCTGGTTGAATATGAAAGATATAGATAAAGACCCAAGGGAGAAGTATGGAGGCAAGCTAAAAAGAGAAGGAAAATAACTTTTAAGAGAATAAGAGACGATGGATAGGAAGGATTCTTTTTTAAAAAAGAAAGAAAAATGAGACTAACTTAAAACTAGAATAGATATAAGATGTAGAAATAGAGGGAATATTGTTATACATTTTTTTACCAAATACAATATTTAAAGAGAATATCAGAAGTTGAGATTAGAGCTTGGAAAAGGATGTTATTAGGTATACTCAAAAACAATATTATTACTACTAGAAGGAGGTAGCAAATATTGAATAATGGAATAATGAATAATTATGGGTTGACATAGTTATATATAACAACATTAGATTAATGTAGCAACTTGTAAGATTGGCCATATTAAAAATTAGAATAGATATAAAATTTAGAAATGGGGAAACATTGTTACACATACTTTTACTCAATATATATAATGTGAATATCAAAGGTTAAGATTAGAATGTGAAAAGGAGGTTACTAGGTATGCAAAAAATAAACGCTATTACTATAAAAGAATATAGCAAATATCAATAATTGAAAAATGAAGGAGTAAGTGCTGATACAGCTATGCATAACAACATTAGATCATGTAAGCCGGACTAATTTAATATTTTTTGATAATAATGTATGTTTTAAAAAAATTAAAAAAAATAAAATACATGGGGAAAATGCTTCACTAGCTTTCCACCATCTCTCCCAAAATAAAGGAACAGGCTTAGAAAACCATGTCTGAAGATGGAGCACAAGGAATTAAGATACACACATAATATTTCTAGAAAAATCAGGATATGATTCCCCTCAAGCTTTTGATTAATGTTGTTTGTGATTCAGAAAACCTAATCCTAATAAAAGCTGCTCCCAAAGGTTTCTTCATCACTACAACAAGGAACAGGCTCAGATATTTACTTATTTGTTTTATTTATATGGTTGCCATGGGACACTGAACAGCTTGTAAGATAAAAACATCAAAAAATTGTTCATCATAGCAGACATAAATGCCATATGTAAACATATATAGCACAATAAAAATAATTCACATAACATAATTAACAAATACCAACCTGCAATATCCAACCAATGCTTGAAGGAAGAGCAATATCTTAAGATCTTTCTAAAGGCCAGCAATGTTGGGGCCATCCAATAGTGGGATTCAAATAATTTAACAATTGGTTTTCTGCTCTTTCCCTCTTTTTTCTCCCTGCTCCTTTTCCTTCCCTCACATCGACCACTTCATTTCCATTTCTCTATTGCAGCACAGTGCTGTGCCTCAGAGCTTGCCCCACTTACCACTGCCCAGATGCCCTCACATCCCTCAAGCATTTCTTTGCTAATCTGTCACATTTCTCTGTTGTGTTTCTCACTGTTGTGTGCAGGGAAACAAAAGTTTATGGTACTAAAAAAAGTTGAATCAATCGATTCATAGGATTTTTTTCCATGAGAAATTGGAAATGTAAAATCACCGAATAGGTAGTTATATTGGTCGGATCCCAGCCCTGATGCCAATCCTATTGCATCTTAAATATACTGATTCTGTGTCACGAAGAGCTTCATAGGATACAAACCAGGGCCTTAAATTGCACCCAGAAACCCAACAGTATCCAATGCAATTTGAGCAATAGCAGTGTAATACCAGCTATAATTTCTGAATGGTCTTTCAGGGCATACCTATGTAGAGTGCATTAATATAAAAATGTTCCTTTGCATACCTACAGTGAAGCAGCATGCTTGCCTTCAGCCTTCATCTTTCAAAAAAAAACAAAAAACCATGTATAAAAATTGGCAGATATGACTGGATGTACGAGGGCTATCCACAAAATAGATTACGTTTTCGTCTGTAGCAAGAAGGGGCGGAGCTAGCGTGGCCATCTTTGGTCTGTGCGTCCGCCACTCAGTCTGCATCTAGTCATGCTAGTGGGAGGTTCGTATCGTTGCCCGTTATTTCACAGCAAATGTTTGAAATGTGTGCTGCAATTGAAAATCCCTCGAGTTGTGAGGTGCGATCAGTGATAAGGTTTTTGTTGGCAAAAAACCATAAACCGATTGAAATTTTTCAGCAACTGTGTGAAGTGTATGGGGACAACATCATCACTGAAGGTGGAGTGCACCAATGGTGCATTAAGTTTAAAAATGGCCGAACTACGGCACTTGAGAAGTCCTGAATGCTTTCAAGTGGGAGATTTTTCCTCATCCGCCCTACAGCCCCGATCTTGCACCAAGCGACTACCACTTGTTTCCGAGGATGAAGACCTGGTTTGGAACACAGCGCTTTGATGCCTGAGATTTGAGCCAGTCAGTCACGCCCGCCCGCAGGGGCAGGTCACCTACCATCAGCCAAGCATCCTTCTTAATCAAGCAAATTATCTTTGAAATAAATCAGGATTTTATTTTGGGTCAGGCTTTCCTAATCACATACTTGATTTCATCACAAATAACAAACTTTGGACACATATAAAGTGTGCTCTTAAGAGCGATCATAATATATTCTTTTGGATTGGAAGGTTTTTCAAGACATGTTCCTTCCTTAAAAAAATTGGAACAAGATCTCTGTTGGAGGAGAGGTGTCTAGCCAGGAGAAGGGACAATAAGAAGCAATGGAATCTTTCTCTTTAAATCTTTAAAGAGCTTTCCTGTACTAAATGAACAGATTTGCTTCATGTTTCAGACCAGTGAGTTCATATTATGAGGAAGGGGTTTATATGAGGACTGTGCTAATCTCAAAGCCTTTCAACTTTCAATAAAATAAAAGATGCCACTAAACTCCTTCTGAAATGCGGTGATCCAGTCTATCCCTTACTCAAGATCAGGATTTTTATGGGCTTTGTGGTTGGAGGTTTTATCTCCATTCCCTTCCCAGGTATTTGAATATCTGTAACAATGCAATCTCGCTCAGAATAGTTATGAATAACTATATGAATAGATCAATCCTACAAATGCTTTGAAAGAAGCTGCATTAGCTTTTGGGTCCTTCGAATATTTTTGCCTTAGATCCTGATGAGACTGGCTGCGGAAAGGTATTTACTCCCAGAGTTAGCCTTAGATTTTTTTAAAAAATATTTATTTATCAAATCTAAATAGCCACTCAGCTCACAACAGTGAGATAAAACTATAAATGTAGAACATAAAAATCCATATTAATAAATAAATTGGCTACACCCATCCAATCACATGACCACCTACCCATGCCCACCCAGTCACATGACTACTTAGCCATGCCCACCCAGTCACTTGACCACCTAGCCATGCCACCCAGTCACATGATCACCTAGCCACCCCCACCCAACCGGTCTGGGCCCCCAACAGTTTGAGGGACCGTGAATTGGATCCCTGTTTAAAAAGTTTGAGGACCCCTGATTTACATATTTGCCTTTTTGCTTCAGTCTATAAGCAAGTGAACATAAAGCTCTGCAGCACTCCAGGGAATGCTCTCTGTCAACCAGGGTCCTTAGGTTTCCCTTAAGAGAATACTACTCATCTCCCTGCTTACTGCTCTCAACATTTTCTGGCAAGCCACAAGGTTTATTTTTATTTATTTTTTATTTATTTATTTATTTGATTTGTCAGTCGCTTACAAGTTAATAGATATAAGTATAAACATGAGTAAGAATACAGGAAATAGGTACAAATAAATGGGGACAATAGGACAGGGACAGTAGGCACGATGGTGCACTTATGCACGCACCTTACAGACCTCTTAGGAATGGGATGCGGTCAATACTGGTTAGTTTGAGGTTAAAGGAGCAGGTGTTTGAGAATGTAACAACAGAGTTAGGTAATGCATTCCAGGCATTGACCACTCTGTTGCTGACATTGTACTTTCTGCAATCAAGTTTGAAACAATTTACATTGAGTTTGTTTCTGTTGTGTGCTCTTGTATTGTTGTGGTTGAAGTCATTGACTGGTAGGACATTGTAGCAGATAATTTTGTGTGCTACGCTTAAGTATAACCATAGGCAGTGTAGTTCAAGGTTGTCCAAGCCCAAAATCTCAAGCCTGGTGATATAGGGTATTCTGTTGCAAGCAAAGGAGTGTAGTACTCTTCTCATGAAATACTTCTGGACTCGCTCAATTGTATTAATGTCTGATATGCAGTGCAGTTTCCAGACTGATGAGCTGTATTCAAGTATTGGTCTGGCAAAAGTTTTGTATGCTCTAGTTAGCAATTCGATATTTCCAGAGGAGAAGCTTTGTAAGATTAGATTTACAACTCTTAATGCCTTTTTGGCAATGCTGTTACAGTGAGCTCTGGTGCTTAAGTCATTTGATATCAGGACTCCAAGGTCCTTGACAGAGTGAGGATCATCAATGAGGTCATATCCACCTAGTTCATATCCACCTAGTTTGTACTGATTTTTTTTTTTAACCAATGTGTAGGACAGAGCATTTGTTGGTCGAGATTTGGAGTTGCCAGATATTTGACCATTCAGACACATAATCAAGGTTGGTCTGAAGGATAGTAGCATTGTCAATGGTGATGAATAGTTTTACATCATCCGCAAAGAGGACGCAGTTGTTTATAAGGTGATTGCAAAGGTCATTTATATAGAGTATAAAGAGTGTGGGTCCCAGAACGCTGCTTTGGGGGACACCACTGTTAACTGGAGCAGGGTTAGATATAGTGCTCCCTATTTTTACTTGTTTATTTGTTGCCTGTTTGACAGGAATGCAGTTATGGACTTATGGAGAGATCCAGAAATGCCGTAAGAGTTTAGTTTTAACAGTAGTTTGTCATGTACACTGAATCAAAGTCTTTGCAGAAGTCTATGTAAATTGCATCTATTGCTTTACCCTGGTCAAGTAGAGTAGTCCATATGGAGGGTGTGAATTTGTTAATGTTTGATTCCATGACTTTGCACGTGACACAACACAGTGGAGATTGGTCTGTAATTTTCAACCAGACTGGGGTCACCTTTTTTGAAGATAGGGATGACTGTAGCTAAGGACCATAGGTTCAGTAAGGAGCTGGTTCTGAATGATATCTCAAATATAATGCTTAGGGGTTCCGCTATAACAGAGGACAGCTTTTTAAAGAAGTATGCACATAATCCATCGGGGCCAATAGTTAGGTATGGTTTTAGGTTTCGTTGTACCTTTTCTACATTATCTTCTGTAAAGTCAATATGTAGCAGGTCATTACAGTTAGTTGTGGTACGACTAGGAAATGTGGGGCATGAACCATTGCTGTTTACAAAGATTGAGCTGAAGAATGTGTTGAAGAAATTGGCCTTAACAGCTTCATCACTGCAGTCTTTCCCATTTGGTCCTTTTAGGGGTGGGATGGTTCTTGATTCTTTAAGTTTGGTATTAACAAAATTGTAGAAGGCACAGGTGGATTTTGTACGTAGGAGGTTTTCCTCTTGCTTGCAGTGGTAATTTGTGCATTCTGCCTTTATCTGTCAGCATAGGGTGTTGTATTGGTTTTTAAAGTTTGCTATGTAGCTAGTTTTGTTTTTATGCCATAGCGATTTTTTTTAAATTGAAGTTTCCTTATTGTTATGGGGATTTTTTGTTTTTATTTTTTGGGGTTACTAATGGTACATATAGTTTAATGACTCTTTCAAGTTCAAACAAGAATGCATTATAATGGTCTTCTGTAGTATTACAGCTAGAGAATAGAATGTACCAGTCAAGAGATGATAGGTCAGCATCTATGAGATCATAGTTGGCTTTTTTGAAGTTGTATTTTGGGGATCCATCATTATGATCTTCTTTGTGAGGGCATAAATTAAGACAAAAGTCAATCATACTGTGGTCACTGTTTGAAAAGTGTTCTTGTATTTGTAGGCCATATATTGAGTTTGAGCTGTTGCAGAAGATGAGGTCAAAACAGTTGTTCAGTCTAATGTTGTTAGTTATTAATTGATCCAGTCCCAGTGTAGTAACAGCATTGTACAGGGTTGCATGTATGGGTTCGGATGTACATTCATTTAGGGTCCAGTTTATAAGACATAGATTAAGGTCACCAAGGAAAATAAGAGGGTGAGGGCAAGAGGCAGCCCACATTAACAGTGAAGTTACCTTGTTTGATGAACTATCATAATCTGGGGCTCTGTAGCATAGTAAGAAGTGGATTGTGGCATTTGAGGACAGTTCACAGACAATGGTCTCTGGGAGAGCAACTTCCTGTGTAATTTGAATCTTTTTTAGATTTAGGAATTTTTTGTAGAACATAGCAACTCCACCTCCTCTATGGATTTCATGATCTGACCGATAAATGTGATATCTGCTGACTGTGATAATGGAGTCTGGAAAAGATGCATTTAACCACATCTCACAGACAAATATAAGGTCGAATGTGGTCATGCCTAATAAGATAAGGAATTCATGTATTTTGTTTGTGAGGCTTCTTGCATTGAGTAGTTTGCATTTTAGATATGTAGTAGTGGGTCTGGAGGAAGTAAGGGGCATGCGTGCCTAATGTTGAATGTTGGGGTGATGGTTTTTGGGATGTAAGTTGAAGGTCTTGCTTTTGATACATTCTGTGCAGTAGTCAATGTATAGGTTAGTATTTCCTTGTTCATAGAGCCTTTTGAGCTCAGTGTAGCTCACAGGATCGTACACATTGATGTAAGGTTAGGTCAGGGCGAGAACAGAGATTCTTATTGTTGGTGTCGCTTTTGGTGAGTGAATTTATACTATAAATGAATTTACGTTTGCTTGATTCATTTTTGCAAATGACCCTGTAGAATCTTGGGGCCACTGAGCTGTCACTGTTTTTGAACTCTGGGCCAATGTGGGAAATGTCAAGTATTTCATCAGGGGAGATGGTTGATGCTTGATAGTCACTGATGATGTTGCAGACAATTGTGATATCATCATTGTCATTGTTGTCCTCTAGACCAAATAAGATGGCATTTGAACACTTCCATTTGCGCTCGACAGCTTCTCTGACAAGGATTGGGATATCATTATTTGTTGGATTTGTGGTTTTTTTGTGGATTGGGTTGTGGTTGTTGGTGGAGATATGGTTTGTATTGGTTGTTCAGGTTTTGTGTCATCTTTTCCAGCCGTTCGATGCTTGCCCCGCCTACCCCACCCCCCACCCTATATATATTGCCTTCACCACATGGCCCAGCTAATCGCCTCACCAGTTGCCTTGCTGATGTCCAGTCGGCTCAGCTCACCGAAGGTAAGCAATGCATGCCCCCCGCTGAGCCTTCACCTTTGGTTGGGGGCCAGGGTCCCAGGAACGCGTGCTATTCCCTGAGTCCCTGGAACTGCCAGCTGCCTTGGCTGGGTTGGGGAATGCATGATTCCCCAGAACTAGCCTTGCCCCGGAGCCATCACCCACTTGCCACCCATTCTCTCTTAGGTGCAATGCGTTGTCTATTTCCCCCTCCTTCAGAGGCCCTGGCCTGGCCCTTAATCTCCTCACTTCCTCCCCTACGACTGCCTCTTTCATCATCCATGGCCGCGACCTTACCATCCTCCAGTGGCTGCCAGGGAAGGCAAGCCAGGGCTGAGAGCTGCTGGGCTCCCCGCCAGCAGCTGCTGCCTCTTTTTTTGGTGCAAGAAGTCTCCCAATTTATGCCTCTTTGCTAGCCGGTACCAAGCCGGTAGCCCATGTGCCGTCTCCTAGCAGGAAGTCCCAGGACCTCACATGTGCACACATAAGGCCGGGACTTTCTGCAAGGAGAAGGCATGTGGGCAAGTCCCTTTGGTGCAGCGGGCTCAATGGGGTGGACCTGTGTGCCAGTGCTTCTGTTCCCCTTGCTCTCTCCCAGGTTCTGGTGCACCGGCCAGCCTGCCACCACTGCAGGTAAGAAGGCGGTGGTAGTTCACACAAACAGCCATGCCTCCCCAAAAGAGCAGCAGCTAGAGATGGCCGAGAATTGCTCTCAGTGGCAGCAGGAGCAGCTGATGGTGCAGTATTTGTTGGCGGGGCATCAAATGCCCCGTGTCTGAACTGGCCAGTGTGCCGGAACCTGGAATAGCAAGGAGACCAGAGCTACCAGCCAGAACGGGCAGGCCAAGGCTTTCCTTCCTCCCCACCCAAGCAGACTTTTTGATGCTGTTCTGGGAAGGCAGGGCTGTGCAGGAGCTGACTCCATGCGGGAGGAATATCTGTCCAACCCTGTGATAAGAGCTACTCCAAAAGGGAGGGTGGGGGGCACTCCCAGGGCTGCCTCCCATAGAAGCACCAACGCACCTGTAGCCGCTCGCTTTCTGCCTTCTCCCAGGGCACAAAATGAACAAAGCGACTGGCCATGGTAGCTGTATGTGCTGGCCACTTTCTGCCTCCTCCCAGGGGATGCACCGCTTCCATCCCAGCCTGGCCAGCGGATGGGCATGCAGTCCTTGAGGGGCATCTCCACTGCACTGAGGCTGAGGGAGCAGCGGAGGTGCACACATGTAGCAGTGGCAGCTCAAGTACATCTGCCCACCCCACCCCTCTCAGAATATCACCAGCGCCAGCGCCACCATAACCGCTAGGAAACGAAATAAACAAAGTGAGTCCAGCCACCGCTCCACTGTTCGCATTCTGCCTTCTTGTGCAGTTCCCAGTCAGACCAGGTGTGTGGGCGTGTATGTCAGCAAGAGAGAGAAAGAGAGAGAGAGAGAGAGAGAGGAAGGGAGAAAAAGAAAAAGAAAGATCAGAAAGAGAGAAAAAAATGAAAGAAAGAAAAAATAGGAAGAGAGTGGGGTGTGTGTGAGAGAGTGGGGGCTGGTGTGGGATGGCAGAGATCTTTGGGAGAGCATCCCACCTGATTTCTTCCTTATCTCGCTGCCCCGCTGCTGACTAGAGCTGCTCATGAGTTTATTCAGTTCTTCCCAGACCAGATGTCATGACCACGCAACACAAAAGTCCAACGGAACTCCAGTGATGGCTTGATCGAGAAGAATGGCAATTCAAATTCACCAGCAATGATCCTGAACAATAAACACGCAGGGTGTATTGAGAGAGCCTTTTCATTACAGCAATGTTATTGTGGCTACAGGAATTAACTATGATGAATGTGATTAGGTAATAAGAAGTAATAATGGATAATGGTGGGTAATAAGGGAGAAATTACTATAAATACAGGGTTCAGTTGAACTCAGTTTAGAGCTGACTTTAATTTTATTTGCTCGACTGTTTTCGTGGTGACCTTGCAGATGAAGGAATTAAAACTTTTTGTTTATCAAAACAACGAGGACTTTGTATTTTCTTTGATCCACGCATTTGACCTACAGAGCAGTTGAGACCAGATGTATGTGAGCAAGAGAGAAATAGAGAGGAAGGGAGAGAAAGAAAAAGGAAGATCAGAAAGAAAGAGAGAGAAACAAAGGAAAGAAAAAAAATAGGAAGAGAGAGGGGTGTGTGTGTGTGTGAGAGAGAGGGGGGGCTGGAGTCAGGCAGCGGAGATCTTTGGGAGAGCACACCACCCAATTTCTTCCTTATCCTGCCGCCCCGCTGCTGGCTAGAACTGCTCATGAGTTTATTCAGTTCTTCCCAGAGTGGATTGCTTATGGTTGCTTTTGAAGGACGGCCTGTTTGGAATTGCTCCAAGGGAAATATGTTTGAAAGAGCAGAATTATCCAAGCTTTCTGCAGGATTCTTTTGTGCAGCTTCATTCCATTTCAGTGGAACAATTCTTTAAGGAAGACAGTGCCCTCAGACCTCTCTGCCTCTTAACATGCAAGCTGATTGGGGTTGGAAGCTCTTGGAGCATTTGTAGAAACTCTTATACTTGCAATATGGCAGAAGATATCCAAATAACAGTTCAATAAGTCCCATCCTCCCCCTCGCAAAGAAAGCCCCGTACTCTGGAGACCTGCTTCCCCTTTTTACAGAACTATAGATACTTTGGGGTTGGGTGTGACAAGGAATGGCTGGGAGGGGAGGGCCAGGTGAGACACCCTTTGATGTGAGTGACATTGAGTTGACCACGCCCACCCAGTCACATGACCACCAAGCCACACCCACCAAATAAGCCATGCCCACAGAACCAGTAGTAAAAAAATTTGAATCCCACCACTGGTATCAGCTCTTTCAAACAGGGTGATATATTTGTCCAGTTTGGGTCTGCATGATGGGCAGAAATATTGAAATGCATGGTTGGAAGATTCTAGGAATTGAGTCATTTTGGGGGGCAATCCCAAGCAGCCATGGTGAGCATAGTTGACACATAGAGAACATTTGGTGGAATTTTCATTATTCTTTAGAGTTTCATTACATATAAGGCATGTGCAGGAGTCTTGTGGTTCATTGGTGGGGATTTCTTTCTCTTTAGGTTGTGGTTTGGCATTGGATTTTTTTCCTGGCATGGTATGTTTGTTGAGATGGTACGTTGATTAAATTGCTTAATGAAACAAGATATCTGGATAATCAATAAAGCCAATATCACACCAATTAATCAATTACAATAATCTCTCTAGACAAATAATTTTTCTAAGCAACAATCAGCCTAATCAATTAATTACACTAATCGCTAATCACACTGGTCAATTAAATTCACTAAATCACTAATTTTACTAATCAATTAAATTACATGAATCTTGATCTTTTACATTGATCAGTAATCACACTATTTGCACTAAACACTCTAATCACACTAATCAAACAAAACAATAAATTAATTAATCCATTGATAAATTAATTATTTTATAGAAATTGATTAGAGACATCATTATTTAATCATTGATATAGGTCATGAGGTAGAAAAGTTATAACTTTTGAGGTAATGAAGTAATCAGTGTTTAAGTATTAAAGTAATGAAGTAGTATTGAGAGTCAGCAAGTAAAGGGTTATTGCTTTGCTAGCTGCTGCTATCTGATCCACTGGGTGAGAAGGATTTATTGCTTTGATGGCTGCTGTTATCTGATGATCCATTCGCTGGGTGAGACATGTTGTAAAAGCTGTAGGTTTGGAACACGCTGAAACAGGCTGTAACAGGATGACTAAAACACACTGAATTATTGAAGCAGAGTAAAACACGCTGAATTACTGAAACACGCTGACTCCATTCAGGGAATCCTGTTTGGGGAATCACAGCTGACTCCGTTCACAGCTGACTTGGTTCAAAACTCCATCCAAGGAAACTTAGGACTGGAAAACTCCTTTAAAGCCATGTGGTTTCTTTTGTTTTAATGGCTATTAAGTAATTGTTTCCTGGTGAGGTAGAGGTTGGTGAGAGATTGTTTGGTAGGAGAACCCAGCACAGTGACAGAGAGCTTCGTTCCCTTGTGATGGGTGTCACCATGACATCATTTCCGGTCTGGTATAGCATATTTCAGAGGGACATGAATCTCTTCATTAGGCTGCAACTGCCTGGAACATGTCTGTGTATATAAAACAAACACTGCTGTAATCTTATTCTAATTTTAATTATGATTAAAAGGTACATTAAACCCCATGACTTTCCAAGTTTTCGAGTAGCTTATTAGAGATCTGAAAGCAAATAATAAGTTCATAGAGGCTAATTCTCACTTCACACAATTGGGCATGGATAGAAACTATTCCATGGGGGATTATCTCAGCCCCAAGCATTGCAATGTTCCATAATCCACATAGAAGGGTCACATACCAGCCTGCATTCTGTTTCTATCATGCTACCACATACATTAAATTCAATAGTAATAATAAATTAAAAATCTGCAAATAATTATATGAGATCATTTGCATCAGGGAAATTTACTTCATAAAAAAGCAAAACAATTTTTAAACAAGTTCTTGATTAATTTATATTGACAATTAATGTTAGTTCAATGCACACACAAACACATATTTTAATGTGAATTATACTATACTATACTGTACTGTACTGTACTCACCAGAATTGAGAAGCTCACCTGGATTATAAACTGAAAAAGAAACATATATGTTATAAACAATTTTATGTAACAAATTGAAAATAAATTCATCCATAAATGGGAAGAATTATAAAAAATAAAAAAATTTAAAAATAAAAATTGAAGTCATGATTCATTTCTAACAGAGTATTTTTTTTTCTTTTAAGTGAGTGATGTACTCCCTGAGGTGGGAATATAATTGGCATCCAGTGGGAAAAAATTTCTTTCTTTGAAACTACTACTGCAAAATTATTGTGAGCTAAATGAAGAACCAGAAATTCTAGAATTGGTGCTTTCAGTAGTCCCTATTTTGTATCTCTAGCCTATATTTAGTTTAGTCATAATTTCTACCAGTGCAATCCAGAAGAAACTACAGCTTGAATTGTGTTGCTTTTGTTGAGAAATAATGATTCTGCTAACTTAATACCAAAGTCCCTATTACAGTATTCAAATTTTACAATAATTTAACCATATAAATTTTAATTATTGAGACTCAGATTCATATTTCACTAATAGTTTATAAATTCAGCTAAGTTCACACTCAGGATTATTGGTTATAAGGTTTTCAAATTCAGTTGAGTTTCTCAATCGTCTTATTTCTATAAATATTTCATTTATTTCTGTAGTGATTTGGTAATGACCAGAGTGTTCATCTAATTTCACCTTTAAGTACTAGAGGTTCTTTCAGATAGGGAGTATTTCCTAGGTACCCTGGATGATGACACTCCTATTATAAAGAATTTCAGTATATTCTTTGTTTGATCTTTGAATTAGTTATTACAAAATTGAGGCTGGAATTTCCTTCTGAGTTTGGAGATAACAAGATGCCAAAAAAGGAGAATATTTGTAGCTCTGGGTTAAAATGAGAGGGTTTTTTGGTGGTCTCTTGTTTATTTTCTTGCACACTTAATTACCCAAAATAAGTAACCCAAAGATCCTTTTTCAAAAGAAGCATTTTGCTTCTCATCCAAAAAGCTTCTTCAGAACTGAAGAAACCTCTTGGAGGAGAAGTGAAAAATCTTCAAGGAAAGAAAATTCAGTTGCCATTTCAAAAAGCATTTTTGGGAAACCATGATCTGGAGGAAGCCAACCCGTCGAAACGTATGAATTGCCGATTTGTGAAGAATCTGGGAAAGAGAAGGGGGAGGCAGCAGCACTGGGAGTCCAGCCAGCCATCCCCATAAATCAACCTGGGCCACTTCAAATGGTGGCTGCTGCCCAACAGCCCCCAGCAGGGGGAGCAGTTGCAAGAAGGCGTTAAATTCCAAAGGTGCCTCTGTTGGAAGTAAAGTATGGGTGGGATCCCAAGGAATTAGGTTTCTTCGTAGTCCAAGTTTGGAACCATATGGAAGAATATGATGATGATTTTTCATCAGAAGCAGCTAAAATGAGATGTGTCACCAGGGCTTTAGAAGGAACTGCTGCAAAGTGGATGGTGACATTACATAATGATAATGTCCCTCAATTGATGAACTATAACCTGTTCATGGCAGCATTACGTGCCAGATTTGAAGATCCACTGGCCAAACGCAAGGCAAGGATTAGAATGAAGACCATAAATTAGGAGCAGAGATCTGTGGCCAAATACATCCAGGAATTTAGAGAACCGGTGCACCATATTCGAGGCTGGTTCCAAGGAGCCCTGATAGAAGTGTTCAAAGATGGGCTGAATGAGAATGTTTATCAAAGCTGCAACTCCAGAAAAGACCCGAGTAATCTGCAACTCTGGTACATGTTAGCAGTGGAGGTGGAAATCGATCTGACCCAAAACAGAGGCAGGGGTGGCCTCAGTTGGAGCAAGCCCTCTCCCACTAACCCTCAAGAAGCCCCAAAGCCTCATAAGGGAGGATTGGCGGTGAAACCCAAAACCACAGCATGCTTCTGATGTGGGAAGGAAGGTCACTGGGCTGCAGATTGCCATGCTAAGTTGGAGCCAAAGGGGGCATCGGCAGGAGGAAAGAAAGTGGAAAAAACTCCAGCCAAGCTGTACAAAACTGCACTTCCTCCAAAAGGAGAGGAGCTGGGAACTCTGACCTCTTCTGGCAAAAGTGAATCCTACTCTGATGACGATCCTCTGGTAAGTCCAAAGAGGGGCCCCATGACTAAATTAAGAGTACCTGCTTCTGGAACCCAAGGGAAAATGTTGTCCTTGCTAGACTCTGGATGCACTAGATGTGTCATCAGCTCAGAAGTCATGGAGAAGTTGGGATTAAGACCCATAGTGTTTTGCCAACTATATGGATCAGTAGCTGGGTGTGGCCCTGCCCATTTCATAATGAAACCAGTGATGATGGGGAAGCATCAAGAGACTTTGTGTTTTATTGTTGCCCCTGGGATGGAGCACCCCTTACTACTAGGCTTGCCCTGGCTCTGGAAGTGGAATCCCCAAGTGGATTGGAGGAAGAGGTCATTGCACCATTGGCCACTGACCAACCACCAGAAGAGGAGAAGCTGTCTCGAATGAAATCCCAGAATTCCACAGAATTGGCATCCATGGGCACTGAAAGCATGGTGGGGGAGGAAAAAATCCCTGAAGAATATTGGGACTTAAAAGAAGTTTTTAGTGAAAAGATGTTGGATGAGCTCCCCACTCAATTGCAGTATTGAGATTTGAAGCTCTATAAGCCTATATTGTATTCGATGATACTGCAAGAGCTAGAAGAACTGTGGTTGTTTATCGATAAGAACCTTGAATGAGGTTTCATCCAACATGCTGGGCCTCGAGTGGTGGCCCCACTGTTATTCCAAGAAAAGAAAGGTGGCTCTCTTCATTTGTGTGTTGATTACCGAAATTTAAATGGGATTTGCGTAGAGAATGTGTACCCACTTCCCTTAATGAAGGACATGTTGGCTCACCTGGTCAAAGGGAAAATTTTCACTGAACTTGGTTTAAGAAAAGCCTATTACCGAGTTTGAATTAAGAAGGGGGATGAATGGAAAACGGCCTTCAATTGCCCTGGGATGTTTTCAATTCAACGTTCTCCCATTTGGCCTGCTGTATTCATGTAACTGATAAATGAAGTTCTGCATGAACATTTGTACAAAGGGGTGCTGCTTTATCTTGATGATATCCTTATCTATACAGAAACTGTTGAGGAGCATGTGAAATTAGTACTGTCAGTTTTGAAAAAATTTCGAGCAGCCGAACTGTACACAAAATTGTCCAAGTGTGAATTTCACCAAGAGAAAATTGACTATTTAGGTTACCACATATCACATGATGGCATAGAAATGGATCCAGAGAAAGTCCGGGCCATTTTGGAATGGACTTCTCACACCAAAAAGTAATTGCAAAGTTTTCTAGGATTTGCTAATTTTTACCATCAATTTATCCCAGCATTTGCAAAGATTGCGCTGCCTATTACAAATGCCCTAAAGACTAAGGGAGAGGTGAAACCAAAATCCAGTCGACCATTGGAGTGGTCCATGGAGTGCCAAGTGGCTTTTGAAAAGCTAAAATGACTTTTTGCAGCTGAACCGGTGCTAAAGCACCCAGAGACGGACACCCCTTTCGTGATCCAAGCGATGCAAGTGATGTGGCAGTTGGGGCAGTGCTACTGCAAACAAACAAGACTGGAACTTTGCAACCTTGTGCTTATACCTCCCATAAACTAACTGAGATGGAAAAAAGATGGGCTATTTGGGAAAAGGAAACTTTTGCTGTCTGTTGGGTTTTATTAACTTGGAGGCATTTTCTCAAAGGGGCAAAACACCCCTTTGAGGTGTGGACAGATCATAAAAACTTGGAGGCTCTAAAAATACCTTGAAAATTGTTGCCTAAGCAAGTCTGCTATGCACAATAATTTAAACGGTTTAATTTTTCATTGAAGTACCTCCCAGGGTGAAGAATTTTATGTTTTATCTAGGTTACCCCAATATAACAGTATCTGCCCAGAAATGATCTGTCCTATTGTCCCAACTAGGCAATTGGAGGCTCCAATGGTTACCAGAGCCCAGAAAAAGGGAGATGTCGATCTTTCCAAGGACTTGACTACATAGTTGAAGGAAGCTCTAAAACTAGATGATTGGTTCCTACCCACTCAAATGACTGTACGATTGGAGATGGTCTGGCATGGGTGGGGGCCAAGTTATATGTACTAGCTAACCTGAGAGGGCCCATTTTAAAGCAAGCCCACAATTCAAAACCTGCTGGACATTTTGGATTCATGAAAACCTTACATTTGGTCAAACGGCAACTCTGGTGGCCTACTTTAAAGAAGGACATTAAACCTTATCCAGCTAGTTATCCTGTTTGCGCTTCAGCCAAATAGCCACCTGGGAAACCTGCCAGCTTACTACAACATGTAGCTAGGCTGACTGCTCCATGGAAAGAAATTTCCATGGAAATTATAGTGGAATTGCTGAAAGTGGGGGAAATACAGTCATTTGGGTGGTAACTGATTTGTTCTCCAAGCAGGTATATTTCATACCTTATACAAAAATCCCATCTGCAAAAACCCTGGCTAAATTGTTTATTTTGCATGTCTATAGGTTACATGGTGTTCCTGAATAGATAATTTTGGATAGGGGAGTCCAATTTATGTCTCCAAATCCACCACCCACAAACCAATAGGGCTTGTGAGAGAACTAACTCAGTATTGAAATAATACCTTAGATCAGTGGTCCCCAACCTTTTTTGTACCAGGGACCAGTTTCAAGCACAAACACTTTTTCAAGGACCGGGGGAAGAATCCGAGTTTGGTGGTTTGCTTGCAGACGTTTCATTACCTGACTAGGTAACATCTGATGTTGTTACCTAGTCGGGTAATAAAACATCTGCCAGCAAACCACCAAGTTCAGGGCGCCTCGGCCCTGCCTCCCTCAGCCCCATCCCTCAGGTGTCTCCCTCCCTCCCTCAGGTGTCTGCCTCGTTCCTCTCTCAGTCGCTCTCTCGCTGCTCCACCAGCCCAGGAAGAAACTGCTTCAAAGAAGCCGGGGGTGGTGGCTTTTCCTGTCACCGCAGCTCCTCCGAAGTACCCGTTTACCCCCACCCCGCCCGCCCGTGCGCGGTTCAACCCAGTGCTCCGTTCTGCCTGCCTGCCTGCCTGCCTGCCTTTGTTTTGGAGCAGCTTCGGCTGATAAAAAGAGGCAAATAGTTATTATTCTCAGCCGAAGCTGCTCCGAAACGAAGGTAGGCAGGCAGGCAGGCAGAACGGAGCACTGAATTGAAGTGCGCGTGGGCGGGCGGGGTGGGGGTAAACGGGCGCTCGGAGGAGCTGCGGCGACAGGAAAAGCCACCACCACCCCCGGCTTCTTTGAAGCAGTTTCTTCCTGGGCTGGTGGAGCAGCGAGAGAGCGACTGAGAGAGGAACGAGGCGGGAGGAAACCGAAGCTGCTGAGCCAGAGAGCAGGACAGGCTTCGGTTGCTTCCTCCCTCCCCTTCTTTCATTTGTGTCCTTGATCCCCGATCCCAGCAGCATTCACCGAAGGCGAAGAAAGCCGCCATTTTTTAAAAAATTTTTTATTTGCGGCCCGGTACAGAGTGCTCCACGGCCCGGTACCGGTCCGCGGCCCGGTGGTTGAGGACCCCTGCCTTAGATGTTATATTAATTATCGACAAGATGATTGGTCTGACCTATTGCCTTTTGCAGATGTGACATATAATAACTCGGTTCATAGTAGCACTGGTTTTGTCCCATTTAAAGTAGCTTCAGGACAGGATTTTGTTCCCATACCAGAACTTCCTCAAGAGAAACCCAATGTTCCACCATTTACCGAGTGGATAACCCAACTCCACCTTACCTGGCTGGTTACACATAAAACATTAGATGATACTGTTAGGAATGTAAGTCACCTAATAGTTGGGTTGGAAAATATATAAACCAGGATAGACATTTCTCTTTAAGGGAATGCTAAAATTGTAATTGGGTGTGGTTCCCCAAATGGCCATAAGATGGAGCCAGAAACCTGGGTTGTTTAGTTCCTGTTCTCTTCTGTTCTGGAGAGTATTGCTGTTCCTATTGACTGTTATTCTTGGGTTTGATGTAAGTCTATTTACTGAACTGTTTTTGAACTGGACTTTGTTATTTGGATTATCCCTGGACTGAAAACTGCTTTAACCGTGAATGACTTGGACTGTGTTTGGAATTTGCTTAACCGTTTTACTGGAAGTAAAAACCTACATTTTACTATACAGTGTAGCTGTGTGCTGTGTGTGTGTTATTCTTCACCACTCTCACTACGTTTCCCTGGTCGCACTCATTCTCCTAACGGGGAATTACCTCAACACTGGTTATGGGCCCAGGCCATACCAGGCTCAGATAACTGAGAGTTGGTGTGAATACACAGTAATGTATACAGACAGCTGTTTACTGTTTAATTGTGGGTTACTATCCTGGTAAAGATGGCACAAGACACTTCAACAAGTCTATCACTGATAACCCAGTTGGATGGAACAAACTATGTTTCCTGGTGTATGAAGTGCAGTCAACTTCTGCATAGAGAAGGGTTATGGAATGTAAATGCTTGGGATCCAGAAAATGAGGATGATGCCAAGAAGCTTGCTGACTTTAAACAGATCAACAAACGAGCTCTTTGTATAATTGGACTAACACTGAGTGACCAGCAGCTAGTCCATATTCATGGAGAAGAGTCTGCTGCTAGGTGTTGGGAGAATTTGAAGAGAATTTATGTTCTTGACAGTGTAGGTGCACACATACATCTTACACGTAAACTGTTTAGAGCACGTCTTCTGAAAGGTGGAGATATGTTAGCTCATTTGAACTTCATGAAAAGAACTTTTCAGGAGCTACATGAAAAGGAACTGATATTTTCAGAGCTGCATCAAGTTTACATCATTCTTTCCTCATTGGATGAAACTTATGATGATTACATATCTTCACTAGAAGTCCTGACCAAAGATGAACTAACATTGACTGACATAACCAGAAGGCTGTTAGAAGAAGCAAGAAGATGACTGGATAGGGACCAACTGAGGAAGGAACAACCACAAGAAGAGGATTTGTCTTCAACTGCCTATACTGTTAGGAAATGTTTTTCTTGTGGGGCTAGGGGACATATAGCTAGATTCTGTAAGAAGGGAAAATGACAGAATACTGGTAATCACCAGAAGGCTAAGAAGAATGTTAGTTTAGTTATGTCTAGCAATTCAACTGTAAACCATGATTTGTGGGTTGTTGATGGTGGAGCATCACAGTGCATTACTAAAGATAGAGAGAGGTTTGTAAAGATGTCTACGAGTAAGCAACATGTATCATTGGCAAATGGATGGAAGATGAAAGCTTCTGGTGAAGGTACTGCATATTGTTCTTGTATAAATGAGCATTTAACTATGTTATATGTACCTAAACTAAAATTTAATTTGTTATCAGTAAGGGCTTTAGTTAATCTTGGTTATGTAGTAAGCTTTAGGGGAGATAACTGTATAATAGAGAAAGAGGGTAAAAGTGTTACTGCTACTTTAGAGAATGATTTATATGTGATACATGATGACCAGTTGAAGATGGCTAACTCAGTTTATAACAATGTTAAACCCACATGATGAATGTATACATTTACTGCATAGACGTCTAGGGCACATTAATTTCAAAATGCTCAAACAAACTGTTGAATTGTCAGAGGGAGTAAAATTGAAACCCTGTAGCAAGTATTTAAACTGTAATGCTTGTAGCCAAAGAAGAGCAAGGTTACTCCACCAAACAAACTAAATGGGTTTAAGACCAAAGAGCCTTTAAAGGTTGTGTTTGCTGACATAATTGGTCCTAAGAAACCTAGTTTGGGAGGTGCCTGCTATATTTTGAGTATAATGGATCATTACTCACAGTACGGTTTCTGCTATCTCATGAAAAACAAAACATAAACATTCCAACATTTCTTTAATTGGCTAAGATTTGCTGAGAGAAAAATGAGGAGTAAAGTAATTACTTTAGTTACTGATAATGGGACTGAGTTTGTTAACAAAAGATTCCAAACTATGTTGAAATTGGCTGGTGTCGAGCATAAGGTTCTGCACCTTACAGACCACAACATAACTCATTTGTAGAATGAAGAGGGCAAACATTACCAGCCATGGCTCACACCATGTTATCTGATTCAGGTTTGCCTGAAACACTGTGGGGTGAGACCATAATGTGTAGTAACCATGTTTTAAACAATGTAGTTAACACAACAACTGGTGAATTGCCATTCACTCAGTGGCATGGCAGAAAGCCAAATTTAAGTTATCTACACACATTTGGAGCTCCAGCATGGGTGCATATTCCCTCACAAGTAAGACTGAAAGGGCAACATAGAGCTAAGAAATTATTTTTTGTAGGTTACGAGGCCAACCATAGATCATTTAGATTCTGGGATCAAGGCACTGCTCATGTTTATTGTAGCGCTAGTGCAAAATTTCTTGAGCATGTTGGGTGGGACACTGGAACAGGAATCCAGCAACAATATTATTATTGACACCCAAATAGTCCCTAAAGATGAATTAAGTAAACCACAAATAGCCATTAAAGAGGAAGAACAGGCACAGGAGGAAGTAGGAGAACAGGCACAGGAGGAGGTAGGAGAACAGGAGCAGGTGGCACAGGTGAGTCTACCAGTAAGCCCTGTATTACCAAGACGTTCAACCCGAGTAACACGACCACCTGATAGATATTGTATGCCAAGTGAATACAGTTCCAAATAACTATAATGAACTGAAGCTGTATTCTGCTAAGGATCAGGCTGCTTGGCAGGAAGCAATGGATAAGGAACTGGAATCATTAAAAAAACTGGAGGTATATGAAAATGTTAAGTACCATCTGGTAAACATGTCATAGGATGTAAATGGGTTTATAAACTTAAAAAACTTAAAAAAAACTGGAGGTATATGAAAATGTTAAGTACCATCTGGTAAACATGCCATAGGATGTAAATGGGTTTATAAACTTAAGACTAGTGTAGATGGGACTGTTACCCATAAAGCCAGGTTAGTAGCACAAGGGTTCAATCAGACAGCAAATGACTATGATGAGGTGTTTGCGCCTAGTCTGAAGGCTACTACATTAAGGGGCAGCATTAGTGTGGGCAGCTAAGGAGAAATACACAATAAACCATTTAGATATTGAGACAGCATATCTGCATGCACCGTTGCAACACACTATATATTTAAAGAAACCTTTAGGTATAAAAGATGATAATACAACTGATTGCTGGAGATTGAAAAAGAGTCTTTATGGCTTAAAGCAATCAGGATATGAGTGGAACCAGTGTAAAGAATTAATGAAGATAGGTTTTGTAGCTGGCATGGCTGATCCCTGTTTGTTCAAAAGAGAAAGTAATGGTGTAATTTCATTGTTGCTATTGTTTACTGATGACATAGCATTAATCACCAAAACTGAACAAGAAGCTACTAAAATAATTTCACTGTTAAAAAAGAAATTTAAGATAAAACAGTTAGGTGAAATCAAACAATATCTTGGTTTAAAGAGAGATAGAACTAGGGGAGGATACAAGATCTCACAGACAGATAAAATTAACCAATTACTAAAAAGTTTTAAAATGGAACTTTGTAAACCGGCTAAAACACTGATGAGCCAGGAGTTTAGCCACAGTGATGTTCAAAGTCCTATTTTTGATAAGAACATTTATCAGTCCTTGATTGGTAGTTTATCTGATCTCAGTAATTGGTCAAGGCCAGATATCGCATACCGTGATAATCAATTAGCGAGATTTAACGCTGAGCCAACTGAAAGACACTGGCAAGCTGCTAAACATGTGTTAAGATATCTGAAACAAACAATGCATTATGCATTGTATTTGGAGCCTAAAAATGAACTGAGTTTAACTGCATATGCCGATGCAAGTTTTGCTACAGACATAAATACATGTAAATCTACATCAGGTACTGTAGTATTATTGGGAAAGGTGTTGATTGGATGGAGGTCTATTCAACAGAAACATTTAAGTTTGTCAACAATGGAGGCTGAATTCTCATATTTGTCTTTTTTATGTACAGATTTAGTTTGTTATAAGCAATTATTGATTGACATGGGAATTGATGTAACAGATTCTATTGTTGTTTATGAAGATAACCAATCAGCAATACAGATGGTTTCAAATCTTGCTGTTAAGACAAGAACAAAACACACAGATTTAAGATATTTAAATGTGAGACAATGTGTGCAAAGTAAGATGATTAAGCTGGAATACTGTATGTCAGAAAATAACATCGCAGATCATTTTACAAAAGCTCAAGGCTCTGTAAAGCATAAGGCTTGCTGTGAGGATTATGGACTTGGAATGTAAGGTTGCATATATTGTCCTATCTAAAGGGGAGAATGTTAGGAATGTAAGTCACCTAATAGTTGGGTTGGAAAATATATAAACCAGGATAGACATTTTAATACTGTCTCTTTAAGGGAATGCTAAAATTATAATTGGGTGTGGTTACTCAAATGGCCATAAGATGGAGCCAGAAACCTGGGTTGTTTAGTTCCTGTTCTCTTCTGTTCTGGAGAGTATTGCTGTTCCTATTGACTGTTATTCTTGGGTTTGATGTAAGTCTATTTACTGAACTGTTTTTGATACTGGACTTTGTTATTTGGATTATCTAGACTGAAAACTGACTGCTTTAACCATGAATGACTTGGACTGTGTTTGGAGTTTGCTTAACCGTTTTACTGGAAGTAAAAACCTACATTTTACTATACAGTGTAGCTGTGTGCTGTGTGTGTGTTATTCTTCGCCACTCTCACTACGTTTCCCTGGTTGCACTCATTCTCCTAATGGGGGATTACCTCAACAGATGCTCATCAAGCTCATAAGAAGCAATCTGATAAAAAGAGAGTTCCACAAAAATCATACCAAGTGGGGGAAAAGGTCTTTTTATCCACTAAGTATTTACATACCACACAGAAGTCTAAAAAATTGGGACCTAAATATGTTGGACCTTTCCCAATTGTACGAATAGTGAATCCTGTAGCAGTACAACTGTAATTACAAAAGACCCTTAGACAGATTCACCGTGTCTTTCATGTCAGTCTATTAAAACTAGAACATGCCTCCAATTTGCAACCTGCTCAGGCAGACCCCCCAGTCCCTCTTTTGATTGAGGGTGGGCAACATTTTGAGGCTAAAGAAATTTTAAACTCAAGGAAACAAAGGGGATGACTGCAATATTTGGTTTTTTGGAAGCATTTCCCCCCTTCTCAGTCTGAATGGATAAATGGATGATATGTTAGAGCCCCTAGGCTCATACAAGCATTTTGTTCAAAATATCCTAACAAGCCTTAACTTTCATTCTAACTACCTTTTCTTGACTTTTAATGTGTATTATCCTGTTTGAATGTGTATTATCCTGACTTTGGATATGTATTATCCTGTTGTCTTTATTTTTTTTCTTTTCCAGGGCTAATGCCTCTTTTGCAGGAGGGCCAATTGTCAGCCTTCAAGAATCTTTTCTTTCACTGTCTTTCTGGCTGCCATAGTAACTGGGGGGAGGGAGAATTAATTGGGCTTTGTGGGGGTGGGAAGCATGCTGGAGGCTTTAGAGAACTGTAAAACTTGGGGAAAACTTTATCGTTTATGCTTACTTGCTTACTGCGCAGCCACAGCATCTTATCAAACTACGCCAAGGTCAGCGGCCAGATGTCTGCCTCATCACCTGAAGATGCTCTACATGACATGATATACATTTCAGATTGGATGCACTGTTTGAACTATTATGGTGGGAACACTGCCATGACTTTGTATATGTGGTTTCCACACCTACATTCTCAGATCTCGAATTCTTTTGATGCTTCCACTTGATTTCCAGTAAAAGTTCTTTTCTCTATAACAATGGAGTCTAAGAGTGTCTTTCTTGGATTTTAAATGGAGCACTGTCTGACACTTTGGTACACATAGTACCATTATTGTTCTATCCTGTTGCTTGTAAGAATGCTTCACATTGAATGGTTGTTTGTATGTATAGTATGTATGTATGTATGTATGGGCAATACCACTCAGTATCTGAGAAAGTGGGATTGCACTAAGAATCGGAACCTGATAAATGTGATAAAGTACCTTTTGTTTGATATAAGATTACTGGACTATTTGGGATAAACTATTTGGGGGGGAGCACTTAACATTGTAATTTTTCATATATATATAGTATTCAGCTTTGTTCGGGTATTTTCCTATGTCATTATAGTTGTGCTTTTAAAGTTGTAGAAACGTTTCGGCAGAATTTCATCTGCCATCATCAGGCTTCTGTATTGTGTTCATCTTGACTATTATTGTCAAGATTATTGTGTCTTGATGAACACAATACAGAAGCTTGATGATGGCAGATGAGATTCTGCCGAAACGTTGCTACAACTTTAAAAGCACAACTATAATGACGTGGGAAAATACCCAAACAAAGCTGAATACCATGCATATAAATACCCGCGAAAACTTAAGAAAACATACACACACACACACACACACACACACACACACACATCCTTCCCCTGCCACGTCCACATAACCAGTAGTAAAAGTTTTTGAATCCCACCACTGGTTAGGACTTAAAATAAACACATGCAAAGCTGTTCAATATAATTAAGATCCCCCCAGATGAGTTGAAGCCTAATTTTACAAGTAGCATCTAAATTTATGTGGGAGGCATACAAAGGGAGATAGTGAGTAACAATAATAATAAAGAATAAACAGTCAAAAGGAGTTACCAAAAATATATACGAGGAATCTGAAATAGCATCCCATTCAGAAGTGGCTGTAGTCACAGTCAGACCCAGAAATAGAATGAAGGAGATCTCAAAATTCTAATACATGAATCTTATCTGGGAGAATATGCTACACAGTTAGTGTAAGAAATGCATCTGTTCCCTATTGATGAAAAAAGCATGGAGACTGCCAGCAGCTGCAACTCAAACAGAGGGAAACTGCATGGAAAGACATTGAATCCTTGCAGAAAAACAACATATAAATTCTAAGAGCACTAACAAATTTGAAGAATACTTAACTCCCAAATTGGGTGGTTTACAATACGAACACATGAATAAACAAACAAACAAAACCAAAACAAATGGAAATATACAGTCCCACACAGCTAAGTTACTAGCAAAAGTCTACCCATAAAAATATGATAAGGACTATGATGAAATGTTTGTAGTTCTAATAAAACATGAAAGCATCAAAATACTAAATGTGGCAGCATGGGGATATTAAAATAGTCCCTTTCTGGAGCTGTCTAATCTATCAAATATTTGCAAAACATGCTGCTTTAAATAGGGAAATGCTGATCCATGATTATATACAAGAATTAAAAATGGAAAATGCATGTGCATTTTCTACTATGTTGATTATTTAATTGTTTATGCAAAGAACAAAAGGTAGCTTAAGAAAAAAACAATTTAAGTAAAGAAGTAGAAAGTAACATCTTAATATGGTAATATAAATCATCATGTAGGAACTAAAAAAAAAAAAAAACCAAAGTGGAAACTACTTGCTAGGTCAAAACCGGGGGTTGGATTCTACCAGTTTGGACCGGTTCGGTAGAACTGGTTGTTACGATTCTGTGCAGTTTGGAGAACTGGCAAATCGCACCACTGGCTGGCCCCTCCCCTCCCTGCCCCCTCCTTGCTCCCCCTCCCTGCCCCCTCCCCACTCACCCCACCTTTTCTCGTATATGCTCCATCCAACTTGCATGTGTTCTGCCTTTGCCTAATTTTTTGGTAAGTTGCTATTTTTCCTTTTCCCCCCTCACACAATCAGTTCTGACTATCAGCTGTGCCATGTGATTTAGATTAGCTAGAAAGCAGGAAATCATCAGATTTCTTGCTTTCTACTAAATCTAAATCGCTGTTGTACTGTTTCACCTTTGCCCAAGAGACCCAGTCAGGGGTGGTATTCATGGGGTTGGGGGGGAGAAGTGGCCTGAGAACAGAGCTAAGGACTGGAACGTTGCCTTCCTTCCCAGACTCTGAGGACTGAAGCTTCTATTTTTCAGTACAGACTAGATAGCAGGTTTCAGAACAGTAGATCTGTGAGTGACTCTGTGATTCTGTGAGCAACTCATTCTGTCTGCCTGCTCTGCCTGATTTTGGGTAAAAGTTGTTCTTTTTTTTATAAAGAAAATCAATATTTACATACATGGTGTGTTGTGAGTTAATTTTGTGAGTTTGCTTGCAAGCAAATTTTATGTGACATGATGCTTATATATTTTAAAATTTGTGGCACATATACATTCTGTGATTGTTTTCATACCTTGATGTTGTTGTGTAATTTTGTGGTTTGCTTTGCTTGCAAGGAAATTTTATAATGTTGCTTTTATATTTTGGAAAAAGTGAGATTTTGTATGTTTGTCCCCAATCTCCGTTTTGTTGGACAGTGGACCCCATTCCCCCCCCCCCCCTTAAAAATTTACCACACCAGTGGAATTCTTTAATGAAGGAAAGCAAAAAGCTGGTGTGACACAGCTGAATCTTGGGTTGCAAGCAGATTGGAAGTATGAATCTGAGCCTTTTAGGCTTAATTGTTAATTCCCCTTTGAAGCTCCTGCAGCTTGATGGGTTTATTTGTATGCCTCTAGTTAAAGTGATTGTCCTGGATCCTATCTTCCTGCCTTCATGTGTTAAGGGAGTTATTTTTAGCCTGAATCTCCTTATCTTAATGGCTCCACTTAACTGTTTCTATTGTCAACTCTGTCTGCTCTGAATTTTCTCTTTCAGCTGGTGATTCTTGGTTTTCCTAAAGGGGGGAGGGATGGCTTGAGTTTCTTGGCATTGTTTTCTGAGATTTCTGGTGCTGTGCGGTTTCTGGCACCTTCCTTCCAAGTTCCCACAGAATAGTGCTGCCTGGCTGGAATGCTGAAAAAAGCTTCAGTACATTTTAAAGATAAAAAGTCTAAAAAGCTTAGGTGACTAAACATAGTTTCCCCTCAATCCCCTGCTTCTCTCTCTCTGCTATTGCTCTCATTCCATTAGGGACTGTTGGTCTAGGTAAGCCCTGGGCTAATGAAAGGTAGTATTAGCTAGGAAAGATTTTTGTGGCAATACTGGCACAAAGTAACAGACTCAGGTGTGGAATTCAAATTTTTTAACAACTGGTTCTGTGGGCATGGCTTAGTTGGTGGACATGGTTTAGTGGTCATGTGACTGGCTGGGCATGGCCAACTCAACATCACTCACATCGAGGCACGTATCTCCTCGCCTGGCCTCTCATGACTGTGGAGATGCTGCAACAGTCATAAGTGTGAAAAACTATTGTAAGTCACTTTTTTCAGTGCCATTGTAACTTTGAATGGTCACTCCACACAAGCAAAGAACCAGCAAAGGAGGGGGAAAAAACTCCAGAGAAGTTCCAGAGACAGGAAGTCTAGTCCTGCCAAGAATGTAATAAGAGTTAATGGAGAGGCAGTTTCTATCAGCAACACCAGAATGTTTCCCTCCTGCCTTCCTTACAGGATTAGGCCAGTAATTTCTTCTAACAACCAGTTCTCCGAACTGCTTAGAATATTAACAACCAGTTCTAGCGAATAGGCGAGAACCTGTAGAATCCCACCCCTGAACAGACTCCTTTGGTTTGGTAATTGTTGTTCCATTTTAAGTGTTTATTTTCAATTAATTAATTGTAATTATGAAAATATCAGCCATTTAAAAAGTAGATACAATCCCTAACGCTGCCCAGTTAGAATAAAAAAATGTTCATGGGAAAAAAAGGATAGGCCAAAATAATCTATCCAATCATGGCAACCACTGTGTTAACTGTAGCACATTTTTAATACAAATTTTTTGTTTAATATAGACTATAATATTTTTCCTTTTCTCATGGGTTTAAAATACATATATTATAGAGAATGCTGCCTTTGCCCAGAAACTCTACTTGAGAATTATTTTCTGTTAATTAAGTGATATTAACCAAAATTAATATTTAATAATATTAATATTAAAGAAAGCATGCAGGATGGCTCAGTAGCTAAAATCAGTGAGTTTATCAGCTGTCAGCTCAAGTTCATGACTAGAGTGCTGCATGATGGGGTGAACTCCTATTATTTGCTCCAGCTAACCAAACAGTTCAAAAGCAAGAAAATGCAAGTAAATAAATAGATACCCTTGGTGGAAAGGTAAAAGTGTTCTGTATGTCTTGGCATATAATCATGCTGCCCATATGAGAATGGAAATGTGTTCTGACAATACTCATTCCCTTGGCTGAGATGTGTATCACTCCATGGAGTCAGAAACCACTGAACAAAGGGGAGAGGTACCTTTACCTTTAAGCAAAAATATCTGTCTGTTCAGCCTTGGGTTTTGATATTGACCTGCTCATAAGGCCATCACCAATACTCCCTCTCTTCCTATCACATAGTACAGTAATAAGAATAAGAATGTTTTGAATGACAATTACTCCTATGGATAGGCTTGCTTCATAAATGAATAGGAAAGGCTTTAAATGTGAACAGGAAACTACTGTGGAAATTGGAATAGCCAAAATCATTGCTATATCAAATTCATTTACTGTGACACACATGACTAACAAATTGTTGACTCCCAAATAGTAGACCGAGTGCATTGTTAAAACATTTACTATAGACTTTTTATAAGTGTATCACTTGGCTTATGTTTATCTATTTCCAATGTGTCAGAAATGATAAGCAAACATCTTGAAGTTATTTATCAAAATTATGTTTATTGTGCTAGTCTCTTGTAGTCCTTTTCCCTAATTAGTTTGTAACAGTCTCAAACCCACACTATGCCAAACTGAGGAAAAAATATATTGTACACATTTTAATAGAAATGTAACATGCATATAAATTATTTACAGTTGCATGCATGTAGACACACAGAAAGTTCTGAACTTCCCCACCAGATGGCACATAAACCTTTAATGGAAGAACTATTGAACTATAAATTCAGCCTGGATTTTGTCTTATAAAAAGAAAGTTATATAAATTCACCTGAGTGATGATAATCACTCTCATGATAATTCAAAATTAATCATTAAAACTCACAGGTTTTTTTGCCTTCTTGTTTTTGGCACTTAAAAAGAGGGAACAAAATAAAGCTTGAGACAGCCAAGATACATAGAGACTTGATAATATTTCTACTTCAGAAATATTTTTGTACTTTCTGTTCTGCATAAACACTGATGATCTTTATCTCTCCCTTCCTCATTCTCATATTGTTGCTTAGTTCTCAAAGAGGGTTGGGTAGATATTAAATATTCAAATATTAAATGCAGATACTAGAGGAATGAGTAAAGCAGGGTTTCCTAGACTTTTTATCATCTCTTTAGACAATGGTGGGGTTCATTTTTTTTTTACTACCGGTTCTGCGGGCATGGCATGGCATGGCATGGCTTAGTGGGTGTGACAGCATACTGCAAAATCCCATTCCCTCCCCACCTCACTAAACTGCTTTCCAGCTCCGTTCTCCTGTGCAGAGCAACAAAAGAAGATCAGACGATCAGTTGGGACATGGGAGACAGAGAATAGATGGGGGTGGGGCCAGTCAGAGGTGGTATTTGCCGGTTCTCTGAACTACTCAAAATTTCCACTACCGGTTTTTAAGAATTGGTCAGAACCCACTGAATACTACCTCTGTCTTTAGAGCAATGTTAGTGTACTTAACTTCCCTACAACTCCAAGACATAAGATAGGAGGTTGTGTTCTCTATGCATTTGTAGCAGACCGATGACAAAATGGCTACATGGAACTTACCCATACTAGATGAAGTGGAATTTGTTTATTTGTAGGAATGTTCAATTTTTTTCTTTAGGAATTTTATTTCAGGTCTGAGACCAATTATCTAAACTATTAGACTTTGGTTATAATTTTCTGATCAGCAAATATTATTTCCTTCAGCATTTCAAAAATGTTACAGTAAGTAGTACAATCCTGCATTTTCAGAATTTTCTGAAACCCTACTTTCCAAACTTTTATTATTTTCCTAACCTTATGTTAAAGTAATTGTTAAAAGAACAATTACTTTGCTTTTAAACCAAGGCAAATTAGAAAAACTGAATTGTCTTCTAAGTCAATATACATAGTTATGATTATGTCATTGATTATTGATTATGATCAATGCACAGGAGACAAAATTATTTTTACATTTTTCACTTTGATTTTAATCTTCTAGAGTTTTGGGGAAATTTTGAAATGTGGTTTCTAGCAGCCCTTAGGACAAACTGTATTTTGTTGCATACAAAACAGGTACAATGACTTCCCAACAGATATAATGACATATCACAGAATGAGGAAATTCTCTAAGTAGTGATAATTGACAACCATGTTTATCTGCATAAGAATTACCCTCCAAAATTTATTGGTCTGCCATATATATCCAACATTTATAATGCTTCCATCTTTGCTTCCTGGTATCAACATTTTCACTGTCCAATAAAAGCTAAATTAGTGGTAAATCTTCCCCTTTGATTCCTTAAGTGAACATTATTTTATTATAATAGGAGTTTAAAAATAAAAATATATATTAGTAACCAATAAACCAAAATTCACTCTAGATCATGCAAGTGTAATGTGCATCTCAAATAGAAGTACAAAGAACTTTGAAGTCATACAAAGCCAATAAAATAGATAGGATCAATGAAAGTTAGCACCTGTATCAAAACTACCACTAACAGCAATATTGCTGTATTTTTCCAAGATACTCCTAAATGTATTCATATAGAGGGAAAAATGTAAAGCAGGAATATAGTTTTGAAATGACTGAGATTGGCCAATTTTGAATGAGTTTATGTGCATATTTCTAAATTTTATAATGAAATGGAAATATATTCTTTAACCATTTAATTTTTGGGACAAAAATTCCAGAGACATTTTTGTTATTACTTTAGGGAGAGTAATATATAATTTCTTAGGGTAGAAAAAAATAATAAGAAATTGGAATGAGTAGTGATGGTAAGGAAGGTTTATTTTTAATAGTTTACTGGCTCTCTAGAGGACTGAAGATGAAAGAATCAATTGAAGGGTGCCACCAGCTTGCTACTATATTTTATTGAAATAATAGAAAATACTTGTAGTCGGGTTTTAGATTTTGGCAGGGGTTTGCTCTCCAAGCTTGTTCTAATTTAGTTTCTGGACATTTCATGATCAAACTAAGTAACATCATAAGCAGGATTTTTTGGTCCTATTCTCCTCAGTTATATTTTATTTTTTTATTTTATTCATCAGAATGTTGTAACTGCTATCTCCCTCATAGAGTTTTCCTCAACTTTCTTAATGGACCAAAGTGGGGCACTTTGCTGAATCTGCAGAGGATTCATCAAAAGTTAGTTACAGAGCATCAAACAATGCAATAGGGAAAGGAAATAAATTTGAGCAACAGGAAGAAGAATTGCAACCAAGACAACAATCAGGTCAAAGAAATCTAGGGCAGAAATGTACTTTGAGAAAGCATCTCGTACAAAACCCTTCCTAATTCTCATGAAGATAAAGGGCAAAAGAGGGAATGGTCATTCAAACGTGCATTATTATGTTACTATAATCTTATAATGAATGCAATTAGCTTCCATGTCCTTGTTTCTAATTTGGGTTTATCTTGGAAGATTGACAAACAATTCTAAACTCTGACTGCTGACAATCAAAGGTAGGTATTTGGGGGGGGGGCAAATGCTGGTAATGTGCAGCAAGTATATATTTCAAAAGCTCAGTATTCATTGGTAATTTCTGCAAAATACATTAGCTAGTTCATATTGACATCAGTCTCCTGGCCCAACTCTTGCATTTAGTAAATTAAGACCTGCTATGTAAATACAACAAAATTTAGTTTTTAAATGACCCAAGATATTGTAATCTGCACTGTACTTATCTCTTGTATGTAGTGCTCTCTGAAGGTTACAATCAATACTAGAACTTTTTGTGAAAGTTGCTGTGTGGTAAGGTATCTGCACTGTTAGGATCAAGCTCATATTTCTTCCTTGGTCTACATTTGTATATATGTTTAGGTCTGTGAAATCCTGCAAAACCTACAGAAATGTCATTTCCAAAATTACTACTATTTTTCATCTGAAAAATTTAGAAAACCATTTCATTGAACTTTTTCAGGTGGAGAATAAATCATTCCACAGTTCAGTTGATTCTATCTAGATTTATATCTTTGTATGATTGTACTTACTAGAAAGAAACCATTTTGTGTTCTGGTTCAAAAGCTTGGTTTTCATATTGTTTTGGAGTACAGTAGACAAACTTAGTAGTGAACCCAGTGGAAGATATTTAGAGAATCCAAGTAGTCTTCTATTCCTAGAAATGTCTCAGAAGTTCTGCCAGAAAAAAGTGCATTTTCAGGCCATTGCTAATGTAAATCAACATTTTGAAAAATATGTGTAGTTTGATGTGTAATGTGTGATTGAATACATCAATTAGGATAGACACAGAAATCCTGCTTGCAGAACTACACTCAATAATATAGTATACTCCATATCACCCACCCCCTCCCACTTGTGACTGTATGACTGTAACTTAGTCACTTGTATCCTTACGATTTATATTGACTGTTTCCTAGTATGATTTGATTGCTTATTGTACCCTGTGACTATCATTATGATTTATGAACCTTATGATTCTTGACAAATGTATATTTTCTTTTATGTATACTGAGAGTATTTGCATCAAGACAAATTCCTTGTGTGTCCAACCACACTTGGCCAATAAAGAATTCTATTCTATTCTACTTAATAAGTAGTAATGATGTAATTTTGTCAGAGCAGGCAAGTAGTCACAGAAGTCAAGGGAAGCTATGTTACACAACACAATCACTGATATTGATATTAGGTGCTCTGGTTAGTTTTGAAGTGTTCAGCAAAAATCTCCATGGCTAGTTGTCATTATTTTTTTAAAAATTAATGTTTAAACATAGGGAAATAAGATAATGAATGCTGAAACATATACTTATTACATTACTAATAACTGGAATAAAATTCAAAATTTGAAAGAGGAAATTTTGCAAGATGAAGGTAACATGCAGAGTCCTGTGGAACATTAACCAAAGTAGTGTCAAGAATTGCAATGCAGAAGTAAAGTTTGATAGTTCAGTTGTTTTGGTTTCCCCCTTCCTTTTGTATTTAACAAAAGGGTAAAGGTTGCCAAGTTGTTTCAGTTTTAGTATACCAAATTGAGTGATTTTTAGTAATGATTTTTCCCCCCTACTGATTTATGCATTGCTGCATAGTTTGTCTTACAGCATATTTCACAATAAGAAGGGACAAGGTCTTGTTATTCAAGGATTCCTAATCCATGAGTTAACTAATTAGGAAAATGTGCTAAATTTAAATTACAAATTGGGAAATTTGGCAAACTGCACCTTTCAAATACCTAACCATTTTACTTTATGACCTATAATATAATAATTATTTCAACTTTTAGTAGGAAATTATGCAGAAGGCAAACTGAAAATGAAATTGATTTCAGATGAACTTTTTTTTTCAGATCATTTCATCAATGATGTGATCATTTATGTTTTGGAACCTGACAATTTTTGTTAATGAAATGGTATGTTTGGCAGATTAGAAGTATGATATACAAAAACTATTTCAGATCTCCTTAGGATACTGTTGGTCCCGTATCCTGGAGGAAAAGTAGCAGATCATTTCATCTGTGAGTAAATAGATGGCTTTGGCATTCTAACAGAAGTGTTATTTGATAGCAAATGTTTATTGTTCATCTTGCTAGATACAGCAAAAAATACTTACAAAAAGCACCATGTAAAATATTAAACATTCACAGCCTAAACAATGACTGTAGGTTGGAAGAAAGAAAGACTATCTCATATTTTTTATTACATACCTACATAACATAAATATTGTGAAGAAAGATATGGGTTATTTTCAGCACACAGTGCAACCATTATGTCTCTTCCATTCCCTTTCCCTAGTTATAGTAATAAACTAGATGCTACAGCTAGAAGATAAAGATAAAGATAAATATTAAAAATACTACAGCTATTTATTCAATTTTCTTCACCCAAGAAAAAGAATATTCTATGCATATTCCTGTACAGTGAAACTTTAGTATATCACTTAAATAGGTTTAAAGCTTTTATCTGGCAATGATTGTTATCATCATTATTGTTTTATTACTATTGTTTGTTTAAATGTATGAAAAATAATATCTCCAATAATAAGCATATGATAGCACATGAAAGTAATAACTCATTTTTCAGTAATCAGTTACCAAAGAATAATGCATTGTTACAAAACAAAATTTATTAGTAATCATAGTTCAAAAAATTCAAATACATCTTAATAAGCTTAGAGCAATGATAAATGCTTTTATTGTAAGAAAAGATAATGGGAAAGGACTTCCATGGCAGATGGAAGTTTCTAAAAAATAATTTTTAAAGATACAACTACAAACAATTCCAATATGTGTGTATGCATGTCTGTAGACATATAAAAAAGAAAGATGAAAAAGGCAACAAATAAGTAACAAATAAGCAAAAAAAAACAACCAAATAAAAACACATAACAGGTGGAAAGGGGTTAAGTTCACCAAAGAAAAATATATTGGTACTGTCAAGTAAGCTAAAGATTAGAATGGAACTAATGGAACACATAGTTGGCAGCCAAAATATACAGATAGAACCAGTGGTGGGATTCAATTTTTTTTACTACTGGTTCTGTGGGCTTGATGGACGTGGCAGGGGAAGGATATTGTAAAATCTCCAGTCAGAGAGGGTATTTGCTGGTTCTGTGAACTACTCAAAATTTCTGGTTCTACCAGTTCTCCAGAACTGGTCAGAACCTGCTGAATACTACCTCTGGATAGAACAATAATTAAATGAAGCTTTTCAGGGTTCCACAGCACAGGAATGGGAATAGCACAAAAGGCTGTTTCGTTTGTGCTTAACCAATATAATGTGGAAAATGAGGGCTTCTTAAAATAGAGAAAGAAAAAAAGCAACTAAGCTACTGGCTACTTCAGAGGTTTCCAACATTTTTTATTATAAGCATATCTTTTCAACTGAACAGTTATAAATATGATCAGAACTTTTGGGTGCAGGTGAGTGCAGAGCCCATGCGGAGGCTCGGGGAGGGGAAAAAATGGGCCTCCTGGAAGTTTGGGAAGGCCAGAAATGGGCCTGTTTCTGGCTTCCAGAGAACCTCTGGAGCCCAAGGAGGCCATTTTCACCCCCTCCCAGAGGCTCGAGGAAAGCCTTCAGACCCGGAGAGGGAAAAACACCCCCCTGCCATGATGCAGGAGGCTGACTAGGCCACGCCTACCATGGCCTCACCCACTCAGCAATCAGGCAAAGAACTCCTTGCTAAAAATTTTGATGCCCACCCCTGTCCTTACCTCACTATAGTCACAATCTTAGGCAAAATTTGTCAGTATTAGTTGCCAGATTTCTAGAAAAGCAGATAGTGAATATGTTCTTGGATCCGTCAGCAAAACTACAGAGAAAAGATAAAGAATAAGATTCATAGATAGAGAGAGAGAGAGAGAGAGAGAGAGAGAGAGAGAGAGAGAGAGAGAGAGAGAGAACTTTGCAATTACTAATTTATAAGGAAAAATATAAGTTCAGAATAAGTGATATAGTTGAAACAGAAAAATAATAGCTGATGTCTGAGCCTGTTTAAATTCTTATTTGGATGCCAGTTGGGCAAATTTAAAATTAACACCTGCTTTCTGTATGAATTTGGACCCTTCTAATTTAAGATACTTTTAAATACAAGACAATTCTCTGCAAAGTAGTGGCTTTTAAGGTTTGGATACTGATATCATATGCTTTATGCAGTGCTAGGATTCAAAACATTTTACTACTGGTTCTGTGGGCATGTCTTGGTGGGAATAGTTTGGCTTGGTGGGCGTGGATTAGTGGGCATGGCTTGGTGGGCAGGGCAGGGGAAGCATACTGGAAAATCCCTCCCACCCCACTAACCTGCTTTTTAGTTCCATTCCCCTGTGCAGGGTAACAAAAGAAGACCCAGCCGATCAGCTGGGACTCGGGAGGCAGATAATAGAAGGGGGTGGGGCCAGTGAGAGGTGGTATTTGTCGGTTCTCCAGACTACTCAAAATTTCTGCTACTGATTCTCCAGAACTGATCAGAACCTGCTGGATACCACCTCTGGCTTTAAGTGACAACTTGCATGTATGGATGAACCCTCAAACAGGATATATGTTTTCAAGCAGCTATATAGTATGTCAAACTGATTTTCTATGAAACCAGTTTATACTTTGAAATGAAAATTGATTAATCATTAGTATCACAATAAGAACTGCTAAACTGGAACTTCCGGTTGCAAGGCTTCGGCGGCGGCAGGAATCCGCGACTCTGCGGGTCCCTGCTGCGCTCACCGCTGGAGTACCCCCGATCCAATTGGATTTGGGGGTTGTTGTTACCCCGGAGAGGTAACGGAAGATAGAGGAGATCCGGGCAGGGGTCTGGGGACATCGCAACCCCTCTCCCCAGCCGGCTAGACTCCTTTTTCCGAAGGCGGTGGAGCAGCGGTCAGCAATGGCCACCACAAAGAAATCTTCAACTGGCTAAGACTGTGCAGGAGGAAGAGTTTAAAAGAGAAAGTCTTTTGGCTGAACCGGGACATTAAGATATATTCAAAAACCCTGGAAACCTGACTTTTTGAACGATATATTGTTTCTAAAGGAGGCTGTCAAAACGGCGAACGAAAGTGCTGAAAGGGAAAGTTCACTCTCCTTCCTTACGGAGATAGCAAACGGACATTGAAAAACCTGCTTTTACATAAAAGGTAAAAATTAAAAGCTCTTTGTTATAAGTGGGAAGGGAGAGGACAAAAAAAAATTATACCAAGACTTTGTTGGAGGAGACGCTTGAAGATTATAAGACCAGAAATTAATTGTAATAAGGCTTTAAAATACATTTTGGGACTTTGTAACTGATACTGCCCCAGGAGGAGAAAGTGTAAAGGGAAGAAGATTAAACATTTTGTGTCTGTTTGGATTGCTTGATGACTTTGGGACTTTTGGAAACTACTCTAAGATTTAAAACATTTGGGTTGTTTTAAAAAAAGAAGAAGAAGAAGAAAAAGCTTTTATAATGGCATTATCTGTGGATGAATTAAAAATGGAATTTGAAAAATTAAAGGAAGAAGAACAAGAAGGCAAGGGCTCTTTGGGATCTGTCTTTCATTTTTTAGAAATGGCGATTTCTACTTATCAGCAAATACAACAACAAGAGGACTGGGAGGAAGAAGAAGAAGAAGAAGAAGAAGAGGCCATCTTTAATGGACTAATTAAGAAAGAAAAGAGGAAGAGGGGAAGGAAAATGGAGAATTTAAGAGTTAAAAAAACAACCAAGAAAGAGAAAAATAAAGTGAAAAATTGATACAATGTCAGAAAGCAACAGAACAGAGGAATACAACAGAGAGGGGAAGCTAAAAAGGCAGAGGTTAGGAGTTGGGGGGGGGCAAAAAGGCTAGATTGGATAAGAAAGGAAGAGAAAAAGGGGTTTGATTTATGTCTGTACAAAAAGAGGTAACCCGGGGTAAGCCACTTTCCAAAAAGAAGTTTTATGTATTTATGTTTTGTGTTTTGTTTGTCTATGTCTGAATTAATCACATTTTAGAAGAATGTAAGAAGAACATTGGAAGAGAATAATGAAATTGTAAATAAGACAGATGGATATAAAGAATATATATAATTTAAGGCAAAAGAAATATAATTGAATAGTAGAAGGAAAGGGAGAAATAAAGAGAAGTTGGGATAAGATATGAAGTTGAATAGATAAGATAAATATATATATTAAATTGTGTTTGTATGGAAATGTGATAATTTGGAATTATTCTGTCTTTAAATAAGATGTTTTATTGGTTTCTTCAGAAAAGATGCCTTATGTTATTACATTCTACGTTTAGTTAGTTTATGTATTGTTTCTTAAAAATTAATAAAATTTGTTAAAAAAAAAAAAAGAACTGCTAAACTAACTTGCTTCATATCAATGATCCTGACAAATTTACTCTGAAAACATGGATCAGATTAGTAAACTAATTACAGTCCAGGCCTTTGATTGGACAAATGATAGTCTGGTAACATATAACAGCTATGTAAGGAGTTGGGCACATTGTATTTTCCTTTATAATATGATTACAATTAAAAATGCACGTGATGAGAATCTTGTGTTTGAAATATTCCCTATTTTGAATACTTTGGATATTCCCAGCATATGGAATGTTCACTTATCAATAAAGGTAAGATGAATTAAAAGTTTTCTTCTTGTTTTATAGAGTTAAGACAGTTTAGTTTAGCTGTCTTATGAAGATGCCATGGTCAATACTGATCCCCCAATACATCTCAGATGTAGTTTTCTTCAATGAAGCAAGTCTCTAATTTAAGCCAACAAGTATGAATCAGTTGTTTTCACTGGCATCTGTTCTTTATTTTTATTGTTGTTTAAATTTAGTTTTCCAGCTGTCTTTTCTTTCAGGATATTTGCAATACTATGAAGAGAATTATAACTGCTTCATAATTTCTTTTGGATGTTCTTTAAATTTGACCCAATTAAAATGAAATGTTTATCCACAGTATTAAGGAGCAATCAACTGTTTCCACAAATACATTCACTAGCTGAATGATGTAACCAGAAACAAAGATATATTTTCAAAAGTTTGCTTATATTATTTGAGTTCTAATCTGTAGTGGGATTCACCAGAGTGACAGGGTCAGGAAGTGAAAAAAATGTGGCTGGAAGGAAGGCAATTAATCATCAAATAGATTCTATCAGCAAGGCTGAGCCCATGGAATAGCAATACATTATTCATCAATAGATTTCTCTGTGGAAGGATGCTAAATTGTAAAAGGTGTATTTCCTTCCCACAGATAATTTCAGAAGTGGCTCCAGAATATTGACATTACATTGCTTTGGTAAAGTAATCACAGTAAATAATTGCTTTGCATATGGTATTACTGAACTAAACCGTGCCTACAATGCATTTATTAAAATAAGCAGAAAGCAGATCACACCACTGATACAGCAGTCATTTATTTGTTAAATTTATTTGCCACCTATCTCATTGTGGAGCTACTCTAGGTGGCTTACAATAATAAAAAGAAAGAAAAATGAAAAAGGTGTAAACAGAAATAAAATAATAGAAAGATAATATGTAATGACAAAAGACAACATGATAATTGTTCATACTACAACAATAAACATTTTTAAAAAACATCAACAACATACTGTGTTTACAAGTATTATATGAGTAGCAATGATATTTTATTCCCTTACCAATTCAAACTTTTGTCCTTTCTATCCCCAAAACCTTGAATGCCTCTTCAATCCTCCTCCCATTCCCCCTGAAAGTCCAATCCTCCCTCCACTCTTAGGAAACAGTTATTTCATGTTTAGAGATTTGGGACAGAGACTATTCATGTCTGAAGTAGAGAATTTTCAAACAGGATGTAAAAAAATTCTTTATTGGCGTTATGGTCATCAGGATTTGTGTTTTGAAGCTATATATTTTATTTAATATATTCTTTGTATTACTTTTTTTCGTCCTGGTCCACAGGCAATAACAGAATCATATTTCATATTTGAAATAGGTGCTTTGAAACACACCATACTTTCTGTTAAATAGAGTGAAGATTATATTCTGCATGTGTACATTACTGACACCCAAGTACTGAACATTCTCCATTCTCAAGCTATCTTTCTTTCAGCCAATGATATGTTTGCCAATGAAATCAAGAAGAATGGCAAAGGGAAAATTTTTGAGGGAAATCACTAGGCTATAGAAAAGTTACCCAGTCGAAAACTTCCAGTGGACATCATGGCGTGAATGGCTGGAAAATAGCAGACTCTGTCCCGTCCCGTGAAATCCAGCTGGCAACCACTGTTGGGAGACCCTTTGGGGTCATAGCTGCCTTGGAGGGGCAGTGAAGGAAGGAGAGGTGCTTCTCTGATCATGAAGGAAATCACAATTCCCTTATTAGATCCGAAGCAAGCTCTCCCTGAATGACAGTAGAGACTATGGCCATTTTCTGGCTGTCATGAAGCTGGGAAACCAGGACCACAAGGATTGTGCTGGAATGATGTATGGACAGAGCATTAAAACTGAATGAGATAACACCAACTTTTACTCTAAAGATTGGAAGTAATAACAAGAATATTAAAAGATAACTCCTAAGTTTAAGATAGCAGTGGATTGGCACACAGAGAAAAAGAAAACTGAGAACAAAGAGGTGAAAGAACCTCAAGACAAGCTAATAAAATACAGAAAGCTTGGAAAAAGCCCAAATAATTTGAAAAATGATTTTCGGGGAAATTTATTCGGTTTATTTGTATTTCTAAACCCTTGGATTTAATTGGAAACTCAACTGTTTTTGACAGACTGTTTAATATTGGATTTGGGTTAAGAGAACCATCTACTGAAGGAAGAGAAGGACTACAGCACAATAGCCACAGCATTTTAGAGAAAGTTGCTTCAATAAACACAAAGCCTAATACACAAAATAGAAGCAACAACTGGAGGGTGGCCTGATCTTGACTCTACTGTTGACAACTTGGATAATTTGGAAACATTTACTAAGCCTTTTTTTTTTGTTCTTTTTTCTTGTCCTTTAAAAGATTTATAAAAAGGAACTAACCTGAAAATAACTAAATTTAACTAAATTTGGCTATTGGATTATGGATTTATCTATTTAATTTGGATTTGGACTGTTGGACTTAATTTGGACTTGGATTTGGATTTTAATGTTATTCAACAGAATATCTTATGACACAAAAGAAGGAAAGTGTTAGAGAAAAGAGAAAAGAAGGACAGATAAATAAGACTTTAAAATTTGGACAATTGGAAGATGTATAATTGGGTAAATATACATTGTAAATTGTAAAATAAGGGGTTTTACAAAATGGATTTCCAAGAAACAGCAGAGTTAGATGGAGAAAGATTGATTATGTTAAAAGATATGAATTTTGGAAAGGCTACAAGGAGACAAGAGGATTGTTTAAAGATACAGAAATGAATGTAGAAGCTACCCAACAATTAGGGGGGAAATAACAACATGATACTCAAGAAATAGGTGAGAAGTTAGAAAAGACAGTGGAAGGGAAAAAACAAAGAGACACAGGAAGCTAAAAATAAAGAGGAGAAAGGATTATTAAGCAGAAGGCATAACCCCATAAAAGTTTATAATAAAATAGGGAGTTTCCGGTTTGTCGGCTTCGCGAGCGGCAGGGATTTGTGAAGCTGCGCGATCCCCTGCCGCGCTAGCCGTTTTTGGGGCTCCGACCCAGACGGGTACGGAGCTAGGCTGCCCTGCAGGGGCAGCTGAAGGTAGGGGGATCTGGAGAAGGGTTTGGGGTGTTGCAGACCCCTCCCCGGCCGGCAGAACCCCTTTTCCCAGGACGGTGCAGCGGCGGTCCGTAATGGCCGCCACAAAGAAGCTGGCAGCCGGGTAAGAATGCGCAGGAGGAAGTGGAGAAAGTGCTTGAGAGGAGAAAGTTTTTCTTGGTTCTTAGGACTCTAAGACATATTTAACAAAATTCCTGAAAAGTATGACTTTCTGAATGATACCTTGAGAAGAGGAAAAAGCGGCAGTTTAATGGTGCTGAAAGGATAGCTTACCCTCTTTTTTACGGAATAAAAAGTGAACATTAAGAAACCTATTTTTTTTTAGGTGAAAACTGGCTCTAAGCGGTGAGTGGGAAAAGAGAGGACTTAAAAAAAAATATTTGTATGCTAAGATCTTGTTGGAGGAGATGCCTTAAGGATTGAAAGACTAAAATATATTGTAATAAGACTTTATGAAACAGATTTAGACTTTCCTTTTCTTTAATTGATACTACCCCAGGAGGAGAGAGTGGGAACTCTGTCTTGGTTTGGATTGACTGAGAACTTTGGGATTGTCTTATTTTTCCTTTGGAATATTCTGGCTGTTGTAAGAGAAAAGAAAAGAAAAGATTTATAATGGCTTCTTCTATCGAGGAACTGAGAAAAGACTATGAGCAAGCAAAACAAAATGGTAAAGCTGGTCTGAAAGAAGCCTTCCTTTTTTTAGAAATGGCGCTTATTAATTATCAACAATCATTGCAGCAGATGAAGACAGCAGAAGAAGAACAAAGAAAGGAAGCCATCTTTAATAAATCTCAGAACTCGACCAAGAGGGAAAGAAGAGGAAAAAGAAGAGAAATAAAGGACTTAAGATTTAAAAAAACATTTAAGAAAGGGAAAAACAAGGTGCAAAATCAATATAAGGATGGTAAACAAAAGGGAAGAGGAATGCGACAGAGAAGGGAAACCAGTAAGGCAGAGGCTAGAAGAAGGGGGGCTAGAAGGGGGGCTAGAAAGGTTTGTTGGGGGAAGAAAGAAAGGGAAAAGGTGGAGAAAAGTTACAAAGTTTTGAAATTAAATGAGAAAAAGAAATTTTTTTTAGGGATAAAGGATAAGTATAATTTCTTCAAAGAGATTTTGCAAGGTACATAAAATGATGTTGTAGTATTGTATTAGAAATAGAAAATTTAAATGGCTTGAGAGTTGATAAGAGATTAAAATGTTGGAATGTTAATAATGATTGGGTTGAAAATATAATATGAGGGGAGATTTAGAATATTAAACTTTAATTAAAGAGTTTATTAAGATTATGGTATTGATGTTATTATAAAACTTTCATTATAGTATTTTGTTTTTAATATTAAAATCTATTGCTTAACTATGTATTTAATTGTTTTAGATGTATTATTCAGTTAGAATGTACCAAGCAAAATCGGATTGGGTATTTTAAAGATTAATTTGATTAATTTAGTGGGGAGATAGAAAGGCATCATACTCTGATTAGTGATTTCAGGAGAAATTTCTTTCTTTTAAAAGGAATGAGACAAAGGTATAATAGAGAATGGACAAAAGATATAAATATAATGACTCAAATTAAGATGATTAATTAAGATAGAATCAAGAAGAGTGAAATATGTGGAGAAGTTAATATAGAAGACTTAGAATGGTAAATAAAATAAGTAATGATATGTAAGATGAGCCTGAATATAATTGAAGTCCATGAAAAGAGAGATACCTGGGTCCAAGTTACTTTCCAAAAAGATCTTTTATATGTTTTGTGTGTTGTGTGATTATGTTGTTTTTTGGGGGGGGAAATTAATAAAACCTTGTAGAAATATAGAATGAGAATAATGGTAACTAAGTCAGAAAGAAGTAGATGAAATAATAATAATAAAATTGAATAAGAGTGAAGAGAAATAAAGGGAAATTGGATAAGAGGTTTTTGTATGTTTATATGGAAATGGTTTAAAATAGAATTATAGTTTACCTGACTTGTTAAATTTATAATGGAAAAAGGTTTAAACATGTAATGGAAAATGATGACTTGTGTGTTATGAAAATTAATAAAACTTGTTTAAAAAAAAAAGTTTATAATAAAATAGAGGGAAAAGGGGAACATCTCCTTAAGAAAAACCAAAAAGAAGTTTTGTTGATGAGAGTTCAAATACAACAGAAGAAAGAGATAAAAGGTACTAAGAAGGGGAAGATTAGTAGGTAAAAAACAAAAACAAAAAGAGATACAAGACTCCAAGAGAGAAAGATAAAATTCAAATTTTATCAATAGTTGTCAAAGTGATTATCAGCAAAGCTTTCTTCTTGATAGATAATAATGTAATAATAAAACACTTCTCCTAAATTATACTGCTGAAGCCCAAGTAGGCCTGGAAAAATTGGGAATATATTTGCATGTGAAAGGCTTGTAGCAAGGTTTACTTTATTTTCTACTGCTGAAAAATAATTATTGGGATGAAATCTGCTCAAAATTTATCTTTTTTTTCTTTCCTTGTGCAGCTACTATCTTGCATCAATTCCACTTCCAGGTTGGGGACAACATGGCTCTAGGGAAAAAAATAGAAATATAAATCTGAAAAAATAAATCTGGTGTGCCAAACAGGACTTGAGGTAAATAAAAGGGGAAAATATAAAAAAAATATTAATGAGAATGTGCTATGGACATATCAATAAGAATTTGAATGTCCAATTTGAAAATGGAATGTCCTGTCCTCAGTTGGGACAAAATGGACTCCCTTCAGCAGGTTCATGTTATTTTGTTCAAGTTATCTATTATCAATGAAAAAGAGTTCGATTTTTAGATTAGTGAATGAAATGTGCACCATTTACATTATTCTGAAACTCCTGACTGAATTGCTTATCATATATCTTACTAACTGCCCGACAGCCCATTTGGTCAATAAAAAACATACTAGCAATTTAAAAAATCTGTCCATAAAAATTATAATCTTATTTAGTCTCTGCATAGAATAATTTTCAGAATTCAAGTCTGGAGTCTTTCCAAGAACTAGTTATATCTTGTAGACATTACTGCCATTTTACAGAGACAGTTCAGAAATATTTTATATACTATCACAAGCCTTTGATCCCTGCTTATTGAAAGCTTCTTCTTGTAGTCCCAGAGAAGAAAGTTATCATCTTTCTGACATAGCGATGTTGCTTTCTGCCTATCCAAACCCTGATCTCACAGCCAATGATATCAAATGGAATCAGGATCATAATTGATACATTTGGCACATCCTATAAAAGAATTTTTGGTTAGTACTCTTATGAGTCATGATTCAGACTTTGACCTTGAATCTGATGGTGTTTTTTCAGCTGAGTCTAGGCTTCAGGATTGCAGCCTCAAGAATCAACAAGACATGATTCAGCTGAAACTGATCAGCCCCAGGCATCTCTTGTTCATCCAGGGCTGTCAGATGATGAAGCACAACCCCCAAGCCCCAAGTCTAGGTGCATACAGAGCCAAGCGGAGCAATACTCTTCATTGAGAATCCTCAGTAGGCAAAGGTTGATTAATTGCAGCTAGCTATCTGCAGAAAAGATTTAGATAGCTGCTTTGTTTGCAGTTTTTGTTGGAAGCAACCATTTGGAATTATAGTTTGTGACTTTGGAGTGAAATGTTTACCTGATTTGGTTTTCTGTGACTTTTGAACTTGTATTTGGACTACACTGTTACTTTTTGGACTGTAATTGGCATTTTTCAGGCAAACATTCTCTGCTAGGCATTTCAATTATATTCCTGTCTGCTGTTATTTGCTTCTGAGTACTGTGCCTGCCGGCCTGCCTGTACTTGAAACAGAATAAGTACAACTGCATGTCTACAATGCCTAATTTAAATAAGCTCTCTGAGGTCAGTCTTTTATATGCCAAATGCTTACAGTTATGAAAGATGGATCTATAGAGTTGACCCTGGCTCTTTTCACTGTATCTTGGGAGGCATCATGCATATTTTTTTCAAATTGAAATATATGCTATTTAGTCCTCCCAGGCTTAAGTCTTCTATGTATACATTCTATGTTAACCAATCCAAAGAATACAAGTGCCTCTAGGGTTAGATGGTTGTATAGCACAAATTCCCACCTTTATGTAATTAGATACCAATGGATTAATATAGTAATTGATACACTTATTAATACATTTGCCATATTTGTGTGTGGCTTGTTCCCTGATCGCCTCAGAACTACTTATAGAAATATTATTAAAAAACAGAAATATAATACAATCAAACCTAAAGATACAATTAAAGTAATAAACTGATATACTTTAAAAAAATTGCAACAACTAAAAGACATAAAAAATAGGTTTTAAGTCCCCGTTTTTAAATGTAGTAAAGAAATATCTTATTTCAATTCTAGTGGCAAACTATATGCAATATGGGTTCTATCACAAAGAAATCAAAATTGAACATAAATGTTAAATACATATGAAGCAGATTAGCAAACGTTCCCAACAATCATATAAACTAGTTGTAGAATGTATGGGAATAAGCAGCACTATAAGTAACTGTTATATATGACCAAATATGGCCAAAGAATGGACTCCACTCATTGGCCCAGCTGCTGGCGGGAAAAACGAAGTCCCGTCAGTGGCTGAAGCTTTGGACAGCGCCGGCTATAAAAGCTGGCACCTGAGCAGCTTTTTCTGAACTGACTCAAATAAAGTCTGCTTACCAGTCCTGCTCTCCTTTCCCACGCAGACCCATTTAACAGTAACCATGTAAGATCTATACAGCAATGTAGATATCTTGAGTTAGCATTGGAATGTAATGAACATCTTCATTTTAACTATTAAAACTGAAGCTATTTTAACATGAAGATTATGTTGGTAGGAACTACAGTTTTTGAAGCATTTTCAAAGCTGATTCCCAAAAATTGGGATGAAGATTCTAATTGTTATGATGATTTTCATAATGAACAAATATAAGCTAGCTAGAAAATAGGTAAATAGGTAGTAAATATTTAACAAGTCTAGCTAAAAATTATGCATTAAGTTTAGTTGTTACAGTGCATGCTTAAGTCTACTATTTTGTCTCTTGTGTTGATTTTCTCTGTACAAACTCACTGTATGTTTTTATTACTTGGAATTTGTTTACAGTTCAGATTCCTTTTATTAGAAGCTGTAGTATTTTGTGGTATTTCTCACCTTTGTAGTTCTTTATTTTTCCCCATAAATATGGACATTTTAAAATGCTACTTAAAATTTGACCAGCTCTATATTTTTATCTTCACCTTTGTTACCTAAAACTGAAAGGTCAATTTTTGTAAATGGAAGTGGGGGTGGGGTGGGGAGAAGCGCTGATGCTCCTAGCCACATGTCAATTGCTTGAATTGATTTCATTTTTCTCTTTTCCTTTTAATTTGCAGGAAAGCAAGAGTTATTTTTGGAAGATGGTGCTAAGTGAGATGCTTCCTGGAAGATAAATGGGAGCTGTAGAATCTAATAAGCCACTACTGCATGACAAAAGCCAGGGTTGGGTTTCCCAGATTCTGGGAAAGGATGTTGACACTTCCAACTACTCATTCTGTGGATTCAACTATACCACTTCCAATGGCATATCCAGAACCGTCCTCTCCACTTTTTCACCACTGTAGCAGCAATCTAGAAAGAAAGGTTCAACAGACAGAGAATTACTGTCCCAAAGCCCACCCAATGAGCTTTATCACTAAGATTAGACAAAGGTAGGTCTCTAGTGTGTGTTAAACATTGCAATTTTTCTCATTTACTACAAATTTATATTATAGCTATATATTCCTTAAAACCAAGCACTCTTCTTATGTTGGAGGTTTATAATATCTATAAACATACAGTATATCTGAATCCATTTTGAAATATCTATAATATTTCAAAATATATTCTGTGTTTCTCTAGGGGTCATTTGAACTTTTTGATAATCTATCATATCCACAAATAATGCAGCAGTATTTATAATATAAAAATGACATCAAAGTCTAATTTTCCTAACACTTACCTGTGGGATTACATGGTAGAATAAATGGAACAGTTGCAGTCTTAAATGTCAGTGATAACTGAAATTATATACTTGTAATAAAAATGTTATTCAAATATTCTGTTCTGATTATTGTTTAAGCTTGAGCTAAAATAACTGAATTAACTCCAAAAGTTAAGAAAATTGTTTTACAATCTTTTTGTTTAATTTGCCTTCCATTAAAATAAAGTGTACTTTGTTGAACCTAATGGCTTTATGTCAAGATGACTAATTCTACTTGAATATACTTCAGGCAATCATAATGTATTTCAGAACAACATGAAATCTAATAGAAAATAATTGTAATGAAACTAAATGTTTACACATCCACATAATTCTAATCAAAAGATTTAAAAATCCAGTTTTTCCAACAGTAGTATAAGAAAATTTTGTATCTGGGAGCAATAAGCATTCAGCAGCAAAGCATTTCAGATTAGAAGAACTACATATCTGATGATTTCTAAAAAATGAAGACATTAATTAATGCCATTTGGAGGTCAGTTTTGGGAAATGAATGCTACCAGGAAAAGGTCCTGTTTTGGTTCTCTGGGTTTCTACAACAATTTTAATATGTGGCTCATATGCTTCCTTATAAAACTGAAGCTACTTCATTTACAGGTGAGAAATCACATTTTTAAAAATTCTTTCATGATGTAAAATCAAGCAGCAATCCATACAAGTAGAAGAGCAGATCTTTACAGTTGAGTTGTATTCAGTATAATATCAGTTCTTTTACCTGATGATCAGAGGTGGGATTCAAATTTTTTAACAACCGGTTCTGTGGGCGTGGCTTAGTTGGTGGGCATGGCTTGGTGGTCATGTGACTGGCTGGGTGTGGCCAATTCAACATCACTCACATTGAGGCACCCATCTCCTCGCCTGGCCTCTCATGACTGTGGGGATAATGCAACAGTTGTAAGTGTGAAAAATGGTCATAAGTCACTTTTTTCAGTGCCATTATAACTTTGAATGTTCACTCAACACAAGCAAAGTACCAGCAAAAGAGGGAAAAAAACCTCCAGAGAAGTTCCAGAGACAGGAAGTCTAGTTCTGCCAAGAATGTAATAAGGATTAACGGAGAGGCAGTTTCTGTAAGAAACACCAAAATGTTTCCTTCCTGCCTTCCTTACAGGATTAGGCCAGTAATTTCTTCTAACAACCAGTTATCCGAACTGCTTAGAATGTGAACAACTGGTTCTAGCAAATAGGTGAGAACCTATAGAATCCCACCCCTGCTGATGATTTAAAAAAAAGAGTCAGTGAAAGCTATGGGAAATTCCTTCAGTAGAGGAACAATAAACAATCAAATTATCTACAGAAACTATTTGAATTATATTGAATAGTATTCAAAAAGCTGTTTTATATCAATTCATATCAAATCTAATATGATTTATTAGTTCACTAATTGTTGCTTTATTGGTAATGGTTCTCCAGAATATAATCTGAGGATTTCTTTGATCTGGCCTTAGGCACAAAGCCAGCTGGGTGACCTTGGACTAGTCACTTTCTCTTAGTTCTTTTTTTTTTTTTTTTTGTAAATTTTATTTGAGTTTTCACAAAGAGAAAAAAAATACAAATAAAATATCTTTTTTGAAAGCAGCATAATCCCGGGTTACATTTCTTCGTACAGACACAAATTCAGGTGCATGCTCATTTTTATATTCTATTCCATATCTTATTACTATTTTACATTTTCTGTATAGCTTCTCCCCTCTTTTATTTTTCTCAATTTTATTTTAATTATCTCATCTCAATTCAAATCATTGTATTTATATTTTTTGTCTGTCCTGTTTCAATTATCTATTATCTTTACTCATTAAACAAAATTTCTCCTGTAGTTACTGATTGGAGTATGACGCCTTTATATCTTTTCCCTAACATTCAATATAATACATAACTTCCATTCGGATTCTGCTTGGTACATTCTTAAAATACACATTGTATTCTTAAAAAAAGAAAAAAATTATAAATGTATATAATTAAAACAACATTCCATTCCAATTCAATTCTATCATTAATATTAATATTCATTAAAGTCTTAACATCTTTAACATTACTTTTCAATTAAATATCATACTTCTATGGGAACAATTATAAGCTTTCCATAGTTAATTCCCCCCCCCTTCACTTATATTTTATAAAACATTAACTAATTAAAATGTTCCCGTTCCATCCTAATTCAATTTTCTCATTTATTTTATTTCACTGATTTTATTCACAAACATTTCACTAAATTACACCAACTATTTTATCCCTCATTTTAATCATATGTTGTTTCCAATTTTTTAAAGTTATTTCTATTACTAATATAACAATACAATCTTATGTACCTTTACAGAATCCCTTTTTCAGTTAGATTTTCACCCATTATCTCTAAATAGGTCCTGTTTCTCTATATCTTGCTCCGGTCCTTTGTAACTTCTTTTCCTTCTTCCCTCTCTTCTTCTTTCTCCCCTTTTTACACCCTTGTCTCTCTACCTCTATTTCTCTTTTCTGTATTCCCCTTTTCTGTTGCTTTCCAGTATTATACTTATTTTTGAATTATTTTTCTTTTCTTTGGTTGTTTTTTTTAAGTCTTAAATTTTCCATTCTCTTTCCCCCACTTTCCTTTTTCTTCCCCACATAGAATTACTTGTTCATTAAAGATGGCTTCTTCTTTGTCCCAGTCTTCTTGTTTTGCAGTCTTTTCTTGTTGTTTCTCATAGTTCCAAATCTCCATTTCTAAGAATTGAAAAACGAAGCCAAAATAACCCTTCCCTTCTTGTGCATCATCTTTGTAATTTTTAAGTTCCATTTTCAATTCATCCAGAAGTGGTGCCATTGTATAAATTTTTAGTCATTCAAATATAATAACCAAAGATCCAAAGATCACCAAATAATCCAAATACACGCAAGCTGTTTCTTTTTTGCTCTTTTTTTCCACTTTCTCTTCCTGGGGTTACTATTTAGTTGCAAAGTTTCAGTTAAAATGTATCTTTTAGAAGTCTTGTTGAAGTTTTACTTTAGATTCTTTTTATTTCCAGGCAGTCTCCTCCCTCTTCCAGATCCTGCCCTTATTCTTTTTCTCTCCCTTCCTGCTTATGAAAAAGAAAGTTTTTAATGTCCAGAAATCTTTATTATCCCTTTGGCATTTTGTTTTATTTTCAGCTTAATTGCCTACTGATGTCAAAGCGGATTTTTCCGATTTCTTATTTAAGTCTCTTAGTTGTCAGTATAGGGAAGGAGAGAGAAGAAGAAAAAAAGCCAAACCTTTCCCTTTTCACTTTCCTTCACTGCTTCTGACTCTTCTTTGGGAGTGATGTTATTTTTTTGTAAGTTTAAATTCCAGGGTATCTTGGTTGTTGCTTTTACAATTTAACCCGATCAGCCAAAACTTTCACTTCTTATCCTTCCTCCTGCACATTCTTTTCCGGTCAAGTTCTTCTTTGTGGTGGCCATTTCTGACCACCGCTGCAACCGCCTTCGGGAAAGGGAGTAATGGCCAGCTGAGGAGGAGAGATGCAGCTCTCCTCGACCCTGATCTTCACCAGCTCTACGGGGTGGCTTAGCCCCGAAACCAGCCAGCTCGGGGCGCTCCAGCGATGAGCCCAGACAGAAACCGTGCATGATCGTGGATTTCTGTCACCGAAGCCCTTCAAACCAGAAGTCCAGTTTCTCTTAGTTCTTGAAAGGAAACAAAGGCAAACTACTTTTGAAAATCCTTGCCAAGCAAACTGCAGGGACTTGTCTAGGCTGTTTCTGAAAATTGGACACAATTGCATGGAAGAATACATACACATGCTCCATTGGCAGCCAAGGACAATATTAATCATAAATAAAATCCATCTCATTGACCTCATTAATTTCACCACACAGTTATGAAGGCTTTATAAAATATTTGCAGAATTGGGCTACTTGGGAGGATGGTGTTCCAGCCACAGGACAGGGACTTCAACACAAAAGAATTATCATTTTCTTAGCATAGATAAAGTGATTATGAGGCTGAACTATCTTAACTTTAAGTACACTGCTCTTGACAAATTATTATCTTTCAGTATTCTCTCTTTGCAGAACTGGGAACCTATATTGCAAGATTTTAAGATTCACATATATAGCATATTGAAATCTTTGAATGCGGTATACAAATACTTATCATTATTACCTCTAATTGTCAATTGTAATTCCATTTGAATCGTTAGCATAACAGAACACTGTTGCTGTTTCTAGGGTTTCTGATGCTACACATTAAGCTTTCTAAAAATTCTGCATCCATATTTGACAAAATTGTGATAAACCTGACAGAGATCTCCATATCAAGACAGCAAGAAAGGCTGGGAAAAAATGTAATTCTTAATTTAATTGTCCAGTGCTCCTGACTGATATGAGGTACACATGTAAATCACTTCAACCTTAACAATCCTCAGAGAGAAGAATGATAAATAAAAAAGGATTATATAAAGCCCCCATCATAAATGCCATTGTCTTTAACCTTTAACCTAGAAAAACTCAAAGTGTTATGTATCAATGATCCTACTGAAACTTTTCTATGAATTTCCCTAAAGATTTAAGATTATATATCTTAAATAAATATATTTATTTTAAGGCAAATGCTAAGCAAACTTTAGCAGGTAAAATTATTAATGGTAGGGGAAATGGAAAATATTTGAGTTTCACTATGGCCTCATTTTCACAATTTAAGATTCAGAGTACAAGTATGACCTCACTATAAAATATATAGGAGTTATTTCTAATTTATGATTTCTCCTGCAAGAGAAATGTTTATCTAAAAAAGCACCTAAGTTTAAGGAAAGCATAAGCTTGTCACCTTTTGAGTAAAAATGCCTAGATATTGGACATTTGTTTATTTTCTTTCTCTTATATGAATACATTTCTCATCATCTCCCCAACTTCTAGATATATGAAATAGCATCTGGACATAAGAGAAAGTTATTTAGTTAAATTTCTTGTAGCAATTATAATGTAGTTTCTTCCAACTGTCAATGCAAAATTGTGTTGAGTTATTCATAAACTTTAATGAGGAATCATGCTGAATAATTCCAGTGAATTCCACTCCCACTGATGGCAGCTGCTGGCAGAACAAGATCCTTTGTTAATAATTGCAATTTATTTTATATGCAGGCTTTCCCAGTCACCCAGAAAAAATCCTCCAAATGAAACAAAATCACTAAAATGTGATGGACTGTCCTTTCTCCTCTTGGCATGGTGTTTAAATAGTTCATACACTTCCTGCATAAGATGTCTCAGCTGGGGGAAGTCTGAGATGTTTTCATAAATTTCATGTTGGAATGAAGAATCATATTACTTCAATTTGGTTTTTCTGTAAATTGCATTCTCTGAATTAAAAAAAACACCCTAATTTTATATTACTACCCACAAATACTGGTTTTAAAAAATGAATCTTTTTTCAAGGTTTTGGCAGTTTTTTCAAATAATGTTTTTGTTGTTGGTTTCTATATGTGGTTAATAATAATTTATTAAGCATGTTTGATACATCTATTGAATATGATAAATATATAACAACAATAAAAACAAAAAACAAAAAAACAAAAGAGCAGCAGAAAACAAGCCCAGAGAAGAAAAAGATAGAAGAAAGCTGCATTAATTATCCTCTCCAAAAGCCTGGTCTTATAGGACTCTTCAAAATACCAGTAGAGTGAGAGCCATTTAGGGACAGATCAGAGAATAGGCACAGAGAAGACAGGCTTTTTGGATCCAGAGTGATGGCATAGTTTAATTGACTGAACCCAGAGTATGCCAATCCTGCTATATTGAACTAGACAGGCAGATGTTAGGAAATATGTTTCTTCATCCATATATTATTGAAATGCAAAATTGCACTAAGTGAAGAAATGTAGAACTAATTTTTTTACCTTGATCTCATTGAATCAAAAATAGTGCAATCTCTGAATTTTGAGTAATAAACTGATCTGTTCAGAAGAATAAATTTCCTTGAAAATCATCTATTGCAAAATTTTATCAATTCCTTTATACCATTGGCATGTATGAATCTGCCCCAACAACCCATAAAGGGAAACATACCTACTGGAATATATATGGTGCCAGCACTGTTAATGGAAGAGGCAGGACATGAAATGGAAGAGGCAAGACACAAAAGTGCAGGTAAAACTGTTTATTTTGAATCTGGAAGAAAAAGCCACAGAACCGCAGCCGGCACTGGCTTTTATGAAATGTCCAACATTTCAGCCACTGACTGGGCTTTATGTCTCCCGCCAGTAGCTTTATGTCTCCCGCCAGACTCCATTCCTATTGAATATTAATTGCAATGGGCAATGGCGTCATGCATATTTCCTCCTTCCCTCCTAGTTAAGACTCACCCAATCATTGTCTGTATACCTTATGTAGTCCCATAAGTAGGCGGGCTTCTAGAGGTGCATCTGGGCCTGCATGTCTCACTTGTTCCTGAAGCAGTGATATGTTCAGACAGGCACTGCTGCTTCAGTCCCTGCCTGTGGAATCATCTCAAAGCTATCTCGAGGCATGGCAGATTCCGTTGAGCTTGAGGCCTCAGAAATACTTTGCGGGACTTCTCCTAAAACTAAGTATTCTGCTGTCCTATTTGGGCTTTAGGCTAGGCTGGGGTTTATCCCTGCTTGTTCTGCTGTCCAACTAGTTGATAGGGTTGGCTCTATGTTACCATGTCGGGCTTCTGTTTCAGTGTCAGTGATCCAGCCTCTTATCTGGTTGGTGTGATATTCCATATTTTCCCCCTTCAATCTACATTCTGTAAGACTTGGGCCGGTAACTCCTAATATTTTAGCTGGTACCCAGGTGCCCCCCATGTAATTGTGTGTATAAATGGAGTCCCCAACTGTGAATTTCCTACACTTCCCCATTGAGTCTGCCATTGGTGTAGTTAGGGTGTATTCTGTCTAGGATTGACCTTAACTTTCAGCCCATCAGTAACTTGGCTGGGCTTTGGTGTGTTGTTGCATTAGGTGTGATATGTTGTATTAGCAACATCATATCAATCTTTTCTTGCCAGTCCCCTGGGCCCATCTTCTTGAGCACTTCCTTAGAGGATTTGACCATTCTTTCTGCTTGCCTGTTGGAGGCTAGGTGTGCTGGCGCTGACAGGGCATGGCGGATCCCTAGTCCTGTTAAGAAGCTTTCAAATGGTTGTGCCATGAATTGTAGCCTGTTGTCAGACACTAACATGTCCGGTAATCCGTGGGTGGTGAATAACCTTTGCAATCCCCTTATGGTGGCCTCAGTTGTGGTGGACTTCATGAGAGTTACCTCTAGCCACTTCGAGTGGGCATCCACTGCTATTAGGAAGGTCTGACCCTTGCATGTCATGGTGAAGTCTATGTGTACCTGGGCCCAGGGCAATGTGGGGGTTTCCCATTTCAAAAGGGGTGCTGACGGGAGTGCCAGTCGGGACTCCTGGCATGGGGGACAAGTGGCGACCCAGGCTTCAATCTCCTTATCTAGTCCTGGACACCACACATAGCTCCTAGCTAGGGCTTTCATCTGCACAATCCCCGGGTGGCCCTTGTGCAACAATTTCAGTACCCTTGTCCTTAATGCTGGGGTATCTCCATCCTCTCTCCCCACAGCAGGCAACCCTTTAGCACCAATAGTTCCATTTGTCTATTTTTAAACAGTTTAAATTCATCCCCTTCTGCAGTTTCCGGCCATTCCCCCACACCCAGTTTGAAATTTGTGTCAGGGTCCTGTCTTTTGCTGTCAGTCTCGTGATCTTGGCTGACATTAGCAGACTGGGTTTGAGGTTTTCCACTAGCAACATGGAAATGGATGGTGCTGGGTCCTCAGCAAGGTCTGGCAGGGAGCAGTGGCTAAGGGCATTGGTGTTGGTTATTGTTTTTCCTGGTTGGTGGATCAGCTGGTAACTGTAGGCAGCCAAGAAAACTGTCCATCTTAACATTATCGGGGATAGAATGTTTGGTATGGGCTTGTTTCCACAAGAATAAGCAGTGGCTTGTGATCAGTCACTAATTCAAACTGCCTACTGTAGAGGTATTCATGAAACTGCTTGACTCCTGCTATGGAGGCGAGGGCCTCTTTGTTGATCTGGCTGCAGTTTCACTGTGGTTTGGTTAGTGTTTTGGAGTAGTATGCAATTGGAGCTTCCCTCCCACTCAGTAGCTTATGGCTGAGAATAGTGCCTATGCCATAAGGGGAGGCATTGCATGTTAGGACTAGGGGGAGTGGTTCGCTGTACTGAATTAGCATGATGTCAGATGTTAGAATGATTTTTATTTTATTGAAAGTGGTGGCTTCATGGTGCCCCCAGATCCAATCGGCCATCTTGTCTAGCAATCTATGGTGTGGCTCCATGACTGTTGCTTTCTGTGGCAGAAAGATATTATAAAAATTAAGCAGGCACAGAAATGCCTGAAGTTCTGCTTTGTTTGGGGGAGGAGGGGCTTCCCTTATTGCTTGGAGATTGCCATTTGCGGGTTGTATTCCTGACCTGTCTATGAGGAAGCCCAGAAACTCTACTTGGGGCATGGCAAGGTGGCATTTACTCCTTTTTAATTTCAGTTCCACTTCTTGGAATTTCCCCATCATGGCTCTCAATCTTTGTACTAATTGCTCTCTGTTATCACCTGATATGATAACATCATCAAAGTAAGGGATTACCCCTGGGATGTTATGTAATAGCCTCTCCATGATGCTCTGGAATAGGCTCGGAGCCACGCTGACCCCAAACTGCAGCCTGTTGCATTTGAATGTGCCCCAGTGGATCACAATCATTTGCGCTTCAGCTGTTGCCTCGTCAACTGGAAATTGCTGATAGACTTGTGCTAAGTCTAATTTGGCAAATATATTTCCTTGCCCCAGGGAGTGTAATAGGTGCTGCATGACTGGCTCTGGGTATGCACTTTGCTGCAATGCCCAGCTCAGAGTAATCTTGTAGTCAGCACAGATTCTCACTGACCTGTCTTGTTTAACTGGGTTGACGATGGTGTCTCCCACTTGGCATGATCGACTGGATCAAGGATCCCTTGACCAATCAGCTTGTCTAACAGCTCTTCCACCGCCAAAGAGCAAATGGGATTCTTTGAGACTTTATTTGGACAAGGGTTATGTTGGAGTCTAAATTAAAAGATATTGGGGTCTCTGTATACTTGCCCAGTTCATTGTTGAAGACATTGCAGAATTCCTGTTCCAAGGCTGCTAAGTCATCTTCCTGGGCTGGGGAGGCAGTGCAAGTGGTGTGGATACCAGTGAGGTGGATCTGTAGGGGTCTGAACCACTGTCATCCTAGAAGGCTGGGTAGGTCCTGGTCTACTATTGTGAGAGGTATATTCCTTGGAAGTTACTATATTCTATTCGGAATGACTTTCGTCCTTGGATGGGAATATGGTAGCCCTGGTAGTCCTCTAGAATAATTTTCTGTGGGACTTCCGGTGGTGATGTCATAGTGAAGTGGAGCAAGGAGAGCAGTCTCGGCTACTTTGTATCCAATTATTTGTGTTTGGGAGCCCATTAGGGCACCATGGATCCTGGAGAGAAATGCAAAATAGAGGGGAAGCCCTGAGGATAGTGAGGAGGAAAGCAACCTCCCGCTATGGCAAAGCGAACCCCCTTGAAATTGGTGCATTAGAAACCTGATGATTCTGGTGGGTCCGAAGCCATGACAGCCAGCTGTGATCAGGAAGCAGAAGAGTGAAGTCATAAGAGGAGAAATGGTGGACTTTGACAGCTTAGAGGTGAGAGAAGAGAGTCCTGTGAAATATGTCTAGCAGAGAAAGTCTCTGGGGAAATAGACTGTGATGGTGCCGAATTGGTGGTGACAGCAGAGCAGTGTATTTTAGCAGTCAGGAAGAGGTGGTGGCTTGGAAGAACAGAAGAGGATTAAACTATATGATATTAAAATCCTTAACAAACATTAAGTAGATGCTAGGAGAAACACCAGATAAGAGTTCTTCTGAGAGAAGGAAACAGACAAGAGGAACCATTTTGAAATAGGACAGTGACTGTGCAAATTGATAGAGAAAGAGAATATATATATATTAGAGAATATATATATATTATGTATGGTGTTATATATTATATATATAATATATAACACCATACATATATATACATATATATATATGTATGGTGTTCGGCTTGGTTCGGGTATTTTCCCACGTCATTGTAGTTCTTTTAAAGTTGTAGCAACGTTTCAGCAGAATCTCATCTGCCATCATCAGGCTTCTGTATTGTGTCCGTCTGTGAGTCAGACTTTTACAGTGGTTTCAGATTTGAATTTGGGGCAGCCTATTGCTGTGCCAGAATGGTTTTTTCTTCATCCTGATTGGTTGGGAGTCTTGGTCTGTGTTTATTGGTCTCGGAGTTTGCTGTGTTCTGCTTGATTGGTGTCTCTAATATCTTCTGTCTGTTTTTGGCTCTTTTTGTATCTTGATTGGCTGGCAGCATTGTGTTGCTTTATAGGAGGCCTTTAGTGCAGCTTGGCTTCGGGTAAATGGACGGCTATCATTAGTTAGGAAGTTGGGTTTCATCTGGGTGCCTGGTTGGGATGTGTTTGAGCTGGAAGTATCAGGGGGGATCTGTTTGTGCCCAGGTGTTTGCCTGGCTTGTGGTGTGGAGATTTTTTTGTTTGTGAGTGCAGGCTTCCAAATGATTGACAGCCTGGTGGAATCATCTCTTCTATTCATGCTTTCTGGTCTTTTTTCAATCTCTATGGCTTCTCTGATGATTCTGTGATTAGGGTTTTCTATAGTGGCCAAGGTTTTGGTGCCATTGAAGTTGATGCTATGACCTGTGGCTTCCATGTGTTGGACTAGTGAGGAAGTGTGTTCCAGCTTTTTGACTGCATTTTTGTGTTCATCCAGGCGGGTGCTTATTCTTCTATTGGTCTGTCCAATGTATGTGGCTGGGCATGATGCACAGGGGACTTCGTATATGCCTTGGTTTTCTAGGTCAATTTTATCTTTGGGGTTGCTAAGGATGGCTGCTATTTTTCTGTCTGTTTTGAAGGCAGTCCTGATGTGATGTCTGTGTAGTACCTTACTAATTTTGTCTGTAGTACCTCTTATGTAGGGCAGGACAGCTGTTCCATAGGTCTGTTCATCTTCTGGGTCTCTATTATGTTTCAGTGTGTTTTTGTGGATCAAGCTGGTGATTTTGCTTTTGTGGAAGCCGTTGGCTGTCAGTACTTTAGTCAGGGTGCATAGTTCAGTCTTAATGTGTGTCTTGTCTGCCAGGCGTTTGGTTCTGGTAATTAGAGTTTTAGCCACGGAGTTTATCTGTGCTGGGTGGTGGTGGGATTGGGCGTTGAGGTAGCGGTTGGTGTGGGTTTTCTTCTGGTATATGGTGTGTCCTAGTGTGCCATCTGTTTTTTTGTAGATTAGTACCCAAATTTAAAACTGGAACAACTGTAAAAGTCTGACTCACAGACGAACACAATACAGAAGCCTGATGATGGCAGATGAGAGATAGATAGATAGATAGATAGATAGATAGATAGATAGATAGATAAATTATATATATATAATTTTCTGTGGCTCCAGCTGGTTGTGTTGCATGTCTGGTTTGAGTTTCTTGAGGGTGGCCCATGAGATCATGGAGATGTAGGACCCAGAGTCTACTTTCATCAGCAAGGGCTTCCGTCGATATCTACATTGGCCATGATTTTTTTGGCCTTGTAAGCATCGGTGTGCCTCACCTGGGTCTGAGCATAGCCGATGATGGTGTAGTGTGCTTCCTGTTCCCTGGCATCTTCCCTTCTTTTGAATTTTGCACCAGGGATCTTCTGGCCATCCCTTGATGATTATACTGCCAGCTGGGGGAGGATTCCTTTTTGGATTTTCCATTTGCAGGCTGGCTTGCTCTGCTTGCCTCTGTGATGTGACCCTTCTGGTTGCATCATCTGCAGATGGCTTCTTTAAAATGGCATGCTGATCGGGGATGATTCCCCCTGCAACCTCTGCATGGTTTGGCCCCTTGCCGTCCTACCGGTTTGCTGGATCTCACCCAGTGGATCTCCTCCTCGTCACTGGTTTCAGAATTGAAGTTGTCTCAGGATGCTCAGCAGTCGGTTTGGGTGGCATGCACCTTCCTCTGGTTACCTTTATTCAGGAGTGAGCTGTTTGAGATTTCTGCGGCTCGGGCCTCATCGATGGCGTCTTTAAATGGGATGTCTTCTCAGGCCAGTAGGCGCTTTTGGAGTGTCAGGTCCCTCATCCCAAGGACTAGCTGGTCCCTGATCATGTCTTCTGTGTCACTGAATTTGCAGGTTTTTGATAGCTTCCATAGGGCCACCACAAATCTGTTGATGGTCTCCCCTTCCTGCTGACTCCTCATATAGAATTCATGCCAGTTAGTAAGGTAGGATGGGGTTGGATCGAAATGCTCCTTCAAAGCACATTGCAGCTCATCCCAGGACATGTTCTCCAGCTCATTAGCAACGAGGGCTTCCGCTAGTTCATATAGCTCAGAATCGCATTATGTTAGGAAAAGTGCCCTCTTCTTGGCATTGGAGACTGCTTGGAGGCTGTTGACTTCCAGGTGTAGCTTGAATTGGCCCATATATGAAGACCATTTCTCCTTGGATGGATCGTAGGGTATTGACATTGGGCAGTGGGCCATTCTGGGTGGCTGGGTTGCAATCTTTCACCTTATAATATTATGAAGCACATCCAGAGAAGCAAATGGTGTTGATCTTTTTAGATGCACAGAAGGCATTTGACAATATGAACTGGCAATTTATGTTAGCACAATTGAAGGGAATGAACTTTGGGGAGATATTTATTAGGATGATTAAGGCAATATATTTTAAACAAACTGCAAAGGTGATGGTAAAAGGGGACAAGACTGAAGAGGTTAATATTGAGAAGGGAAATGAACAGGCTAACACTTGCAATTAAAGCAAAGGAACAAACTGAATACTATATGGATTGGGAATTGTTTTATCAATGGCTGGAGAATAAAAATGGAAATTAGAAAATTTAAGAAGATCAGTGAAAAATAGTAAACATGTGAATAAGAATTAAATATGCTAAGAATTGTTATCATAATTAGATACATTATGTGTGGTAGTATGAAGAAAGAATAGAGTAATGATATAATAGTAATGAATCAATTGTAATGGTTATTGCACAACATATTTGTACCCAGACGACACACTGTTTAAACAAAAAATGGAATGTTGTATAAAATAAAATTAAAAATTAAAAAAAGAAAGAAAGTTGAAAAATTTGATATGCCCTAAATTGCCCTAGGAAGATTTTTCCGTACACCTTTAATTAACACCAAAGCATCTGCTCTGCTGGAGCTGATTAACTGGCCAGAAGGTGTATATGAGCCACTTTTAACATGCAAACTGATTACAGTGGAAATAAAGGAGCTCATTGAACAACCAATGCAAGTACCACAGTGGCCCTGTGATACCCAATCAATAAAGAGATGTGTGAAACAGGTCATAGAGGCAGCAAGCAAAGTGTGAGAAATGTGAGAGTTATATCAGAGGCCAAGAAGCAACTTGGCAGCTGATGTCGAAGAACAAATCAAAACAAGACTTGCTGAAACTTGCTTAAACATTTTTGTAACTCAGATAATTGCTTTCTGATGTTAGTTTAAGATTGCATGAATTATTTTTTGCCTAACCCTAACCCTCACTGAAAAAGATTGCAAAGATTAATTTTCACCCCATTAAATGACACAACCTACTCCCCTAGCTCACTTGTTTACTAATATTGATCCCCCTCATATGTCAATACCAGAACAGTATAATGGATTTTTCAGTTGCCAGAATAATGAAGGAAAGGGTTCATATTTACAAGTTCTTATTTGAAGATTAATTAACCTGTACTGGCTAAGATAACAAGTTTGTTGGACTATGTAGTATGTAGTAGTTAAAACTATGAACCTGAAGCTGAGAGACTGAAATTTCCAGTCCCACTTTAGGCACAAAGCCAGCTGGATGACATTGGATCAATCTCTGTTTTTCAGTCGTAGGAAGAAGGCAAGGGCAAACCACTTCTGAAATTGCCAGGAAAGTACATATGATGTCATGTGATTGCCAGCAATCCTGACTTAAAGACACTAATTAAAACAAAAAATTGAAAGAGTTATATCTGCTAGGAACTCTTTTGTTAGTCTACAAGTTGATTGTTTTTTATGACACAAAAGTTTAAATGCTAGGGATACTTACTGATATGTTATACCGATCCAGTTCAGTCTGTCTTTCTTACCTTTCTGATTCTGGGGTATATTTTCTTGGTGGAATCTTTATCCTTAAGAGTTTTAGTGGGTTACCCATATTAAATCTGAAACATACTCAATTTGACTAACACTGTGTTGATTAATATGTTAAATGGGATGTCTGAACTCACTAATCTTTAAATAAGTTTTGACATTAGGCTGTTGTAAATTTCATGATGAATTTATTAGTAAAAACAGCAGAGATGTTCCCCTTATATTTAACATAATACATTGGCTCTCTAGTGTTTAGTAAATAGATGGCATGCAAGAAAGTACATGAAATGTTCATTATGTTTTGTAATTTTCAGAGTAGTTTAATAAATTCAATATCAATTACACTTTTAAAGTAATAGATATTTTCTTGTCTGAACAGTTTCAATTCACGCAATCTTTTAATTTTTTCATACAAGAAAAGAAATTTGAAGGTAGAATAGTGTATTAAGAGAACTGATTTGGATTGGAAAAAAACAGATTAAATCTTGTGAGTATCCATAGTGGTAACTGAGTTAATTAATACCAACTACTCTAGCCCAACTACTCTATAGTATAAGAAAATAAAATTTAGGATGGAATGAGACAATTCAGCACTGCCATAATGCTATACCTACTTAACCTTGACCTCCTCAGCATAGCTGGTTTTCCTTTATGATTGGCCCTCCATGGACACATAAGCACAGCACTTCTATCCCAGGGCACACACTGTGGGCCTTTGTCCATATCTGGCCCTATCTGGATACTATACTGCCATCAATACCTCCCCTGCCATGTCTCCAATGTTATTTATTAATGGGTGATATAGAGCAGCACACATCTCCATTGCTGATTCCTCCCACAGGATGATTAGACCCATGTCATGGCCTTATCAGAGTTTGGTTCAGAACAGTTGGAACCAAGACCGTCCGATGGGGAGGGCAAATCTCCCTTGGCATGTTTGAAGAGGCCAGGGGTTAACAATGATATTGTCCCAAGTTCCTCAGGCATTGGGGGAGAGCCAGCTGTGAAGAAACATCAGGAGCTACACAGCTGTCCTGGGGAGATTGGGTTAAATAAACATGGCATTATGGCACTGCCAAATTGTCCAGACCAATTTAGGAAGACCCCTTAAACTCTCCAAAAGACAGTAGGGCTTATTTTTGCCTATGCAATAAAAATATATAAGATGAGATTTATCAGCACTATATGTTGCAGATCAGCACTATCTTCTTCAGATACAATTGATTATACCAATATTGTCAAGCTCTCCCACCTTCTTCCGACAATGAAAGTATTCAGGATTTCAAAACTTTACACATAAATATGTGATATTTACCAAAATACAATTTGGATGTGACCTTTTAGACTGGGTGTTTTTAGAATTTTTCATCCAACTAGAGTTTTTCTTTCAAAAGCTGCAATCACTGCCACCACTCAAAAATCTCACAGCAATCTCAACAATCCCCAAGAAGTAGGTGCACTTTGAAGCCTGTCAGCTAATTAGCTTGTGAATTCTTCCTCTAAAGTATGGGTTCTTTTTATTTTTAGTGAAGTTAATAGATGTAGTTATTTCAATCAACTAATTTTTCAAAGTTCCAAGTTTTCAAAAGACAAATGACACTAGCTAATTAAATCTCACAGTATTGGGAAGACAATTTTCCTACCTTTTGAAACGTTTGAATTGGAAATAATTTTTTACTAGAAAAATGACTCTATTAGCTAGATTTTATAGGAAAAGACATTTTCACAATTTTATATTTTTGTATTTAATACAATATATACTAACATTTGAAATAACAATTAATGAAAAAATAAAAGTTTTACTAAATATATAATTCAGTCCTTATAAATTCATAAATGATTATGAATAGAAGAAAGTTCTATTTTTTGGAGTTTTTTATTTTGAGGTTTCATTAATTAACAATATAACACTGACATCAAAAGTGAGGAAGCTTAATTTGTATGGGCATTTTGTTTAATTGAATTTTAAATAAGATCTTAATTAAGTACTATTGATCCTTATTTAAGAGGATAATGGAGATAAAGTAAAAAATTTATTAACACCATATCAAACTTGTTCAAATAAGCTTTTTCTACATGAATGTGGGGATTATTATTATTTAAATACCTTTGAGGCTGATATTTATATAAACATGTTGAAATAGAAGAGAATAGAATTCTTTATTGTCCAAGTGTGAATGGACACACAAGGAATTTGTCTTTTTGGCATAAGCTTTCAGTGTACATAAAAGATATAAGTGATGAATCATGATCATAGTAATCATAAATACATTCAGTGGTGCTTGTCTATTGCACAATAATTAGAATTTAACAATGAAAATTGAGTTGGGATTTAAATTGAGTTAGATCAATTGTTATTAGGAGGCAGAATATACAAATTTTGATACTGTGGTGTTTTGATGGAAGACAATTTGGCATGTAGTGAAGCTCAATCAATATCCTTAATAAAAACACTGTATAAATAAAACTATGTGGACAAATAATGCACAAAAAGAGACTGTAATGTGTGTTACAAAATTATTTTGATAGTATTACTTTTGCATCAAATTACTGTATTTCAAGATCAGCAAATTTACAAAGCAGCTATCATCACCTGCTACACTATAACTACATACGATGCATCAATAGAAATAGCAGACATCAGAGGTTCAACATACCAGGCTAGCTATTGAGTTTTTTGACCAAATAATGCTGATACAGTTTTAGATAATAACAATATCTGAAAACATTTAGCAAACCATTAATTTAGGACAGTTCATTTAACTAACTCTATATCTGAAGTCTAAATCCAATAAACCTGACATTGAAGCAACCTATTTAGTCTGATGCTGTGAATTTAGCTTCCTTCGTAAATGAGAAGAATCCTGAATCCTGTTTTCCTATTTTCCTATTTTGCCCAGATTCTGAGCCTGCCAATCATAATTTGTAAATCATGAGTTACAGTATATGCAAATTCACCCAACTGTGATTTATTTAATTAAATAAACCAGACAAGATTGAAATCTCTGTGTATGCAATTTCTCCCAGTTTGTTCTATGAAAAGAGTCAGATGCAAACTAACTAATTACTGGCAATCTCCAACTTATGTCCACAATTGAGCCCAACATTTCTGTTGCTAAGTAAGATGCTTGTTAAGTGGATTTTGTCCCACTTTATGATTTTTCTTGCCACACTGCAATGTTAAAGTTAGTAAAATGGTTGTTAAATGAATCTGTTGATGTTGCTTGTCAGAAGGTTTCAAAACTGGGACAGTGAAACCATCATAAATACATGCCAGTTGCCAAACATCCATATTTTGATCATGTGACCATGGGGCTGCTGCAATTGTTGTGAGTGTAAAAAACACTTTTTTCAGTGCTCTTGTAATTTTAAGTGATCATTAAATGAATGATTGTAAGTTGAAAATTATCTATATATTCACCAATGAAATCAGTCATTAATGTTAAATGGTTTTTATTTGTTTATTGGCATGACCTTCTTTCAATATTCAGCCCTTCCCATAAACTCCCATAAACCGCTGGCATAAACTTTACATAGAAACCAAAGTTTAAAAGATTTTTCAATTCAGGAACAGATTAATATTCTGTTTCAGAATGTAAATAACATCAATCCTTTCCTCTTTTCACTGGCCACTGTCATCTGTAGTTTTTTCTTTATGAAGGAACATTCCTTATCTACTAGTTTTTCTATTCTCCCTAAGTAAAAGGAGCTTTAAGGCATATTCTTGTTCTTTAAGTGAAATCATTGTATTTATTCTCTTTCATGTAATCTTTATGAATTTGTAACATTCTCTTTCACTTGATGAAAAATTGAGGCCCACATGCAACCCTTATCCTTAGTCTCTCTAGCCTCCCCATATTAAGATGAAAACTCTGGGGGGAAAAAGCTCTGATTTAGATTTATTCCCATTCTACCCTGACCCCAGCACCAGAGGCTATCTGGAAATGACATGTTTAATCTCTTTAGTTATTAATTATTAAGTTGTTAAGTGTAGTTATTTTGTTATTAAATTTTACAATCTCATTTGATTAGGAAATATTATTTTGGTGCTTACCTTTAATGCAATTTCCTACTTGACATCGTGGAATCACTAGTTTTCAAGGAAAATTCCAGGTAAGTGGAATTGTTTACCAGGTAAGTGGAATTATTTACAGTAGACAATCAAAAGATACATTGGATGTGCTAATTAGCATCACAATTTGAAAGAAGGTGTTTAGGACAGATAAAAAGCTATTAACTGCTTATAGTTTAGAAAACTTTCATGTTTTCAACTTGTGTTAATAGTCATTTTCTGCTGTGGAAATTAATTGAATTATTGATCAAAACATTTAATTGAATTAATAGTCAAAATATCTTGTATTATGCAATGCATCAGCTGCATTTTCCAAAGATATAATGCCAATTATAAAGATTCTGTTTCACAAAGTGACTTCATTTGAGAAATGATTGCATACCACAAATTCACCTCTGTTTTTTGAACTTACAGTTGACCAAAATATAAGGATTATTGCAAATTTTGCATGTTGTATTTTTGATTTGATAAATTATTACCTAAAATAATGATAAACAAAGCACAGTTCAGCTAATTGTTCTTTAAAAATGTGATAAATGCACTTTTATGCCCTTTCATTTTTTCTTGCTTTTGAAATATTATGTTTAGCAACAACGCAAAAGAAAACCTTTTGTAATATCATTCCTTGATTTTTCTCTTTATTTTCATATTCCAATTTTCTCTGTACATTTTACTTCTTTTCTTGTTAAAATAAAATAGTTTTAATTTCTATTATTGAAGAGACATCACCTTTCTCATAACTAAATACCCATCAATTATTTATCTGGAAGAAAACTGTATCACTATAAAATGTCCTGTTCCTACAGAAGAAGGGGCAATCTGAACCTAGATACCTTTGGTTTCAAGCCAAAAAATCCAATTATACTTTGACAGGAAATTCAAAACAAGAAAGTGGGGAGGGCAAAGCTATTGGTACATGGCCCATATCTTGCAGGAAAAGACAAGTTTAGGGATGCTTTGAATATACTGTATGGGGACTAGATAGCTTTTTTGTTCTTCTGCTTCTTTATTTGATGAATGGTTCCAATAAAGAAATATGCTCTTCCCCTCCAAATACTTTTCCCCCAAGGACTTTTCAAACATTATGATTGTCTAGGGCTGAAAACTCCTTCATGGATCATTGCCTTGTCATGGTGAAGGGGCTTGTGTAGCTCAAAGAAGCCATGAGCTATGCCATGCAGGGCCACCCAAGATGGACAGGTCATAGCAGAGAGCTCTGACAAAACATGATCCACTGGAGAAGGAAATGGCAACCCACTCCAGTATCTTTACCATGAAAACCCCATGGACACTATCAAAAGGCAAAAATATATGATTCTGGAAGATAAGCCTCTCAGGTCAGAAGGTGTCCAATATGCTACTGGGAAAGAGCAGAGGGCTAGTACTAATAGCGCCAGAAATAATGAAGCGATTGGGTCAAAGCTGAAAGGATGCTCAGCTGTGAATGTATCTGGTGATGAAAGGAAAGTCCAATGCTTTAAAGATCTATACTCCATAGGAACCTGGAATGTAAGATCCATGAATAAAGGCAAGCTGGACATGGTCAAACAAGAGATGACAAGACTGAACGTAGACTACAGTGCTGACTGTATTAAACACAAGACAAGTGGCCTGAGTCCCAACAACTGCCTCCCCCCAACAACCTAAACTAGCCATGCACACCACCAACTTCCTCCAGGTCCACCCCTACAGGCCTAAAATGCAAGCTACTTAATGCAAGAAGCCTCATAAACAAAATGCCTGAATTTCTCCTGCTTCTAAATGAGGCCCTATTCAACCTTAGTTTTGTCTGAGAGACGTATGCATCCTTTCCAGACTCCCCTATTACAGTAAATGACTATCACGATTTCCGTTCTGAGGGGTGGTGTTTCTATTTCTATAAAAAATCCCTAGGTCTGAAAAAGATTAATGTTATACAGGAGATTGCTCTTCCTAAGACCACTGTCTGCAAACTGTCCTTAAATACCACAGTTCATTTCGTGCTATGTTATAGAGCCCCTGATGATGACCTTAGTCATATGAACAAGATAATTGCACTACTAACATGGGCAGCTTCCTGCCGCCATCCCTTTATCGTTCTTGGTGACTTCAATTTTCCTCTTATTAATTGGAGCCTAAATGAATGTACAACCGAACTTATACATGCAACCCTGTATAATGCTGTTACGACCCTGGGGCTGGAGCAGTTGGTAACAAACAACACTAGGCTCAACAATTGCTTGGATCTCATCTTCTGCAATAGCTTAAGCTCCATTTATGGCCTACATATTAAAGAGCCTTTTTCCAACAGTGATCACAATATGATTGATTTTTTGTCTCAACTTTTGTCCTTGCAAAGAGGATCTTAATGATGTGACTCCAAATTATAATTTTTTAAAAGCCAGCTATGATCTCATAGCTGCCAACCTCACATCTCTTGATTGGCACCATTTGTTCACAGGTTATAATACTGCAGAAGACCATTATAACACTTTTTTGCTTGAAGTCAATAGAGCCATTAACCTATACATTCCAAAAATAATTCCTAAAGCCAAAAAAAAAAAAAAACCCAAAACCCCAAAACAATTTACTCTTAACAGTAAGAAAGTTACAATTAAAAAAAATCTTTTTGGCAAGAAAATAAAACTGGCTTTGTAGTTAACTTAAAAACCGTTACAAAGTCTTATGCCACCAGATAAAGGCAGAATACACCAATTACCATTGCAAACAGGAGGAAGAGTTATTAAACTCAAAATCCACCCAAGCCTTTTATAATTTCATAAATGCAAACTTAAAAACTCAGAAACTGTCCTACCCCAAAGGGGCTTAACGGGGAAAGCTGTAACGATGAAGTTGTTAAGGCCAACCTCTTCAATGCATTCTTCAGCTCAGTCTTTGTTGACAGCAATGGCTGCTTCCCCCATTTCCTAGTCACACCATAACAAATTGTAACAACTTACTACATATGGACTTTGCTGCAATTAAGGTTGAAACAGCACTAAAGCAATTCCTATCAATTGGCCCTGATGGATTATGTGCCTACTTTTTGAAAAAGCTTGCCACTGCCCTAGCCAAATCTCTAATCTATGAGGTATCTTTCAGAACCAGCTACCTGCCTGACTTATGGTCATTAGCCACAGTCATTCCTATTTTTAAAAAGGGAGATCCTAATCTAGTAGAAAATTACAGATCAATATCACTGTGTTGAATCACCTGTAAAGTCATAGAATCAATTATTAACCAATCCATCACCCTCCACTTAGAAACAAACAATCTGCTTTTTAACAAGCAGTTTGGTTTCAGGAAAACTTTGTCCTGTAATCTGCAACTCCTACACTGCAGAAATATTTGGATACACATATTGACCAGGGTAAAGCAATAGATGCAATTTACATAGACTTCTGCAAAGCCTTTGATTCAGAATTCCAGTGAATAGCTAGAAGACATAAGAATGCCTAGAAGATTTAAGAATGCTTCTTAAAAGAACAGTGCAAAGAAATAGAAGAAAACAATAGAATAGGGAGGACCAGAGATCTCTTCAAGAAAATTAGAATATGGTCCAAGATCATCTCAGATGGGCACTACAGCCAAGAAATTAAAAGATGCTTGTTCCTGGGGAGGAATGTCATGGCAAATCTAGACAGCATACCAAAAAGCAGAGACATCACCCTGCCAACAAAAGTGTGTATAGTTAAGACTGGTTTTTCCAGTTGCAATGTATGGCTGTGAATGTTGGAACATAAGAAAGGCTGAGCGTGCGTCAAATAATTTAGGCCTTTGAACTATGGTGCTAGAGAAGACTCCTGTGAGTCCCTTGGAGTGCAAGGTGATCAAACCAGTCAGTCTTAGTGGAGATCAACCCTGACTGCTCTTTAGAAGGCCAGATCCTGAAGATGAAACTCAAATACTTTGGCCACCTAATGAGAAGGAAGGACTCACTGGAGAAGAGCCTAATGTTGGGAAAGACTGAGGGCAAAAGAGGAAGGGGATGACAGAGAATGAAGTGGATGGATGGAATCACTGAAGCAGTAGGTATGAGCTTAAATGGACTCTGGAGGATGGCAGAGGACAAGAAGACCTGGAGAAACATTGTCCATGGGGCCGTGATGGATCGGACATGACTTCGCAACTAACAACAAAGGCTGAAAAGTATAACATGAAAAGTTAACAATTTATATGTTTGTGTTCTGTGATCATGCCATGTGGTTGCATTAAATAGACAATGCAGCATCCTGAGAAATGCCCCTTTAATATAGAACTATTATGTTTGCAACTTTAAGCCCTTTTCAGTCCAAAATGGAATAATAGTGGATGAAGCTGCAGAAGCTAGGGATAATGCCAGAAGTGAATAGTAATTTCAGCTCCTCCAAATTTCCCAACCCCTACGTATTCCTTTGTTAATATAATTTATTTCTACTAAATAATAAAAGAAGTCTACTTATGTACTTATGCTACAAGTGTGAAATTTAAAGATATCTAGTTGTGAGAAATATGGGACATAATATTTGGTTTAATTATGATCAAACTGTTTTCTAGATGCTTTTCCTTCTAAACAAAACTTCTGTCCCACGGGGAATCCTTTGTAAAACTTCTGTCCCAAAAGGAATCCTTTCTAAAACTTCTGTCCCACAGGGAATTATTTCTTTTGACACAGCACCAGAGTGCAGACTCACATCCCAAAACAGCATGGGGGTGCAGGCTTGTGTCCCAAAATATCCCCTCGCTATCAAAATGGATCCTGGTAGGCAAAGAAATGCTTTAGGAAAGTGAAGCCCTGGGTGGTGGTGGGCAGGGCAAGCTCTTCTACCCACAAAAACCTCATCTTTGATGGTTGACACTGAAAGACAGAGCAAGAGTTTGGAAATATCCTTCCTCCCCTGCCTCCCCTGCCACACTCTCAAATGCATTGAAAAAGGGGGCAGGTGGCTAAGTGAGGGACAGGAAGCCCTCCTTACTGGCAAGGGGGAAGAAAAGAGATGGCAAGAGGACCTCAATCTCACTCCATGCACCCCAATGAAAGGCAGTGGCAGCCCAGCCGCTTCCCTGCCCTGCCCTCTCTGGTGCTGGAAGCCAAGTGTCAGCCACATGCCCAATCACCCATACAGAAATCATCTGGGCTGTGGTGGCCATGTGGGAGGCTGTAGGGGCCATGTGGGAGGCTGTGGGGAAGGCAGGCAAATGGGCTGGGACATGTGGGAGGCTGCAGGGAAGGCAGGCAAGTGGGCTGGGCCCCAGGGAAGGCAGCGGGGAAGGCAAGTAAGCAGGTTGGGCGGTAGCTGGGCAAAAAGCGAAGGAAGACTCATCAGGCAGAGATCAGCTGGGTCGCATGGTTGAGGCAAGCTGTCAGAGTGCATACCATGTGACTAAGTGAGACAACCCAGGAGCAAATACAGCACACAGGTTTGTATTTACATATAATGGTTTTTATCCCTACAAAAGTATATACATACAAGTACTTTGATACAGGCCTTGAACAAACAGCAATCAATAATCAGCTACACCATGGAAGGACACATGGAGAGAGAGTTATGCCCTCACAGGATCTCTCATATAATATAGCCTCTTAAAGTGGTAGCAGTCAAATAACCCTATTGACTCATTGCTACCATTGCATCATCATTACATCATTACACTATTACAGCATTACAACTTTACAATAGCTGGTCAGCTATTAAATCATCATTACTCTGACACAAGCAAGGGAACCAGAGATCAGCAGCAATTATACCATGGGCGTGACTCTAGATGACTGTCCTAGGAGTACAAGGTAAGATGGGGTGGGGCAGGGTGGGGTGGGGTGGGGTGAGGTGGGGCAAGTGGGGCCAACCAGTGGTGCACTTAGCTGGTTCTACACCATTGACTGGCCCCACCCACTGCACAAAATCTTAACAACTGGTTTGCTCAAACCAGTCTGAATCAGCTGAATCCCACCTTTGTATTACATATACATGTACATATATATCTAAAGCTGACAATGGGGTGAGCTCCCATTCCTGTCCCAGCTCCTGCCCATCTAGCAATTTGAAAGTATGCAAGTAGATTAATAGCTATCACTTTGATGGGAAGGTAACAATGTTCTGTGTGGCATTATAGCATGGCTATAGCATGGCTACAGCCATGCTATAATGCCAATGATCACAAAAAATGTCTTCGGACAGGCTCCCTCAGCCAAGAAACATAGATGAGTACTATACCTACAGTCAGACATGACTGGACAGGAAAACTTTTACCTTTACCCATATTTTTGCATGCAACTTATGTGATCATTTCGTATACTACTGTAATTCTACATAGAAATATCAACAGTAGAATGTGGGTTTTTTAAATAAAAACATTCAGAATGCTAAGGATTCATACTTTATTGAAGTTTATAGGATGACTCCCTTTCCATGTCATAGTTATGAATCAGGCAGATAAATTCTGTATCTTTTGTACAAATCACCATGTTACACAAGGGAGCACGCTAATTTGCACATGTGAGTATCACAGTTCTTCAGAGAACTCTTTAGCAGCTTTTCAATCACCATGTTTCTAGGTTCTATCATATCACAAGACCTAAAATGGACATCTAATATCAAAAACGTCATCAAAAAAGCACAACAAAGAATGTTCTTTCTGCACCAACTCAAAAAGTTCAAACTGCCCAAGGAGCTGCTGATAACAGTTCTACAGAGGAATTTTCAAGTCTGTCATCTGCACCTCTATAACTGTCTGGTTTGGATCTACAACCAACAAGACAGACACAGATTTCAGAGAGAAAGTAGGACTGCAGAAAAAACAATTACTACCAACCTGCCTTCAATCAAGGACTATATACTGCACGAATCAAAAAGAGGGCTGTGAAAATATTTACAGACTCTTCACATCCTGGACATAAACTGTTTCAACTTCTACCCTAAAAACGATGCTATAGAACACTACACTTCCGGTTTGTCGGCCCAGCGAGCGGCAGGGATTTGCGGGCTGCGCGATCCCTGCCGCGCTAGCCGTTTTTGGGGCTCCGACCCAGCCGGTGCGGAGCTAGAGCTGCCCTGCAGGGGCAGCTGAAGGTAGGGGGGATCCAGAGAAGGGTTTGGGGTGCTGCAGACTCCCTCCCTGGCCGGCAGAACTCCCTTTTCCCAGGACGGTGCAGCGGCGGTCTGTAATGGCCGCCACAAAGAAGCTGGCAGCCGGGTAAGAATGCGCAGGAGGAAGTGGAGAAAGTGATTGAGAGGAGAAAGTTTTTCTTGGCTCCTAGGACTCTAAGACATATCTAATAAAATTCCTGAAAAGTATGACTTTCTGAATAATACCTGCCAGAAGAGGAAAAAAGCGGCTGTTTGAAGGTGCTGAAAGGATAGCTTTCCCTCTTTTCCTACGGAATAAATAACTGGATATTAAGAAACCTATTTCTTTTAGGTGAAAATTGGTTTTAAGCGATGAGTGGGAAGAGAGAGGATTAAAAAGAAAACATTTGTATGCTAAGACTTTGTTGGAGCAGATGCCTTAAGGATTTGAAGACTAGAATATATTGCAATAAGATTTTAAACAGATTTGGACTTTCTTTCTCTTGGATTGATATTACCCCAGAAGGAGAAAGTGAGAACTCTGCCTTGGTTTGGACTGACTGATAACTTTGGGACTGTTTTATTTTTTTTATTTTCTTTTGAATATTCTGGTTGTTGTAAGAAGAAAGAAGGGAAAAGAAAAGAAAAGATTTATAATGGCTCTTTCTGTTGAGGAACTAAGAAAAGAATATGAACAAGCAAAAAAAAATGGTAAAGATGGTGTGGAAGAAGCTTTCCTTTTCTTAGAAATGGCGCTTATTAATTATCAACAAACATTACAACAGATGAAGACAGCAGAGGAACAAGAAAGAAAGAAAGGAGCCATTTTTAATGAATCTCAGAACTTGATCCAGAAAGAAGGAAGAGAGAAAGAAAAGAAAGAAGAGAAAAGAAGAAAATTAAAGGACTTAAGGACTTAAGATCTAAAAAAACATTTAAGAAAGGGAAAAATAAGGTGCAAAACCAATATGATGATAGTAAACAAAAGGGAAAAGGAATACGACAGAGAAGGGAAGCTGGCAAGGCAGAGGCTAGAAGAAGGGGGGTAGAAAGGTTTGTTGGGAGAAGAAAGAAAGGGAAAAGGTGGAGAAAAGCTACAATGTTTTGAAATTAAATGAAAAAAAGAAATTTTTTTGGATAATGGATAAAGTATAAATTTTTTTAAAAAAAAGATTTTGCAAGGTACATAAGATGAGATGGTAGTATTGTAATGATTTAAGAGTTGATAAGAGTTAAAATGTTTAAATGTTTAAAAATGATTGGCTTTAAAACCTAATAATAGGGGAGGTTTAGAATATTGTTTTAATTAAAGAGTTTAATAAGACTATGGTACTGATGTTATTATAAAATTTTTATTATAGTATCTTTTTTTAATATTTGGATTTATTGTCTAATTATGTACTTAATTATGTTGGATGTATTAGTTAGATAGAATGTACCAAGCAAAATTGGATTGGGTATTAGATATTATTTTAAAGATTAATTTGATTAACTTAGGGGGGGAGATAGAAAGGCATCATACTCTGATTAATGATTTCAGGAGAAACTTATTTTCTTTTTTTTTTATAAGGAATGAGACAAAGGGATGATAAAAATGGACAAAAGATATAAATATAATGATTCAAATTAAGATGATTAATTAAGATAGAAGTAAGAAGTGTGAAATATGTGGGGAAGTTAATATAGAAGGCTTAGAATGGTAAATAAAATAAGTAATGATATGTAAGATGAGCATGAATATAATTGAAGTCCATGAAGAGAGAGATACCTGGGTCCAAGTTACTTTCCAAAAGATTTTTTTTTATGTTTTGTGTGTTGTGTGTATATGTCTTTTTGGGGGAGAATTAGTTAAAAATTGTAGAAATATAGATTGAGAATAATGGTAACTAAGTCAGAAAGAAACAGATGAAATAATAATAATGATATTGAATAAGAGTAAAGAGAAGTAAAGAGAAATTGAATAAGAGGTTTTGGTATGTTGTATGGAAATGGTTTAAAACAGAATTATAATTTATCTGACTTGTTAAATTGACAATGAAAAAAAGGTTTAAACATGTAATGAATAATGACAATTTGTGTGTTTTAAAAATTAATAAAACTTGTTTAAAAAAAAAAAAAAGAACACTACACACCAGAACAACTAGACACAAGGACAGTTTTTCTATGAATGCCATCACTCTGCTAAACATAAAATTCCCTCAGCACTGTCCAACTATTTACAAAATCTGCATTACCATTTCTGTTAATCTTCTCATCATTCTTTATCACCCATTCCCTCCCACTTGTGACTGTATGACTGTTCTGACCCAGTTGAAGTCCCCAAGCAAAAACAAAGATAAACTCCAAAACTGAAACATTCACGGCTTTATTCCACAAAACCTCTTTGTAGTTACCAGATGGCTTGCAGCCAAGTAATCCAATTAGAAAAACCTTCAAATAAATCAAAGTCTGTTATCATCACACTTAACCCTTTGAACACTTTTTGCCTTCTGCAAAGGCAATAACCATGTGCAACAAGGCTTATATTCCCTAGAGGGAGGGGCCATTACATCGTCTCCTTACTCCTGAGTCATCTATGCAGCTTCAGCTGTTCCCTCCTATGAAGCATCCTGCGCTCACATGCACTAAGCACAGGTTCTTCTGAAACCTCCTCATCACTGCTGCCAGCCCCCACCATTTCTGAAGACAGCAGTCCACTCCCTGATGGTCCCAGCCCCTCCTCCCAATCCTCGCTGTCCTCCACCATCTGCACCTGCTGCCGGCTAACCATAACAATGACTGAAACATGTCGCTTGTATCCTTACAATATATATTGACTGTTTCCTAGTATGATTTGATTGCTTATTGTACCCTATGACTATTATTAAGTGTTGTACCTTATGATTCTTGACTCTTGATGAATGTATCTTTTCTTTTATGTACATTGAGAGCATATGCACCAAGACAAATTCCTTCCATTATTGGACAATCACACTTGTCCAATAAAGAATTCTAATTCTAATTCTAATGTGATCTGAAGATATATCAGAAAAATAGCTAACTTCTGGGAATGTCTAAGAAATTGCTGAATGAATTAATTTTAAAAAGTCTGGGATGCTCCATGGCAACATACTTTTGAATCTGTAAAAAAACCATATAAATTTAATTAGAAATTTAATTTGGTGTGCACCTTTGGTAATGCATCACTCCTTCACTGGTCGCTCCCATAGTTTCACTGTGGCCAATGTATGTTTGCTGAACATTTTTATATGTCACAAATGAAGGAATGCTTATATGGCTATATGCACCATTTGCCTTGATAGTGAAATATCTTGAGTCTGTTTTGAGCAGACCTTAAATCAGACCGGCATTCATGCATTTGCTTAAATATGACCACAATAACTGTTTCTGGTTTTTTCTCAAACCCCTCTGTTTTTCCAATATTGATATTCAAATTCTGTGATAAAAGACTTATCTATGAGTGTGAGACGCTGCAGGCAATATTTGATCCAGCAATATGTTTTTATTTTAATTATTGCTATCTTGTCTTGAATGGTTGTAGCAATTCTTTCAGAGAGAGAATGGATTTTTTATCCTATTTCTGACAATTCATGTAATGTTATCAATAGAGATTTTCGGACATTAATGATAGAAAATATTCAGTGCATAATTATGTTTGTTCTAGTGTTCTTGTGACTTTAATCCCTTGCTTTTTTCCTTGTCTTTGCTTATTTTCTAAACATGAATATAGCAACTGCATATAATTTTTAAAGTAGCCATACCTTTTCCCAAGATCAACTGGCAGCTGTGTAGAACCACTGCATGTTCCAAGGAAAAGATGTCATTATTTTGAAGAATTGCAGACAGGTCCTACTCCCTGCACACTAAAGTTCAAGTCCTGGTGAATCATTTCATCAACACAGCTGAGTATTTATTTATTTCTTGCAAAATAAATGTGAAAAGCCCATTTATTTTTATATCTCATTTGTCCCTTCTCTACCAGTAAAAGTCATAACACTGAGAATTAAAGCTACCAAAGCTGACACCATACAGGATATAGAAAAGCTCAAGGAAATAGTGCAAGATTAGAAGATTTGGAGAGACCTGACCTGTAAAATTGCCAAGAGTTGGGCTCGACTGAATGGATAACATAATCATCTCTGAAAATCAACTATTTTGCTGCCAAATTTCAGCTATGTGATCTCAAAGTTTTCTTGTGGTACAAATTAGCAGCTGGAGATTTGAACATGGACGATTGATTGCATTAATCCATAGTTTAATTCCAATGCCACTCTATAGTTAGTGTGAACTTATTAAATTGTTGCTTGATTTGGTCATGCATTCTGCCCATCCCCTTTCTTTCTGGCTGTGATATAAAATTTCAAAATAGCTTCCTGCAGGTTTGCCCAACCATAGTTTCTCATGCTACTGAAATTATCAGCCTCCTAAATATGAACTATAGGTTGTGCTGGTGATAGCAGACAAAAAAAAAGAGATTTTCAAATTTAAAAATGACAAATTATAATGAAAGATTTAAGAAAGGAATTGAATAAATCTACTCAACCTTGTGACTAGTATAGCAATAGGCTCAGAAGTTAAGGCTGGATTATAAAGTAGCTGCTGAATCACAGGTTTATGGTAAGGTTCTTCTCACACAACTGATCTGGAACACCTTATGGCAGCCAACCATAATCTTAAAATGTTTACATGTTTACTGGGTGTTATAAATAAATTATATATTCTACTTTGAAAAATAAAAGGCTTTTTGTGACAAGTACATTATGCTTTCAGATAAACTATGTTTATTTTCCTTATAATTAGTCAATAGATTTTATTTACATTATGCACTGTAAATTCCTATAAAATGAAACCGAAATATGCATTCTTTTGCCATAGCCTAACATATTCTTGTAAATACTCAACTTTTCTTTTCCTTGAACATTCAGACTTGATGAGCTTAGCAAACAGTAAATCAAGACTTCTCAGATGACTTGTATGTTTGTCATAAAAAAGAAAACTATTTCTTGCTTTTAGTTTTTTCACCTATCAGTGGATTTTTTTTCTTACCTTTTCTTTTCCTTACCCTTATTTTTCCTTCAAATAATTGGATTCCTGGCCAGTGATTTTGGATTCTTTGGAGTCTCCTATTACAGACTTATATTAAAGATTATATATTTTATGGCTCCAAGTGGCCTACATTGTCACAATACCTTGTCTTCAGCAAATGATTAATAACAAAATGTGCACATTGGTGCCCTTATTGCCTATATTTCATCAGCTATTGGGATGATAAAACATTATGAGCTCTTATTACTAACTAGAGGCAAATAAAATAATATATATATAGGATAGTGATATACTTCTCTAAGGGACAAATATATATATATATTTGTCCCTTAGAGAAGTATATCACTATCCTAACATGCTACACTGGATGCATGAATAAACTTAAAAAAGAAACACATTTCCAAATTAAAAAAAGAAAACTATTTGAGAAAACATAAATCTTTGTGTGCTATCTTTAATCATCTCATTACTTTTAGCAATCAAGGCCAGTATTGTTAGAGAAGTTGTATTAAATTCAAATAACTTCCTTTCTCCCAGTGTATATCTGTAACCCAGGAAATTATTTGCTACATTCCCCTGAATATACTATACATTTTCTGGGCACATTTTTATTATTTAAAAACTAATCAAATAAGTTTACCTTAATAATCCACTTGGGATAAACATTTCACATTCAATATGTATGTGTGTTGTGTTAAACTGAGGCTACCGGATTTGGGTTCAAAATTTGAGATTACTTTCTTTTTTGACTTGTTTGTTGTTGTGTAATAAAATCCTTTAAAAATCTTACCTTCTTTGTGTTCTTTAGAATGGACCAGGTAACCAGTATGACCCATTAAAAATAAACACTTAAAATCAGTCCTGAAGGGTGGTCTAAAGTGAATTCTGTCTGGTAATTTATTTATTTTATTTTTATTTATTTATTTATTTTGTCAAGCATGTGTTAGATGACAGAGATGTATAAACATGATTATTCATACATGAAATGGATACGAATAAAAGGGAACATTTGGACAGGGACAGTAGGCACGCTGGTGCACTTATGCACTTCTCTTACAAACCTCTTAGAAATGGGGTGAGGTCAACTGTAGACAGTCTAAGGTTAAAGTTGAGGGAAAAGATCCAGCCTATAGTATAAAATTTACTTTGGAGGTTCCTCTATATATCACACATGAGATGTTTGATTAGGAAGGGATTTTAGAACTTCCTGATCTCATCTTTGTTTCAACATTGGGCTAGAGGACTTTTTCTGTTTTGGTTCCATGCAGTTTTTCAAGGGTATTTCAACTCCCTTTATATTTAAATTAAAAACAAATGTCTTAATTTTTCAATATGCACAAATACTTTGGAGAGGCAAAATGGCAATCAACACTTTCTTTTACAAATTAATGACATTAATGAATTTATATATGCTGCCTGTTTGCCCTCTTGTTTATACAATCTAGGAATCACTAGCAATGTTCCTAATTTATCTCCTCCCTTCCAGGAACTTTTTCCTTCTATGGTTTTAAAGTATTATTTTGCCCTTTTATTGCTCTCACCTGGCATATTTTACTTATTTCTGTGCTAATCCCAGCACTGTAGTGGTTATTTTGTAGTGGTTATAGTTCTTGTTTCATATGCTTAGTGTGTCAGACTTCTTAAGAATACTTATGATTTATATTTTTTTTTTCTACAAAGAAATAAAAATATAATAGTAATAGGAACACAACCACTTATCCATTTAAGGCTTATCAACAAACACAAAAGTGGTTGATGATTATCACTTGGAAGATTAAAGTGAGAGGGTGCAACATGATGAAAAATTTCTATAGGAGAACACAATACTCTGTAGCCTGAACTCAATTCTTTTCAAGATGTTGCCAATCCAAAAATGATATTCTTAAGCTTGCTCAAAGTTTAAAGTGCCACTGGTATAGAACAGGAACAGCTTAAAACTGCAGCATGAATATGCTCAAAGAATATAAAATAACAATACTGCACTTTCATTTATTTATTTATTTATTTGTTTGTTTGTTTTATTTTGTCATGCGATTATAACAGGTATAAGTATAAGCATAGTTATGAATAAATGAAATGGATATGAATAAGAAAAAGAAAGAAAGAAACATTAGGACAGGGACGGTAGGCACATTGGTGAGCTTATGCATGCCCCCTACAGACCTCTTAGGAAAGGGATGAGGTCAATAGTAGACAGTCTAAGGTTAAAATTTTTGGGGTTTGGGGAAGAAACCACAGAGTCAGGTAGTTTATTTCAGGCATTGACCACTCTGTTGCTGAAGTTGTATTTCCTACAATCAAGTTTGGTGCGGTTTACCTTAAGTTTGTATCTATTGTGTGCACGTGTATTATTGTGGTAGAAGCTGAAGTAGTTTTAATTACCCAAGAGGCCAAGACAACATGAAATTTGCTATTGTTTAGTCTCCTGGCCCCATTGTGGCAATTTGTGTGTTACAGCAACAATGTGCAATCCAAGAAGGTTAGAAGGACACACTGCAAACAAATAAGGGACACAATTCTAAGAAAAATGTCTAAAAAGAAACTTGGGTAAAATTCATCCAGGAAATGAGTTGCTAAACATTTCAGTTCCAGTCCTGATATAATACAAGTAGTCCTTGACTTACAACAGTTTATTATGTAACCGTTTGAAGTTACAATGACCATTTATGACCATTTATCACATTTTATGTCTGTTGCAGCATTCCCATGGTCACGTGATTTACATTTGGATGCTTGGGAACTGACTCACATTTATGATAGTTGCAGTGTCCCAGAGTCATATGATCCCATTTTGTGACCTTCTTACAAGCAAAGTCAATGAGGAAACCAGATTCACTTAATAACTGTTTTACTAATTTAAGAACTGCAATGATTCGCTTAACAAAAGTGACAAGAAAAGTTATAAAATAGACAAACCTCACTTAACAAATTTCTCACTGTATAACATTAAATTTTGGGCTCAATTTGGACTGAATTGTCATAAATTGAGGATTACTGTACATCTGCTTTTCTAGTCTTAAAGAGAAAAAGGTGTCACATTATGCTTATGGCTTATGGTCTCATTTGGCCTCAAGCATCTTGTGTTGGGTTTCCAAATTCTGCTGCAACTGAGAAATCAGCACACCATATTTCTTTTACTTTTTTCTTTTTAATATATTTGTGTTGCTTATCTCACATCATATAGTTTATAGCCTTAAGCACATGCTGAGTAGGAAGTAAAAGCATTTTTCTTCCCATAAACATATTATTGCTTCTGGGTTTTTTTTCCTTCCAGAAAATCTATTGCCCTAATCCACAAAAACAGTGAGTTATGAGAGGCATTCTAATGTTATGAAGTAACTACTGAAAATTATAAAATGATCATCGCTAACTTGTTAAAGTTATAGGTATTGCTTTTCTAATCTTCTTCATATTACTGCATCTGAAATTAAAAAAATGATAGAAATTTAGTCTTTCTAAAGAGTTTCTTAGAATACTAATATACATATTTCATTCAGGTTGTTTTTATGAATATATATAAAAATTGCCAGGGTCATTTCAAATTAAGCAATATATCATATAATTCATATTCCATAAGTTTCAAGTAATACAATAATTATATAAGACAAATAATGCCATATAATTATTATATGTATTACTTGAAACTAATGGAATTATTTATATAAGCCCTTATTCCCCAAATAACAGAAATGCACAAGTAGAATTTGTTTATTATTTAAAAAAATTACAGTAGGCAATTCTGTAGGTATGAGTTAATTAAGTTTTCAATATCTGTGCTGCAAAAACATGAGCAACCATTGGAAAGCAGTAAAGATTTTATATCATTTTCTATTTCTATCTAGTGGTCATTTTGATTTTGCAGCCCAGAAACAGCTTACATGCTATTAATATTAAATACCAATCAATATCAGACAATCCTTGAAGAGAAAAAGCAGTTAAAATATATAGATATTGTAATTAAAATGAGTGAAATAAGTAGGAGGAAGAAGAATGCACTTGAGAAAAGATTGCATTTGGTTTTAATTTTAGCGCTCATGCTCTCTCTTTTGGTGTTTAAAACGAAACATGGATTTCATGGCAGGTAATATTTAAATATGAAGATTTCATATTTGATCTCTGGCATCACTAGGTACAATTTGCAAAATTCCTTTCTGAAAGCCCAGAAAAATCCATTTCATTATGACTAATGCTGAATGAAACTGACCCATTGTCAATTTGTTATAAGTTTTCTCCTTATACTTCTATGAATTGATACATGAAAGAATGTCCAAAGATAAGAAATTTAAATTTTCTGTTTTATGGAGTATATGAGACATATGTTAATTCAACTTTTTTTTTATTTCTTAAAAGTGGGACACAACTTTGCACTCTAGACAAAAAATACCAGCATAGAACAATGTAAGTATAACCTAGAGAAATTCTGCATATTCTTGAATAAACTGCTAAAAGTTTGATTTTGAGGGAATAGTTATATATTGGAACATTTCACTGTAAGGCTCATCTATAAAACCTACAATTGTTTTGTGTAAGATATATTGATATGCAGTGCATATTCAGCATTCAAGAAATCAGGAAGCATTTATTACAAAGGAGCTATTTTTTTTCTCTCTCTCTGCATAAACTATTGAATCATTGTGGTTTTCAGAGGAAGCATCTCTCTGCTGATGTTTTATTAGAGGAATACATGAACAATCTGGACTGAAAAACACAGGAGCTGCCAAAGATTGCTTAGCAAGGAACCACTGCCATTCTGAGTCATAGTTTAGTGTTAACAGAGTATAGTCATGTGTAACATACCAGAAGATTTGGGGCTCAGAATTTTGAGGGTATTCTCATACAATGATTGTATCATTTATCCCAGTTCATTGATGTATCCAGTCTGTATACCACAGCTTCTTGTGGCTTCTTGTGGTCATAATTCAAAGCTGAGAAGACAATGGCCATACTGGCTGGAAAACATGAAAGATTTATTTACAAATATCTAAAAAGCATTCCTGTCCAGCAATTCATTGGTTTAACCAGCTAGCTCATTATGAATATTTTAACAATGTTATCTGGTTGCTTAGTTACATCATATAAACACTTCGTGTTTGCCCAATGAATGATTAGAGATAAAAGCATTTTGGTGGAATGTGTTGAGCCTTAGATGAACAGCTTCTGATGATTTTAAATCATTCAGTCATTGACCCAAAGGACATATTTTTTTAGAGTTGTCTTCAGTAACTACTTTGAATTTTTGTAAGCTCGTGCTTCTTTCATGACCATCTTGTCTTCAGTTCACTTTTTAATCCTGTCTATAATATAAACATTACATATAATAAAAGATGTAATTGTATGTACATGCACCATTATGGGTTACTCCTCAAACAGGGATTCTCCATACCTACTGCTGTCCAGTTTCTGCTCTCCTCCATTGTTTACAAAGAAAATTATTCTCTGCACTTTTAATCAAGAGTAGAAAACCTGGGGCTTCCAATTTGAGCTTCTTCAGCGACAGACTGAAACCTCATCTCTGTGAGGCTTCGATCCGTGCTCGCTGCTGGAGCACCCCGAGCCGGCTGGTTTCAGGATAAGCCACCCCGTAGAGGTGATGAAGAAGGGAGAGACTGCCTGCAGGGTTGAAGAGAGCCGCATCTCTCCTCCCCAGCTGGCCATTACTCCCTTTCCCGAAGGTGGTTGCAGTGGTGGTCAGAAATGGCCACCACAAAGAACTCGACCGGAAAAGAATGTGCAGGAGGAAGATAAGAAGAGAAAGTTTTGGTTGACCAGGTCAAACAGCAAAAGCAACAAATAAGGTACCCTGGAATTGAAACTATTAAAAAACAATAACATTGCTCCCTAAGAAGATTTTTAAGCTGCGAAAGAGACAGAAAAGAGAAAAGATTTGGTTTTCTCCTTTTCCTATACTGACAGCTAAGAGACTTAAGCAAGACATTGGAAAAAGATCCACTTTGATATCAGTAGGCATTTAATGCTGAAAATAAAAAGTCAAAGGGATAATAAAGATTTCTGGATAATTAAAAGCTTTTGAAAACAGGAAAGGAGAGAAAAAGAATAAAAGGCCAGGATCTGGAAGGGTTGATTTTGGTCAGGCTGGTTTCCCCACAGAAACCATCATATGCGGAGTTGAAACCAGCCTGACCAAAACCAACCCTGATGATGCTAATAGAATAAGACTCAAAATCACCAACATCCTCTGCACTAGCAAACCACCCAAAAGCAACTTATCCAAAGAAGAACAAACTGCACTACTTAACCTGAAAGAAGACACCAGCATAATAATCCTACCAGCAGACAAGGGGAACGTGACAGTGGTTATGAACACATCTGACTACCAAACCAAGTTAACCAACCTACTCCAAGACCCCACATACAAACCCCTAAACACAGACCCCACCACCTACCTAAAAAAAAACCACCAGATCCAAAATAAAAGCCTCCCCCATCCGCGAAGAAATCCAGCAATGAATCATACCCAGAAAGAAATCATCCAGATGCCCTAAGCTTTATGGTCTCCCCAAGATACACAAAGAAGGAACCCCACTTAGACCAATAGTCAGCTACATAGGCTCACCTCTACAAAACCTAGGCAAATTTCTCGCCAAACAACTACAGCCCTATGCAGAATCCATCAACTCACACGTAAGAAACTCATTCCAGTTCATCGAGATCATAAAGAAACAAAACTTACAACCCAGCGATCTACTAGTGAGCTTCAATGTCATATCCCTCTTCACCCAAGTGCCAATAAAAGAAGCCTTGACAGCCATCCAAAACAAATACAACCCCCCAAGCACATCCTAGATCTGACCAACCACTGCCTATCCAATACATACTTCACCTACAATGGACAAAAATACAAACAAATAGAAGGAGCACCCATGGGATCACCCCTCTCACCTGTCATCACAAACCTCTACATGGAACACTTTGAAACACAAAGTCTAGAAAAATATGATCACAAACCCAAACTCTGGCTCAGATACGTAGATGGCCCCTTCATAATCTGGCCACATGGGAAAGAAAAACTGAACAACTTCCTCACACACCTCAACAGCCTACACCCCAAAATACAATTCACCATGGAAATGGAAACTAACAATCAACTTCCCTTCCTAGATGATTAAGTATACCAAAAATCCAATGGCTCCCTAGGACACACCATCTACCAGAAGAAAACACATACAAACCACTATCTACACGCACTCTCACACCACCACCCAGCACAGATCAATTCCGTAGCCGAGACACTCATCTCCAGAACAAAATGCTTAGCTGATGAACAACACCTAAAAAACAAACTACACACTCTCACTAACGTACTAACAGCCAATGGATTCCAAAGAAAGAAGATCCGCCACCTAATCCAAAAAGAAACCCCAACCAAAATCCAAAACAGAGAACAAGAGAAAGGCAAAGCCCTCCTCCTATATATAAAAGGCACTACAGACAAAATCAGCAATATCCTCCAAAAACACAACATTAAAACAGCATTCTGCACAAACAGAAAATATCCACCATCCTAAGAAACCCTAAAGACAAAATTGAGTTAGAAAACCAAGGAGTATACGAAATCCCTTGCACTGCCTGCCTCACCACATACATTGGACAAACTAACAGAAGAATAAGTGCACGCGTTGAAGAACATAAGAACTCAATCAAAAAAGAAGAACCAACCTCTTCCCTGGTCCAACACCTCAAAGCCACAGGACATGAGATTGACTTTAAAAATACCAGAACTATCGCCAAAACTGAACACTTCAGCAGCAGAATAATCAGAGAAGCCATAGAGATAGAAAAACGCCCACACAGCATGAATAAAAGAGATGACACCTCCGCTTACCAGCCATTTGGAAACCCGCCCTCATGAACAGACGAGTACCCAACATGATGAATGACACCAGACCCACACCCACGAGGGCCACACAAGATGCCACCACCACACTTCCACGTAAAATCAGACTCACACCCACACAGAAGATGAGACACGACCACAGACCAGAAGCCGCACTGCAGCTGCATCACTACCCACTTCAAACCCATCTGAGCCATACATGAAGCGAACTGACCCCACCATGAAGATGTGGCACGACCACGAACTCAAAGCCAAACAGCAAGATCCCAGCTCACCAGCTCAAATCCCCAGCAGCTGGGACTAGCCTGAGCACGGCCAAGCCCCCACCTGAACAGAGCACGCCTCCAGCCAATCAGAACACGGCCAGCCCCCAACCAATCAGAACACAGCCAAGCCTCCAACCAATGAGAACACACCCCCACCCAATCGGAACGCAGCCAAGCCCCCACCCAGTCAAGTCACACCCCCACTGGCAGTTAGAAGGAAGAAGCAGCTGAAAGCTCACATCACTCTGAGAAGCACAGAGCCGAAGAAGCAAGCCTGAAGATGATGAATGAGACTTCATCGAAAGCGTTGCCTAGATACTTTGAATCTTACGCGGGAGAAAACCCGAATAACCAAAGATCCACATACAAATACCCGCGAGAACCTCAGAAAACATATATATATATATATATATATATATATATATATATATATATATATATATATATATATATATATATATATATATATATATATATATATATATATATATATATATATATTTGTTTTCTTAAGTTTTTATGGGTATTTATATATACAGTATTCAGCTTTGTTCGAGTATTTTCCCACGTCATTATAGTTGTGCTTTTAAAGTTGGAGCAATGTTTGCAGAATCTCATCTGCCATCATCAGGCTTCTGTATAGTGTTTGTCTGTGAGTCAGACTTTCACAGCCATTTCTGTTTTAAATTTGGTGCTGGCCTATGCTGTGCCAGAATGGTTTTTTCTTCATCCTGATTGGTTGGGAGTCTTGGCCTGTGTTTATTGGTCTTGGAGTTTGTAGAAACACAATGTTGCCAGCCAATTAAGACAAAAAAAGCTACAAAACAGACAGAAGATATTAGAAACACCAATCAAGCAGAACACAGCAAACTCCAAGACCAATAAACACCAAGACCAAGACTCCCAACCAATCAGGATGAAGAAAAAACATTCTGGCACAGCGTAGGCCAGCACCAAATTTAAAACAGAAATGGCTGTGAAAGTCTGACTCACAGACGAACACAATACAGAAGCCTGACGATGGCAGATGAGATTCTGCCGAAACGTTACTACAACTTTAAAAGCACAACTACAATGACGTGGGAAAATACCGGAACAAAGCTAAATACCATACATGTAAGTACCCGCGAAAACTTAAGAAAACAAATACATATATACATATATACATATATACATATATACATATATACATATATACATATATACATATATACATATATACATATATACATATATACATATATATATATATATATATATATATATATATATATATATATATATATATATATATACATACATATATATATATATATATATATATATATATATATATATATATATAAATTCAATATTTACATAAATATTTACAATATTTACATACAAGCCATGCCCAGCCAGTCACGTGACCACCAAGCCACGCCCAGTCAGCAAGCCACACCCACCCAGTCACATGACCACCACAAATTAGGCCATGCCCACAGAACCGGTTGTTAAGAAATTTGAATCCCACCCCTGGATATATTACACTGACTTTTTCTTAAACTTTCACTGAAACAAGTTTAGTTCTACTGGATCATGCTGTCTTCCATTACTGAGAAACTTCTATTATTCTTGATGAAAGCCACTACTAGTTTAGTTTAGATTTTATTTCACAACTTTATTTGTAAATATAATATACTATCTATCTTAATTTTAAAAGATAATTTCTCTTTGAACAGTTTAATTTGAGATAAAAGTGTCAAAAGTAATGGAAATCAACTATAATTTCCAATTTAATATTCAGCCAACACATTCCTAGGTCCAATTACCCACATGCTTTTCAGTCTGGCTAGCAATCTTATATCTTGATGTATATTTATTAATTGGCAAATGTTAAAAAAATAAACATACATTTAACTTGCAAAATGAGGAAAAAAGCAGGCAAGAACAAGGCGAAAAAGACATAAACCACAGGCAAGAGTTAAAAAGGCACAGGACTTAATTATCTCTATACTTCTGTATCTCCCAATATAAAAAGTCAGAGAACTTTCCAGAGCCACTGGAAACAATTCTGTGGCAATAGCAGTCAACAAGGGGATCTCCTTTGGTTATTCCACAATTGACTCTTTTATATACACAATAGCACCCGAACGAAGTTGAAAAGAAGGGCCCCTGGTGATTCTCTTTCTATTCTGCGCCTTAAAAAACAGTTTCAATCTTACTTTTCTCCATCCTGCAATTCTTATCCAAAGTTCATTTGAAATGCACAGAGAAGATCACAGTCAAGTTAACTTCCTTATTCATAGGAAATTAGACTCCTTATTTCCTCAGGGTCCTTTATGAATTGCATAGAGACATTTATCAGCTGAATTCCTCTCAGTCAGTTAAGTACAGAAGTTGTATTTATTTAAACATAGAAATAAACACTCAAGAGATAAAGGTAATCTTTAGTGATTACATACCAACATCAATATAGTTTTCTTGTCAGAATAGCAGGTTCAGCTAGCTATCACTTTCATTATAGGCTTTCTTAAATCTTCCTTCAAATAGCATTCTTTTACATTAACAGTCTTTTACATTGCAATATGCTGGCAGTTTTTTCTCTCTTTTCTCAATTTTTCTTTGGTTCTGTATTTGCCTGACTATGTAGGAATTATAAGGAGTATATTATGTTGCATCATGTATACATTTCCTTTAGGTATACTCATGATATATTATTGATACATTTCCTTATCAACTATCATTGTGTATAAAAAATTGATTACATTACATTTTGTATGTTCTTCCTATATTTAAGAGAAAAGCTTTAAACTTTAAGAGCTTTGAGTTTAAATCAATCTGGTTTGATTTTATTAATACAAATATACAATTTATTATTTTCCTCGTAAACTCAGTAAGAGTTGGATCATTGATTCTAGTAATAATTACATTTCAAGGGAATGTGGGAGAACACTATTATAAACATTTGAGATGAGGATTCTGGTTTACTATATTTGAATAGTCAGTAATAGATATTATGTTTCAATTTGTTACTTTTTCCTTCATTATTTATTCTTCATTTTTGCTTTTCTTCCTTGAACTTGAATATAACACAACACATTCAATAAAGTTTCGTTATTTAATTTACTATGAGACCTAAAGGGTAATTGTCTATTTTTACTGACTAGGGACATTTCAAATTGTTTAATGGTTTTGTAATGGAAGCGAATACTCCTGGCACCCGTAACTTTGATTTCTGCTGAGGTTAAATAATGCTAAGTGATCTTCTGAGAACAAGGATATATTTATCCAAAGATATTCCCCCTTGTAATGTACCTGATTCTTGGCAAAGTGTGAAATTTGCAGATTAGTACAAGTATTCTTTCAGACACCCACTTTTCATTTAAGGATAATGGGAAAGAATGAGACATTTTAACTGCAATATTGTAATTGTATTTTTATGATTCATAACATCTAACATCTAACAATGCTAGCAAAATCTGCTAATTCTTCTAATCACCAAAGATCTCAAAGTGTATTTCAGAATTATTTCAAATATTACATGTACAAATAAGAACGTCTTGCCAACCACCTATGGAGGTCGGTATGGAAATAATTAATGAAAATATGCAGGTAGTCCTCAATTTATAACCATTATTAGGACCATACAGTTTCTATTGTTAAGTGATGTTGTCATAAAGCATGATGTCGTGTTACTGCATTATATAAATCTCAGCATTCTGTATCATTAACCAAATTTAACTGGTCACGAGTTGAAGATTCATCCCAATCAAAGCCAATCTCTTGTAAGGTAAGGGGCTGCCTCTTTTTCAACTCCCCCCGCCTATCTCTCCCACCATCTTTGCTCTTTTGAATATCCTGCATCCTGCCTTGCAGAACAGCAAGCTGCACCAGAACAACATATCTCTGGGGCCGTTTGGCACATTGCACCTCTGGGACTACAAGGAACTCCTTAATCATAACACACAGTAAAGCCCTTCACAGTGCAAAAATCAGCCCCTGCCTGGCCTAGCAGTATATCACAAAACCACAGCTGCCTTGTGAAGCTACAGCAATCCCAACCAGTCCCAGTCATAATCACTCTCACTACCCTGCACTCTGAAGTCTCTGCTATCCCAGTTATCATTTGACATTTTCTCGTTCCTGCTAATGAGACATCTACCCTGGCCCTTTGCAAGCTAGAGTACCAGGAGTAACAGATCCCTTGACAGCAGGTTCTGAGATGGTAAATAGAAGGAAGTATAAGATGGTGGTTTATAAATCAGTTCATAGAAACCAGTTTGATAAAATAGTGACAATCAAGTAGGGTTGTAATTCTATATTCCATTTATTCAATCTCCTTCAGCAACATGGAAGAGTCATTTTGGATTAACTGATGTTTATAGATAGTTTTCAAAGAGTTTATATTTGAATAAAATACAATTTACAATAATCTGTTTTAAAAATTACTGTTGAATAAAATATTCATTGCGAGATCTGTTTTAGTAGTTGCATGACAGGAAAAATTAGTAGATGCTTCTTTTCCTGACATAGAGATGTACATAATAAAACCTTCAAGCCTTGCATTTGCTGTCCACCTCTTCATCAATGCAATAAAGATAGGTTGCTAGCAATTCAAGTTTATGTGCTTTAAAAAAAAAGACATTGGCATAAAATTGGGTCTCAGACTAGTGATTTAATAGGCAATAGAACTATTGAAATAATAAATGGGAAAAAGTTGACAAATAATATCTTGTGGAAGAGAAGTGTTTTATTTGTTAGTAAGCATAGACTTTAGGTCATATTTATATTGTACTGCTATAATACAAAATCTGTTGATCAGAGTCTAATTTATCTGTAATGAATTAAATATTTAATTAATATTTAATCACTGGTTAGTTTGATCAAGAACCTATAATATTTTATCATCAGAAAACCCTTTATTCAGCTTTAATATTTCTATTGATCTAGGCTTTTGTTCCTATTGACAAATGTTCTACAGGATTTATTTTATTGTCTAGGACAGGGGTCTTCAAACTTGACAGCTTTAAGACTTGTGGACTTCAACTCCCAGAATCCCTCCTCCAGTCATCTTGCCTAGTTTGAAGACCCTTGGTCTAGGATTTGAGAACATACTTTATAGCAGCACTTTGTGTGTATTTAGGCATTATGTCAGGATCTCCCTCATTGGGGATGGCTGCCCAGTGTGGAATGCCTGCAGGAGCAGTCCCAAGAAAAATGAGAGCCTGCAAGTCACACAAACACACACACACACACACACACACACGAGTGTGAAGTTTGACAGAAACCACCAGCAATTGGAATTATTCTAGCCCAGGTCTGGACTTACATGGTGGAGTAGAGCCTGGAAATACCCACTGAAGGAGTCAAGTTGAGATGCATCACCATGGCCATGAATGGACCATGGATGGCCCAATGGATAGTGACTCTCCACAATGACAACACCCCAGATTGAGAAATCTCAATTGCTTCATGGCCACCCTCTGCAAGATTTCAATAGCAATGTCAGGGACTGCATCAAAGCCATCTGCAAGGGAGGACGGGGGTAAGTACATCCAAGAATTTTATGGCATGCTGACTAACAGATTGGCCACAAGACATCCTCATCAGCTGCTTCAAGGATGCACTGAGTGAGAAAGTCTATAACACTGGTGTCTCCAGAGGCATCCCTCACTCTTCATGGATGGTACATCCTAGTGGAAGAAGTAGAGATCGACCTGGCCTGGAACAACATTGACTGGGACATGGGTGGCAAAAACACTCTCCCCCGCCTGAGAAGCAGGATGCCCCAAAACCACTGATGAGTACCCAAGGTCCACACTAGCACTCAATTGCTTGCTTCAAGTTCAGAAGGGATGGGCACCACATAGCCGAGTACAGAGCTAGCTGCTCAACACAAAAAAGAAAAAACAATCCCTGGGCTGCAAAGAAACCCACCAAGCCACTGTTGCAGATCAGCAAATGGCCCTAGAAGGAGTACAAGTTGTAGAATTCTCTCCACCCGCAAGGAGTGGTGATGGAACTCTGACTAAACTGACTGGGCTCTGACCCCCTAGGTAAGGGGGTCCTTACTCCCTTAGGGGCTCTAGGCCCCATCACCCCAGTAACCATTCCCATAAAATTAGTGGTCCAATCCTCAGGATTCAAAGCAAGCTTGCTAGCCCTCCTGGACCCAGGTGTCAGTGTTCCAACCAAACTCTCCATCTCAATTCAGCACTCAGAGACAAAGTCCATCCAAGTAATAATTTATTAGAGAAGTCATATTGGCACATCTGGGAAAACCCGAATCTGAATTCCCATGTTTCACCTGCTATATTAAACTCATACCCTCTTTTCTGATGACCCTCAAGTCACACTCTCCAATCCACCTCCATTCTGAACTCCTGCCAAGTCCACTTATTCCCCTCCATACTCCAGCGACTCGGCCTTGAGCTCTGGCAAAAGAATGTTGTTGTGGCTATCCTCCCTTCTCACTTTACTTTCATTCCCATGGTTACACATCCTCCCTTTTGGCAGCTCTAAATCTGATTCAAGATGGATAGGAGCTGACAGGCTGCCTCCCCTCAAGCGATAATAACATGCTGAAATGAAACAAGTGACATGGGGTTAGAAATACTGCAACTAACCACCTCTTCCTCCCCCAGTGGCCTCCTTATCGGGAAATATTTAATGAGATTGCTTTACTAATCTATCTGCTTTTACATCCCAACTTTTATCCAAGTGGTTTCAGACAAAGGGTACCCCTTCCATTGAACTAAATATTATAAGTGCATCCTCTATGCAATCTAGAATCAAGAATATTCTTTATCTCATACTGTTCTTCCCCCTGGACCAGTATTGGTTTGGGTGCTGGTCAATCACTGGATCTTACTTGGAAAGTAACAATTGGCTTTAGTAAGTTAATACAGAAAATCAGATGCACTTTCCCCAAAAAGCAAGGGAGACTCACCTGAACAGTTACTGGGTTGATAACTTTCACTATAGGGAATGGGCCTAAGAACTTAGGACCTAGCTTCTTAGGACCCAGCTTCTTTCTTAGCCTAAGATATTTAGTTGACAGGTAAACCCTATCACCCACTTTGAAAGGGGCTTGTGGTGATTGGTGTTGTCTGCTTGACATTTGTATTTCTCAGCTGCCTGGGCAAGAGCACACTTGGTACTCTCCCACCCCTTCCATGATGAGTCCATCTATCCAAGAACATCGAGGTGGTAGGCTCTCTAGGCAGTTCAGGCATTGGCACAAAGTTCATTCCGCTGGTAACCTGGAACAGAGTTAAGCAGGTGCTACTATGGACTCTGTTATTGTAAGCCACATCAGCAAACAACAGCAGCTCAGCCCAATTGTCTTGCTGGTAATCCATGTAACAGCTTAGCTCCACCATTGTGTTGGTTCATTCCGTGGACCCATTCATGCTTGGATGAAAAGCCAAACTCAACCCTTGCAAGGACCCCATAATCATAAGAATTCTCACCAGAACTGCACTCCTCGATCTGAGATAATTCGTCACAGCACTCCATGTAGTCTGTAAATCTGCTTGATGAACATTTTTGCCAGTTTTTTGGTTGAAGGCAATCCAGAACAAGCAGTAAAATGTGCCTGTTTAGAGAAGAGGTCAACTATTGATCAGATAACTGTGTTCCCTCCACTTTCTGGAAATTCTACAATAAAGTCCAACACTATTTCCTCCTGGGGCGGCTGGGATCAGCTGCAGGTTGAACAGACCTGGCAGTTTTCCAGGTCTCATTTTCATTCCTGCACACGTGAAACAGCTTTTGACATAATCTTTCACATAATCTACATCAGCTTTCTTCTTTGGCCATCAGAATTGATGCCATGTCAAGTGGAAGGTTTTTAGGAACCCAGAGTGTCCAGGCAGCTTTGAGTTGCGATAGCGTCTTAGCACTTTCAGTCTTAGGCTGGCAGGGACATACAATTTGGGACCATCCAGGCTAAACCATTCCACATCATCAGGAGATTGGGGTTGTCCTTCAACCATTGGTCTACAGGGTTAGCCGCCTTCAACTCTGCCAAGATTGGATTGGTTGTAGATTCTCCCTGACTCCTGGCTTGACTTCAAGTAATGACTTGCACTGCTGATTGCGATTGAGGCACCACCGTGTGTATCACTTCTCATTTACTGTAAAATTGAAATTTTCTTTATAATGTGTCAGCTAATTTGTTCTTTTCACCTGGGATGTGATTCAGTTCAAAATTGAAGCATTTGAAATACTGTGCTCAGCAGATTTGTTTTGGGGACAGTTTTCAAGGAGTTTTTAGCGTCTCTAAGTTCTTGTGGTCAGTCCAGACTTCAAAAGGCTCTTTCCCCCTTCCAAAAAGTCTCTCCACAAAAGGAGGGCCCAACAAACCATGAAAACCTCCTCCCATATGGACTAATGCCATTCTGCATCAATCAGATTTTTGGACACATAGGTGCAAGGCTGCAGTTCACCCATCAAATTCCTCTGTAGGAGCACAACAATGATGGTGACATCACTGGCTCTGCCTACACTACAAAGAGCTTGTTTGGATTGGGGTGCAATAGAATTGGAACTTTAGAGAAAAGTTCTTTCAGTTTCTCAAATGCTTGCTGGCATTCGAGGGTCCAGTTCAGCAGTTGGTTGGGTTGGGTTTGGGGTCAGACCCTTTTGTTTTCAATAACTCAGTTAATGGCAGTACTGTTTCAGTGAAAGAGGGAATAAACTGACAATAAAAGTTTGCGAACCCCAAGAAACTTTGTAGTAGTTTTTGGATGTGAGGGGGTTGCCAGTCAAGCAGTTTTCATGAAATTCATATTTTGAAAGTTTGACATAAAGTCAGCATTGAGGAGTTTTTTCAACACTTGTCGCACCAGTTTTACATGCTCTTCCATGGTCTCAGTGAAGATGAGAATGACACCTAAGTAAACAAGGACCCCTTTATAGAGATTCTCATGTTGTACCTCATTTATCAGTTCATAAACACTGAGAGGGCTCCTTGATGTCCAAAACACATCACTTTGAACTGAAAACTGCCAAGCGGGCAATTGAATGCAGTTTTCGATTCTCACCTGCTCTTATTTGGACTCGATAGTACGTCTCTCGCATATCTAATTTGGTGAACATCTTGCCTTTTGCCAAATGGTTTAGTAGGTCTTTCATTAGAGGAAGGGGTAGGTGTTTTGTACACAGGCTGCATTTATCCCATGAAAATCAATGCAAAGTCTCAACCCCCTCTCCATCTTTCTTTTCTTTAAACAACACCAGGGCGGTGACTTGTGAATTCGCTGGTTGGATGAATCCTCGGCTAAATTGGAGTCTAGTATTTTCTCAATTCAACCATGTCCCTTGGGGACATTGAGTATATCCTTGTTTTAGGTACTTTTGCCCTGGGAATTAATTCAATGGCACAGTCTGTGGGTCAGTGAGGTGGGAGCGCATTGCATTCATCCTCACTGAACAACGCTGCCAAATCTTGATACTCTTTGGGTATGTGTGGGAAACCTGGGGGTACCTCTTTCCTGGAACCTCCTTTCTCTCTTTGGTTGTTGCCCCTGGTCCTAAAGGCCATTTGCTTTTGGACGGAAGGACGGGAGGTTCAGGGTCCTATTCCTATCCTTATCTTACAGTAGCCATCTTCCCAAGTGATGATAGGAGCCCACTTGTCTAGTCAAACCAACTTGAGAATGAATGACTCTGTCATTTTTGGAACAATCACAAATCATATCATCTCTCAATGTCACCCTATCTCCAACCTTACAGATTTAGTGACTGAAGTTCTGGGTTCCTCCCTGATCAGGGAACCATCTACTTATTCAAAATGGATAGGATGGCTCAGGGGTGTGGTTTTTATCCCTAACTTTTGAACCGTCTGGGGCCTGATTAGGCATTGGGTGTGTTCTGACCTAGGCTTCCTTAGAAAGTATAAAATACAGTCGTAGTCCCGGCAAAAACTCTTTTATTTCGATGGTTGTGAGTTACATTCATGCACAACCTGCAAGGCTTCACAGTCTTTCAGGGAAATGTTTATAACACCCACCTTATCACACTTGGAATGCTGCCAGATAACTAATTGCCAAATGCAGGGCAAGGCCATACTTGACACATAGTCAAACAGAACTTTTCAAAATTGATTTGACCAGATGAACTAATTGCTTCCTGCAAAAGCTTATGTCTCGTTCACTCCTCTTTTATGTCCTATGGGAGGGCCCAATCATCTCCAAAGTGTGGCCTTACTCCTGAGTCAACCCTGCTTTCTCAATTGTTCTTTTCTTTTGGTAGCCCTGTGCATGCTCAGGCTGGAAACTGGTTCCAGACATTCCTCTGCCTCATTGCTGTCTGAGTCTGAAGGCAGCTGATGACTTCCAGCCTGTCCTGGCCCCATCCCTGTCTCTGATGTAGAGCCCTCATCCAAGCCCTCCTCAGCCTCCAAGACTGGCCAAAGTTCTTTTGAGTAGTCCTGCAGTGGGGGTTGATATCTAAGTCCATTGCAATCACCACCCAGCACCAATCCTGGATTTGGTTTGGAACACTTCTGATCGAGCACACCTTCCTCAGCTCTGGGTCCAATGCCTCTTTGAAGTAATGGACAAAGAGCCTTTTGGGCCAACCTTGCAGACTTCAGGCTACTCTTCTAAATTCCCACACCAGCTGTTTAGGTGGGCAACCATGTTGTTTTAGTCCCTTAATTTCTGCTTCAGCCACTTACCAGTTTGCCAGGTCTTCGAACCATGCTCTCAAAGATCGCACAAATTCATCCACATCTCCTAACTCAGGAGCTCCTTCATTGTGGAGTTGGGTGATCCACTTGGATGCTTCCCCTTTCTTCATGTTATCTGAAATGGATGTGGGGGTGCAGAATTTCCTTTTACCCCTCATCTCTTATCCAGATTAATATTCTTATTCATTTTCATTTTAATAAAAAACAATAATCATATTAATCATATTCATTACATTCATCAAGCTAATGTAGTTCTAATATTAATACACCTATTTATGTTAAGTTATGCTTTTCCATTATTTAGTTATTCAATGTTTCAATATATTCTTCCAGTGCCAATCACAATATTATTTAAATATAAATAATAACACCATTCAATCTCTAATTTTTCCACCTTATTATTACTTTTATTTTATTATAAAGCGTATTGTATTATAAAGTGTATATATTCCCCATTTTCTTGTATCTCTATTCTAACTTCTAATTAACCCTTATATTAAAAGACATTTCCTTTGCAACCATAACATCTTATCTGTATTAATATTTTAATTCTTATTCATTTTTTGACTTGCTTCCCATATTCCTCTCCTAGATCTTTGTTTCTGTCACATCCACATCCTGCCTATTCAATCTAAATATTCCTCCCATCTCTACCCTCTTCCACTGTCTAGTTTTCAAAGTATCTACCCATGCCCCTATCCAGGGGTGGCCATGGTGGGCGTGGCCTAACAGAACTTCTGAAAGGTCTGTTTCTGGACTTCTGGAACTTCAGGGAGGGCCATTTTTCACCTTCCCCAGGGTTCGGAGGCTTCCCTTGGGCCTCTGGGAGGGCAGAAACAGCTTCCACTGGGGTCCAGAGGCCCTCGAAGGCCCATTTTTCACCCTCCCAGAGCTCTGTTCAGACCCTGCACTTACCTACATTCAAAATGGGCTATGTGGAGACTCCTGAGAGAGGAGGGAAGGGGTGGGAGGGGCCAGCCAGTCAGTTCAACTACTGGTTTGGCAAACCAGGTGTAAATTTAACATGTGGTTCACTCAAACTGGTCTGAACCAGCTGAATCCCACCCCTGCCCCATCTCATTTTCAAAAATATCTTCCTGCATCTCCCAGCCTCTTTTTAAAACTCTTAAAGTATATTACCCTTGTTTTATTTCATAAGTTCTTGTTATTTTTATTATTGTCTCCTTATCCATTCTTTCTGTTGGGTCCTCCCTTTCCTGGGCAATGTCCTTTATACTTTGATACATTAATGCCATATCTTCCAAAGTTCCACTCATTTCCTTCCCATGGAGCATCTCGTCTTATTTTAATAGGTCCCGCTCTTATCCAGTAGTCCATGAACCATAAATTCAAGCCTAAAATTGCTCTTCAAAGAATGTCCTAATCATAATACCTTATGTCTCATAATTAATCCTTCAGTTCCCTTTAAGTAGTCCAGGGAGTTGTTCAAAATCTCTTTAAACCCTTTTTATAAGTCCAATCATGTATTATAATATTCAGGGGTCACTTTAATTAGACATTTTCCTTGTTCTCACATTTAAATATCTGATAATCATAAAGTAGATGCATATAACTCAATAAATAACTTCACAGTCCTCCAGATAAGTATTGGTTATTCCATATCGAAAATCTTGCCAGGCTTGTAGATATATGTTTTATTTCCTTCCATCAGAAGGTGGCGCTCTCAGTTTAAATTTCAATGTTATTATGAAACTAATCAGTTTCTTCAATCCAATTTGATTTTAATTCAATTTATAAAAGCAGGGTTAACTTTTTAAGTTAATAGTTCTAGCATTTTAAAATACCTTCCTGAGACAATACCTTCCCAATTTAAAAATCCAATTTTCTGTATTCTTAAAGGTTTTTTGTTTTTCTTCCCTTGATCTTTTCTTTTCAATCTAATATTTTTCTCAAAATGTTCACTCGCTGCTTTAACAAGTAGTTCTGAGCAAATAGTTCTCCTGAATTTTTCCTTTTGGGGTTAGATTTTGAGTAAAAAGAAATCCTCTCACCTAGTTCCAGACACTATTCATTAGCTCCACTCCAGCACTGGTCTTAGCTGTTCTGCAGCTGCCCCAGCTTCATGGTAGCCATCTTTAGAGTCCCTCTTCTCCTCATGATGGCTGAGAGGGAAAAGAAAGCTATGGGCCAGGCAGGAGAGATGCGGCTTTCTGTGGCCTCACAGGGAACCCCTCTTTGTTTGTAGCCCCTACTACAGGGTGACTTTAGCTCCTTTTGGAGCCCACCAATGGTGAGAACTTGGCACGCAAGTGTAGAGATCCACTCTCCATGACTGATCCTGCTGCAACATCAGAAGTCCTATTTGATTGCATTTATATTCAGTTTTATTTCCAAAGAACTCACATTTTTATTTATTTGTTTGTTTGTTTTATCCTAATTTATATTTCACTTTTTAAAACTTTTTAAATACTGTATCAGGGTGGCAAGCGGAGTAATGGCCTAATTATAAAGATACTTGCCTGCCAGTTGGAAGGTTGAGACTTCAATCCTAGATAGTGGCAGAAATTTCTCTCTTAGAGTAGATGCTGCAAATGAGTGTCAGGAATGGTATCTGAACGCTCAGCTTCATTCAGTCGCTCTGACTCTACCCCAAATTAACAGACTACAGGTCATAAAAAGAAAAAAATAAGTATCAGGGTGGCAAACATGCAGAATACTCTTTCCTTCTATTTTTCCCCAAAACAATAACCCTGTGATTTGGATTGAGCTGAGGGAAAGTGATTGGACCAAAGCTACCCAGCAAATTTTCATGTCTAAGATTCCTATTTTAGGAATCTTACAATTTCCCGGTTTCCAGGTGAGCACTTTAACTACTTGGGCACCCAATTCAGAATTGGCTCACCAGTGTGGCTTGTTTCATCATTTTCCCAATTTGTATCATTACCAACAACAAAACAGTTAATTTGAGAAATAAGACTTGTAAAAACAAGTCTCATAGCTAACTAAGGATTTTAATCTAGTTTTCCAAAGTGCTTGGCCATTCTGATCATTGCACAATTCATCTTTTGCTGTTTATGGAAAGAGACTTAAAACCATAAAACCTATAGCTAAACAATGAAGTCTTGGACTGAGGAAGCACAGTTAAAGCTATAAACTTACCTCATCTGCACAGATTGGAGTCTTTTCCAAGCTGCCTCAGTGGACTTGGATGAATGCATTGATATTAATATATCATGTTACTGTTTGTGAGGACTTATGTGTGCGGGCGAAAACCTTGTGCATATACACTAACAATAAGGTGACCAACCATCCTCTTTTAGGGAGGATAGTCCTCCTTTTGTAAGTTCTGTCCTCTCTCGAAAAGTGTCCTCCTACATGTCCTTCTTTTTGATATTTGAAGACTAATCTGTAAATCTCCGTATTTGATCGATGCCGATCCGATATGTTGTGTGTGATGTGACGTATTTGTATTTGACATGACGATTCGTCAAGGCTTGGTACAGTACAGTGAGACATGATTATGAGATGCATGCGCTCCACACAGGAGAATTATTTTGAGAGAGTGTGTCACGTGCAAGACTGTGCTGCACGCAAGTGGCTTTGTTTTTTTTTCTTCAATTTATTTGTGTCCTCCTTCTCACTGTAAAAAAAGTTTGTTACCTTAGTAACAATAAAGTTGGGTTCACATCCAAGATCAAGCAGTTACATTAGGCCAAAGAGAAAGCATATAAGAAAGCAGATAGAATACGGCCAGGGATATATTAGCAAGGGAGATCAGGGCAGCAAAAAGAAGCTACTTTGAAAGGAATCATCTCTCAGCAAATAAACCAGCAAATGTGTGCTTCTGGGAGGGCGAAAATGGCCTCCCCAGGCTCTGGAGGCCCTCTGGAGGCTGGAAACAGGCCCATTTCTGGCCTTCCGGAGCCTTCAGGAAGCTTGTTTTTCACCCTCCCCAAGCCTCCGCATGGGCCCTGCACTTACCTGGCATCCAAAACGGACTGTGAATTAACAGTACAGGAATACTGTGACCTCCATGGAAAATTGATAACTGTCCTCCTTATTAGAAAATTAAAATAAAGGCAATATAGTGGTTAAGATGTTGGATTACAATGAAGCTCCACATTTAAAACCATCATCTGTCAGAGAAATTCTGTGGGTGACTTTTAGTTGCTAACTGTTATTCAGCCTAATCTCATAGGACTGTAAAATAAACTACCTTAAACTACCTTGGCAACTTGCTTCTAAAGAAATGAAGGGGCATAAATCTAGCAAATAATAAAAAGAGATAAGCAGAAAGATAAAGAAAGCAGTGCTGCATATTTGACATCTTGTGTTTCTATACTGCTGCTGAATGTAGAAAAATATAATTTGTTTTTGAAAAGATATGTGCTTTAGGAAGGAAAAATTGCAACAAAAGGAAAAATATATATTAAAACATGTTCTTCTTAGTCTGAATAATGTATTGTTTTATTAAATAATACTTATATAAAATATTACAGTATAAGAAGTAGCAAAAAAATCCATGAATGTAACTATCACTTCGCAAGTTAGCTGGCATTGGTTTCCATCAAAGCTTATTCCTGAATAAGGATGTCACAGATTACAGCCTTTAACATTCTTCATTCTCTCTCACCTTTCAAAGATCATTATTAATGCAAATATATATTTCCTCACCATTCAGACAAACAGACAGACAGACAGACTGTCAGATTTCCAAATGATGAAATCCATTTAAAAAGAAAAAGAACAAAGTCCATCTTCCAAGACAATTTCTTTTATTTAGGAAAGCATCAAATTGGCAAAGTCCATGGTAATTCCAGATCTGACACAACCCGGAATTACCCCACAATATTACAAGTTAGAAACAACCCCCAAAAGTCACATTCTCCAATAGAAATAATTCAATGTTTTTTGATGTCATAAATCTCACCTCAAGGGGCCCAAGCAAGGACAGCTTGTTTCCCACGGAAAGGAAGATTACCTAGCCAAAACACTCTCTTTATCTCCACTCCTCCCCCCTTAGGAATGTGGCAGTTCCGAAACCCTTCCCCCATGACTGCCACAGAGAAAGTAAGGAAAAGAATATATATTAAGCCTAACTAAAATGGCTACACATGTCAATTTCGGGCTTGGCACAGACTTGAGTAGGTTTGAAGTTAGCATGGAATGCATTTTGTTTTTCTTCTCTTGGTTTTCATTTACCATTCACAGGTAATTTTCATTGATCCCAACAACTATTTTTTGAAGAAAAAAAACTAATTGTCTCATTCTGAATTACTATGAAAACTATTGTAAATTCCTTGGTTGTCCTTTATTATAGTAACTCATCATTACAAAGTTCTGAAATTCATTAATGTCACTTCTGGGGAGAGCTAGAAATGCTGCTTTACAAAGTGAAAACTAATATGATTAACTACATGAGGATGAGGTTGTATGTTAGGTTTCTTTTAATTTGAGGCAGTTGAATTGTAATCTGGCATTGGAAAACACTGCCATCAATCAGTTGCCATTGACAGATATCTTTTTGCTTTCCTTAAAATTCACCGGGATCATACATCTCAGCAGTGAGAAAGTCTTTTGTTAGGTTTACCCATCCCAAGCAATGGATCCTGTTAGATTTCAAGGCAGCTTGGATTTCTTTCCTAAGGATTTGGCTGAAACCTTAGCTATAGCCTGGAAGAGGCATGCCACAGGTTCTTTCACATATATCCATGTCTTTATGCAAAACATACACAAGCATTCAAATGCTAGTATTCACTTTTCATTACTCCACTCTTTCTCATTTCTACTATACTTCCTGCTACTGCTATTCATTCCAACTAGTTGTGAGGCCTACTGCTAGAGAGCAGTATTTTTTCTATCTGCTTTATGCAGATTCACAAATACAGAGACCTCCCTCCTTCTCTCCCTCACTTCTCTGCTCAGCTTTTATAGCCAACAGCTGCTAAGCTGGCTAGGGAGAATCTTTAAAGGGATAGGACAACAGCAATATAGGTGCTAGCCATTTTTATATCTCTCACAAGGCATGCAACTGAGTTCTTGGACTCCTCTCTATGTACCAATCCCAAGGTGTTTATTGATTTTCCAAAGAGGTCCAGGAGATGAAGTGTCTGGAGCACTGCTGAAGAAAGACAAATGTATCTGACCAAACACAAATAAGAGCCAATATTTGGGCCTACTTCATTCAGGGGTCGGATTCTACCGGTTTGGCCCATTTTGGCCAAACTGGTAGCTCCGAGGATTATCTGTAAGTGAGCCAGTTCGCTCCAATGATCAGCTGTTGGGCCCGCCCACCTCTTCTGGCTCTATTCCGACCTTTATTTCCTGTTTTTCAAGCTCAGCTGCTTCATGCAGCACAGTGGATTGCCACGCATCAGCTGTTTAACACACAAGGAGATTGCAGGGTTGCAGGAGAAGTTTAGTAGCAAACCCTTTGTGTGCGTGCAAAGTGTGCGAAGCACGTGCTAACGAACCAGTTGTTACTCCGGTTGAATCACACCTCTGACTTCATGGCAATAAGGACAGCAAAACAGAGCTATTTCTCTGCCCTTATTGCATGTGCCAAAAATGATCCAGCAACCATGTTTAGGATGACCTTCTCCCTATTAGGGGAACTTTGCTAGAGGATCATTTGTAGGACTGTGGTAACGACTATCCCTGCTGCCTGGCATGTATATAGACCAGTTTTAATCTGATTTCAGATAGTATGGAGAAAATAATAGTCATGGTTGTTGATGACCTTTGACAGATTTGGGCTGAGGGTATTATATCCATGCTAGTGCTCCTTGGCCTTTTAATGGCTATTGACATTGTTAATCACAGTATCAGTCTGGGCGGGTTGTGGTGGTTAAGAGTGAACAACAGTGTACTCCAATGGTTCACATCATTCGACAGCGGTCTGTTTCAACTGATGGTGATGGGGGAAATAAATATGAAGGATTTGTGTTGGCCATTTTGTGGGTTGTATTAAGGCTTGAGTCTCTCCCCTGTGCTGTTTAAACCACTAAGTGATTAGTGAACCAGTCATATGCTGGTTCAGAGTTTGGTATCAACAAGACCTGAGATTCTCTTATATATGCATAGGATGCTAATTCAAGTAAAGTAAGGATGCATTCACAATTGTACGTAGCAATTGTTCAGACACATAGCTTATATAGGTCCTTACAGAATAGAATAGAATAGAATAGAATAGAATAGAATAAAATAGAATAGAATAGAATAGAATAGAATAGAATAGAATAGAATAGAATAGAATAGAATAGAATAGAACTCTTTATTGGCCTAGTGTTATTGGACACACAAGGAATTTGTCTTTGGTGCATATGCTCTCAGTGTACACAAGAAAAAATAAAATGCATTCATCAAGAGTTATAAGATACAACACTTAGTGATAGTCATCGGTTACTATAAGCAAGCAAATCATACATAGCTTACTAATATGCAATCAAAACATACTAGGAAAACAAATAAAACAATATAAATAATAAAGATACAAGCAATACGGTTATAGTCATAAGTGGGAAGGGATCAGTAATGGAAAAGATGAGAAGAAGAATAGTAACACAGTCTTAGTAAATAACTTGACAGTGTGGTGAGAGTTAGTTGTTTAGCAGGGTGATGGCATTTGGGAAAAAACTGTCCCTATGTCTGGTTGTTCTGGTGTGCAGTGCCCTATAGCATCATTTTGAGGGTAGAAATTGAAACAATTTATGTCCAGAATGTGAGGGGTCTGTAGATATTTTCACCGCCCTCTTTTTGACTCATGCAGTATACAGGTCCTCAATGGAAGGCAGGTTGATAGCAATCATTTTTTCTGCAGTTCTAATTATCCTCTGAAGTCTGTGTCTGTCTTGTTTGCTTGCAGAGCCAAACCAGACAATTATACAGGCGCAGATGACAGATTCAATAATTCCTCTGTAGAATTGAATCAGTAGCTCTTTGAGCAGTTTGAGTTTTCTGAGTTGGCTCAGGAAAAATATTCTTTATTGTGCTTTTTTGATGATGTTTTTTATATTAGGTGTCCATTTTAAGTCCTGAGATATGATAGAAAAGGGAACTTGAAGGTCTCTACTGTTGATACTGTATTGTCTAGTAAGAGGTGGTAGTATAGGAGGGTTTCTCCTAAAATCTACCACCATTTTCTACAGTTTTGAGTGTATTTAGTTCAGGATTATTCTGGTTGCACCACAAGGCTAGTTCAACCTCCTGTCTGTATGCATATTCGTTGTTGTCTCGAATGAGACCAAACACTATTGTATCATCTGCAAAGTTCAGTACTTTAACAAAGGGATCTTTTGAGATGCAGTCATTGGTATATAAGTGAAGTAGAGAGAGCACACAGCCCTGGGGGCTCCTGTGCTAGTTGTACAGGTATCAGGTGTGATTTTGGCTAGCTTCACCTGCTGCTTCCTGTCTGTTAAGAAGTTTATTGTTGCGACCAGCAAGTCCTCACTCCAGTCCGCTATTTAAGCGGGAGCCGGGGAAGCCCCTGATTGGTTGAACCATTTGACAGCTCTGTATAAAAGGAGCTGTCAAACGGAATCAGCTGTCTCTCTCTCTCTCTCAGCTGCTGCCGCAAGCCGCAGCTAGCCGCAGCTGAGTAACAAGCTAGCAATAAAGCCTGTTAAGCTTTATATTGCCTCCGCCTCTTCTTCTAAGTGCACTAAACTCAAAACTGGTGATGAAGGTGGGATGCTGATGAACTGAGGCATTTCCTGAGGCAATAGAGAGAGCACCACATGGCTAAAGTCACTACAAAAAGAGCTGTCACTAAGAGCTGTCACTAGAGCAGTCACTATCGAGTGAAGATATGACGGCGCTGCCAAATTTTCCACCTTTTTGGCCAACCACCGAGATGTGGACATTGTATATCAATGGGTTCAAATGTGTCATGGATGCTGCAAACCTATCTAACATCCCTCCTAACAGGAAGAAAGCTTATTTCCTGAGTTTCTGCGGGGCTGCCATTTTCGACACCGCAAACGCGCGCTGGCTTCTCAGACGGTCAAGGCTGTTCCCTGAGAAGAACTACAAGAGGTGCTCGGTAACCACTATACCCTGAAGCCATCATGTATCGCCCACCGCCATGCATTCAGGAGAAGAAGCCAAGCAGAAGGCGAGTCCATAAGTGAATACATTGGAGGCTCTTCATTCAGCCGCCCTGCAGTGTGGTTTCCAAGATCATCTAAATGATATCCTGCTGGACCAGCTCATCTACAGGGTGAGAGACCTTCAACTACAATGACAGCTGCTGGCTAAAGGTGACCTCAACTTGAAGCAAGCAATCGAAGAAGCTCAAGCCGCTGAACTATCTAATTTATCTGCAGCCGAAATACAAAAGCAAAGCAGTCTTCCCGGGGTAAAACCTAGTGCTGTGGTCCACTATGAAGACACCTACTGCGAAGACGATGACTTTGAAGAGGAAGAAGCAATCAATCGCGTCCGAACACCCCAGCCATTGCAGAGAAAAAGTTTTCCCACTGACAGGAAACAACTTACACCACAGCTGATTTGCCTCAGCTGTGGAGGAAACCATCTGAGAGCCACTTGCCATTTTTGAAATGCTGTCTGCCTAAAATGCCAGAAGAAAGGCCTAGAATCTGTCAGGCACCTAGAAACACAGTCCTTCCATTTCAACATCTCAATCAACTAAAAAAACTCAAATCCAAAGAGGAATGCTATGCCATCAACAAAGCATTCCCAAGAGCTGAGTCGCTGACTTATTCTTTTAATGTTAATAAAATTAATGTTGATCTTCTCTTAGAAAGCAGCCTCTGTCAGATGGAGGTGGACACTGGATCATCTCTGTCCCTCATCTCTGGAAGACACTAAAGAATCTGCTATCAGACTTCCATAAGAATCAGCTGAGCCCCTGCAATCTGACCCTGAGGGACTACCAAGGACAATCCATTCCAGTCCTTGGAACAGACAAGTTCCATATTCAATACAATGATTTTCAGGGTCACCTTCCATTAGTTATTGTAACTGGGAATTTACCTAGCTTACTGGGATTGGACTGGTTCCATTCCCTGGGCCTCCAAGTAACAGGAGTAAATGCAGTTATCCCCCACAACTTGCAGCAACTTCTTGCTCACTATTCAGAAGTTTTCAATGACAAACTGGGCTGCTATAATGGCACTCCTATTTCCCTTAACCTGGACCCTAATGTTGCTCCTATATGCCTCAAACCATGCAGAGTGCCATTGGCATTACGTGCTAAAGTGGATGCCCAGCTTGACAAATTGATTTCACAAGGGGTCTTAGAGCCAACTGACTTTGCTAAATGGGAAACTCCCATTCTAATACCCTTGAAAAGAGATGATTCCATAAGAATTTGTTCTGACTACAAGTCCACGATAAACAAGGAACTCCAACCAAATGCTTATCCTGTGCCAATCATACAGCACCTGCTCCATTCCCTGGGAAAAAGCTCCATTTTTACCAAGCTGGATATGACTCAAGCATACCAGCAATTCCCAGTGGACAATGAGACAACAGAGGCCCAAACAATCATTATGCATAGGGGCGCTTTCAAATGTAAGTGTTTACAATTCGGTGTCAGCATTGCCCCTGGCATATTCCAATCCATTATGGAACATTTACTATACAATATCAAGGGTGTCATCCCATACTTCAATGATATGCTCATTGCTGCTGACAACCCACAAGAACATTTGGAAAGATTACAAAAAGTTCTCCAGTGTTTTAAACAGGCTGGGCTAAAATTAAACAGGGAAAAATGCATCTTTGCAGTTTCACAGATAGATTTCCCTTGGCCACAAGGGAATTCACCCTATAGAATCCAAAGTACGGGCCATTCAGGAGGCCCCGGTCCCTCAGAACAAGACTGAGTTACAAGCCTTTTTAGGACTACTTAACTTCTATAGCTCTTTCCTACCCCACAAGGCCACTGTAGCAGAACCATTGCACAGACTATTAGACTCTAAGATGCAGTGGCATTGGGGATCCAAGGAACAGGCTTCCTTCTCTGCAATAAAATCCCTCCTCACTTCAACCAAGGTACTCATTCAGTTTAGCGATACTCTTCCCCTTATCCTAGTTTGCGATGCATCCCCTTATGGGATTGGGGCAGTCCTAGGTCATAAATTGCCAAATGGCCAGGAAGCCCCTATAGTTTATTTCACCAGAACACTCTCCAAGTCTAAGTGCAACTACAGCCAAATAGATAAAGAGGCATTGGCTGTGGTGGCCTCAGTCAAAAGTTTCCATGATTACTTCTATGGACACCAGTTTGAGCTCATCATGGACCACCAACCTTTGTTAGGCATCCTGGCAGGGGGCAAGCCCATCCCACAAATCCTCTCCCCAAGAATGACCTGATGGACAATCTTCCTAGCCACTTACAGCTATAAGTTGACTTACAGGCCTGGCAAAGATGTAGCTCATGCTGATGCCCTAAGCAGGTGCCCTTTACCCCTTTGGGTCGCTTATCCTGCCCCTTCAGCCTCTGTGTTCCTGCTGGAAGATCTGTGTTTGCCTCTTATAGCTGATGACATCGCCTATGCCACCGCCAGAGATGTACAACTATCTTAAGTCATGGACTGGGTGCAAAGGGGGTGGCCCAGGGAAACCACCACAGTCGATTTCTGCCCCTTCAAAGCACACCAGACTGAACTGAGCATGCTAAAAGGGTGTTTACTGTGGGGTCCCCGAGTAATTATTCCCAAACTGCTAAGACCACGCATTATTGAAGTTCTGCATGAGGGTCACCCAGAGATCAACAAAATGAAGGCTCTGGCCAGGAGTCTGGCCGGGTCTGGATGAGGTAGTTACCAATAAAGTTCAGAATTGCTCCATCTGCCAGATGTCCAGGCCTGCCCCACCATCTGCCTCTTCTGGGGAGTGGGAAGATACCAAAATACCATGGTCTAGAGCAGTGATCCCCAACCTTTCTTATGCCACGGCCCGGTATCCCCAACCTTTTTTATGGCGCAGCCCGGTACCAGCATTAGCTGGGCTCCGCCATCTTTTTTTGATGAAAAACTGCTTCCGGTGACCTCAGCGGAAGCACTTTTTCATCAAAAAAGATGGCGATAACCTTCGTGAGCTTTTCCAGGTAGAAATGGCTTTCTACCGGAAAAGCTCACGAGCGAGCGCCGCCATCTTTTGATGAAAAAGTGCTTCCGGTGAGCTTTCTACCGGAAAAGCTCACCGGAAGCACTTTTTCATCAAAAAGATGGTGGCGCCCAGCAAACCAGCGGCCCAGTAGGACTTGTTCCACGGACCGGTGCCGGTCCGCGGACCGGTGGTTGGGGACTCCTGGTCTAGAGTACACGTGGACCTGGCAGGCCCCATGCAAGGGAAAAACTTCTTGATTATGGTAGATTCGTTTCAGTGGGTAGAGCTGGTTCTCCTCCAATCAACCACTTCAGATGCTATAAGCAGAGTTTTAGACAATTTTTTTGCTTCCCATGGGTATCCTGACACTCTGATAACGGACCCCAATTCACCTCATCCCCTTTTGAATTGTTCCTGGCCCAAAGAGGAATCAGACATGCCCTAGTTTCCCTGTTTCATCCAGCCTCCAATGGCCTTGCAGAAAGAGCTGTAAGATCAGCAAAAGACTCCCTGGGGAGAATGATGGAAGGGGACTGGTCTACCAGGGTAGCCCAGTACCGACTTACCCAACACACCACTCCAAGCGCACCAACTTCACCCCTGCCGAACTATTAATGGGAAGGAGACTTCGCACAACCCTAGACAGGCTACACCCTAATTATGCCCCCAGGGCGCCCCTCAACTTATCCAGAAAGGCCTGGATGATGAATTTAGGCCTGGGGACCTGGTATACTCACCAAATTATTCAGGGAATCCCTTATGGTTGTCCGGGTGGGTTGAGCAGAAAACAGGCCCCAAATCATACTGGATAAAGTTGATGGATGAACAACTATGGTGCCAACATATGGACCAGCTAAGGAGTCGTTGGAGTGCCCCAACAGTTCCAGCCCAGAGGGAAGCTGAGGCCATTAATTCCGAATGGGTCAATACTGAGGCCCCTATTCGACCGACTCCCAACCAGCGATCTCTCACGGAGGACTTACCTGGGGAAGCCGTGACACCAACCAGAGACCGCTCGCCAGCGTTTGGAGAGGTTCCAACCAAAGGCCCTCCCACGGCCAGCCAAGAATCCCTGGAGAAGAGAGCCAACATCACCCCGAGGGGAGAATGCCAGTCCAGCAACAGGTCCTTCCACATCACAGCCGATGGCAGAACTAAGGCATTCAGAGCGAGTGAGGCCCTGCCTCACACATCTGAATGATTATGCTTGCGCAGAGCCAGGGGGAAAGAGTGTTGCGACCAGCAAGTCCTCACTCCAGTCCACTGGAGCCAGAGAAGCCCCTGATTGGCTGAACTGTTTGACAGCTCCGTATAAAAGGAGCTGTCAAACAGAATCAGCTCTCTCTATCTATCTCTCTCATCTGTTGCCGCAAGCCGCGGCTAGCTGCAGCTGAGTTACAAGTTAGCAATAAAGCCTGTTAAGCTTTATATTGCCTCCGCCTCTTTTTCTAAGCACACCAAACTCAAAACTTATGATCCATTTATAAGTGTGGCCAGGTACAGCTAGCTGGTTTAGTTTAGTTAGAAGAATATCTGGAATGATGGTATTGAATGCTAAACTAAAGTCTACAAAGAGGACCCTTGTGTAGGACTTCGGAGATTCAAGATGTTGTAGGTGTAGTGCAGAGCCATATTAACAGAATTATCTGTCGATCTATTTGCTCAGTAGGCAAATTGCAGGGGGTCTAGCAGTGGATCCGTGATGGTTTTCAGGTGGGACAGCACTAGCCTTTCGAAGGTTTTCATAATTACAGATGTTAGAGCAATTGGTTTGAAGTTGTTCAGTTCCTTGATGGAGGATTTCTTCAACATTGGGATGATAGTAGAGCATTTGAAGCAAGGAACATAGCACATCTCTAGTGATTTATTAAAGATGCAGGTAAAGATGGGGGCCAGTTGGTCAGCATAAGCTTTTAAGCAAGGAGTTATCTTGTCTGGGCCTGGTGCTTTTCCTGGCTTTGTCTGTGAAATAGACCTTGCATCTCATTTTCTGTAATCACCAGAGGTGGTGGGCCCAATGGGATGGGGTAGGTTGCAGAAGGCATGGCTGTTGTTGTTGTGTCTGAGATGGGGATTGTGGAGATGGATGACAGTAGTTTTCTCTAAAACCTACAGTAAAACACATTCAGATCATCTGCCAGTTGTTTATTTCCTTCAGCATGAGAAGGAGGTTTGCTGTAACTGGTGATATTTTTTTAGAGTTTTCCACATGTTTACTGGTTCATTTGTTGAGAACTGATTCCTTAGATTTTCAGAGTAGCTTCTTTTTGCTGCTCTGATCACCCTTGTTAATAAGTTTCTGGCCTGATTGTACAGTATTTTATCGACTTTTCTGTAGGCTTCCTCTTTGGTACGATTTAACTGCTTAACTGTGAACTAAAGTTTATTGTTACTGTATATTGTCAGGTTTCTAGTTGCCACACATAGGTCTTCACAAAAACTGACATATGATGTTACAGTATCTGTGAGTTCATCCAAGTCTGCAGAAGTATCTTCGAACAGATTCCAAGCAGTGCAGTAAAGGCAAACCTATAGCTTTAGCTTTGCCTCCTCAATCCAAGTCTTCAGTGTTTTAATAGTTGGTTTCATCATTTAAGGAGGTACAAGGTGAATCATACAATGATCAGCTGCTTATGGTAAAGACCGATAAGCAACTTTTAATGTTGTGGCTGTTAATATCAAAACATAATTGCAGATGTTTCTGCATTTCTGTCTGCTCTATATAATTGAAAATATAATGAAAATAGGTTTCATTTGTCCTTCAAATTGTTCTGAAATTGAATGTTTTCAATCTGATCCCCCATGGCTAACATGGGTGGAACATTATTTATTTATTCATTTATTTATTTATTTATTTATTTATTTATTTATTTATTTATTTATTTATTTGCCAATTGTTTACAAGATAATAAGTATAAGTGTATACATAGTTGTGAATACATGAAATGGGTACATATAAGAAAAATAAAAGAAGAATAAGAGAAACAATAGGACAGAGACGGTAGGCACGTTGGTGCGCTTATGCACGCCCCCTACAGACCTCTTAGGAAAGGGGTGAGGTCAATAGTAGACAGTCTAAGGTTAAAGTTTTTGGGGTTTGGGGAAGAAACTACAGAGTCGGGTAGAGTATTCCAGACATTGACCACTCTATTGCTGAAGTCGTATTTCCTGCAATCAAGTTTGGTGCGGTTAACTTTGAGTTTGTATCTATTGTGTGCTCTTGTGTTGTTATGGTTGAAGCTGAAGTATTCATTGACAGGTAGGACATTGCAATGTATGATTTTATATACCATGCTTAAATCAGACCGAAGACGGCGTAATTCAAGGTTTTCTAGTTCTAGAATTTCAAGTCTGGTGGCATAAGGTATTCTACAACGAGTAGAGGAGTGACGAACTCTTCTTGTGAAATATTTCTGGACTTTCTCAATTCTGCTAATGTCAGATTCGTAATGAGGGTTCCAGACTGATGAACTAGCAAATGTTTTGTATGCTCTGGTTAGTAGTGTGATATTACCAGAGAAAAAGCTACGTAGGATTAGGTTAACAACTCTTAATGCCTTTTTGGCTATGTAGTTGCAGTGGGCTCTAGCACTTAGATCATTAGAGGTGAGTATTCCAAGGTCCTTTACAGAGCTTAGGTCATCAACAAGATCTTGACTATTCAGCTTGTATTTTATTTTCTGATTTTTTTTGCCAATATGTAAGACAGAGCATTTATTTGTTGAGATTTGAAGTTGCCATTTGTTTGACCATTCTGATACATAGTCAAGATCTTTTTGTAGGGTAGCAGTATTGTCTGTGGTATTGAACAGCTTTACATCATCAGCGAAAAGAACGCATTTGCTCTTAATATGATCACAGAAGTCATTTATGTAGAGTATGAAGAGAGTTGGTCCTAGAACACTGCCTTGGGGGACACCACTATTGACAGGTACAGAATTTGATAGGACGCTCCCAATTTTGACCATTTGTTGTCTGTTTGCCAGGAATGCTTCTATCCAGTTATTCAGTTGTCCAGAAATACCATAGGATTTTATTTTTAGGAGTAGTTTGTCGTGTACCACTGAATCAAAGGCTTTACAGAAGTCTATGTAGATTGCGTCTATAGCTTTGCCCTGGTCGAGTTGTGTCGTCCATATGTTTTTGCAGTGTAAGAGTTGCAGATTACAGGATAGTTTTCTTCTGAAACCAAATTGTTTATTGGAGAGTAGGTTGTTTGTCTCTAAGTGGAGGATGATGGATTGGTTAATAATTGATTCCATGACTTTACAGGTGACGCAGCATAAGGAGATTGGTCTGTAATTTTCAACTAGGCTTGGGTCTCCCTTTTTGAAGATGGGGATGACTGTGGCTTGTGACCATAGGTTAGGCAAGGAGCTGGTCCTGAAAGATTTTTCAAAGATTATGCTTAGAGGTTTGGCTATGGCAGTGGATAGCTTTTTTAAGAAGTAGGCACATATTCCATCAGGTCCAATAGATAGAGATGGTTTTAGATTGCGTAGTGCTTTTTCAACATTGTCTTCTGTAAAATCGATATGTATTAGATCATTGTTGTTATCTGTGGTACGGCTAGGAAATACTGGGCATGATCCATTGCTGTTTACAAATACTGAGCTAAAGAATGTGTTAAAGATGTTGGCTTTAGTGGTGTCATCGTTGCAGTCTTTACCATCAGGTCCTATCAAGGGTGGGATAGACCTTGAGTCTTTTAGTTTGTTGTTTACAAAATTGTAAAAAGCACGGGTGGAATTGGTGCTTAGAAGGTTTTCCTCTTGTTTAATGTGATAATTGGTGCATTCGGTCTTTATCTGGTGGCATAAATTTTTGTATCGGCTTTTGAAATTGGCAACGTGACCAGATTTGTTTTTCCACCAGAGTGATCTCTTTTGGATTGAAGTTTCCTTATTGTTATGGGTAATCTGTTTTTTTGTTTTTTTTTTGGGAGTTGTTGTTGGTACATATAGTTTGATGACTCTTTTGACTTCAAGTAAAAATATGTTGTAATGGTCTTCAACAGTATTGCATCCAGTGAATAGAGATTGCCAATCAAGGGATGAGAGATCGTTGTCTATAAGATCATAGTTGCCTTTTTTGAAGTTACAATTGGGGATTACATCATTGTGGTGATTTTTGTGTGGGCGTATGTTGAGACAAAAATCAATCATATTGTGGTCACTGCTGGAAAAGGGTTCTTTAGTTTGTATTCCGTAAATTAAATTCAAACTATTGCAGAAGATGAGATCGAGGCAGTTGTTTAGTCTAGTGTTGTTGGTTACTAGTTGTTCCAGTCCCAGATTTGTAATAGCATTGTAGAAGGTTGTGTGTATGATTTCAGTTGTACATTCATTTAGGGTCCAGTCAATATGAGGTAGATTGAAATCACCAAGAAACATAAAAGGGTATGGGCAGGATGCAGCCCATGTTAGTAATGTATTTAGCTTGTTTACATGTTCGATGTCATAATCAGGTGCTCTGTAACATAGTAAGAATCGAATTGTGATATTTAAGGATAGTTCACAGATGATGGTCTCCGGAAAAGCAAGCTCCTGGGTAACTTGGATATTTTTTAGATGTAAGGACTTTTTATAGAAGATAGCAACACCACCTCATCTACTAATTTCACGATCTGATCGGTAAACATGATAGTCCCTTACTGTGGTAATGGAGTCAGGGAGAGATGCATTGAGCCATGTTTCACAGACAAATATAATGTCGAATTTAGCCATATTTAGTAGGAGGAAAAATTCAGGTATTTTATTCACGAGACTTCTTGCATTGAGTAGTTTGCATTTAAGGCCAGTAGTAGTTGGAATTGAGGTAGTTAGGGGCGTGCATGCCTAGTCTTGGGTGATGGTGGGTCTTGGGTGATGTAATCTCAGTCAGATTCCATTGACTGATCAAGCAACATACTAACTTATATATACTAACCTATATATTGACTACCTATATACTGACATACTAACCTATATATTGACTACTGCACAGAATGTATCAAAAGCAAGACCTTCAGCTTACATCCCAATAACCATCACCCCAACATCCAACATGAGGCACGCATGCCCCTTATTTCTTCCAGACCCACTACTACATATCTAAAATGCAAACTACTCAACGCAAGAAGCCTCACAAACAAAATGCATGAATTCCTCATCTTATTAGGCATGACCACATTTGACATTATATTTTTCTGTGAGATGTGGTTAAATGCATCTTTTCCAAACTCCATTACTACAGTCAGAGAATATCACATTTATCTATCAGATCGCAAAATCCATAGAGGAGGTGGAGTTGCTATCTTCTACAAAAAATCCCTAAATCTAACAAAGATTCAAATTACACAGGAACTTGTTCTTTCAGAGACCATCATCTATGAACTGTCCTCAAATACCACAATTCACTTCTTACTATGCTACAGAGCCCCTGATTATGACATACCGTATTTGCCGGCGTATAAGACGACTGGGCGTATAAGACGACCCCCCAACATTTCCACTCAAAATATAGAGTTTGTTATATACTCGCCGTATAAGACTACCCCTCTTCCACACACCTTCCACTTTTGCACTTTTTTTTTTTTTTGGCCTTTTTCTGCTTTGGACAATTTTGAAATGAGCTAATCCAATTTTGAACCAAGAATATGCAAATAGCTATGGAGTTTAGAAATGAGTTTTAAAAATATTTTTCATTGCTTACCATTAAGCGTAAAATATGTTGTAAATAAAATGAGAACACAGGAAACGTTCTCTTCTCAATACAGCTGATCTCTCTCTCCTCTCTCTCTCTCTCTCTCTCTCTCTCACACACACACACACACACCAAAAACCCGGACACTGAAAAGGCTGCCAAGGAACAGTATATTCAATGCCTTCTCTTTAATCAAGAAACAAGGAATTCCTTAGAATCTTTTTTTTTCCCCAAGTGGCCCTCTTTAAAAAAAAAAATGGAGGTAACACTTTCATTCAAAGTCTTCCAGTATCTGGAGTCGCTCAGACATATTGAAGTGAGGCAGGAGAGTAAGTGAAATTTGAAATGATCCAGCTACCGTTTTCTTCCCCTCCCGCCCGAAGGCCATTATCTCCACGTCAAAACGAAGGAGGGGAGGCAAAGAAGCCAAACACGCTAAAAAGGATCTCTTTATTTTCCTACACAAGGTCACACCTACTTTTCCGCATTCAAAGGACAACCTCTCCTCACCACCACCACACACACACACACACACCCCAATACCCGCAAACAATGTTCTGGGCATTAATCACCATTGCTACATTAACCTGGTAAATTTATACCCTGCCTCCCCAGTGTTGCTTTGACAGCAGGATTTCACACAGCGGGCGCTCGCCGCTCTCTTCTCCGCTCTCCCACCGTTCGCACATGTTGGAAGCACCGTAAAACCTGATAACCCACCCGGGGCTCCCCATCCTTAACCTACAGCCGCCCGCATGCAAAACCTGCGTGCAAAAAGAAAAAAAGAAAAAGAAAAGTACGCCGCACGTGAGGATCTTGAATCCTCTCCTCCCCACACCGCTAAGGAAGGAAGAGGGGAAAGGTTGCGCAGCGCGTGGCGAGTGACACACACACACACACACACACACACACACACACCGCTCCCCCCCCAGCCTCCCTCCTGGCTGCAACTCAAGCTCGAAGTGGGAGTCGGAGTCCTCCCGGCGTATAAGACGACCCCCCCACTTGGAGGCATGTTTTTCAGGGCAAAAAAGTCGTCTTATACGCCGGCAAATACAGTAGTTCATGCAAACAAGCTAACTTCACTGCTAATATGGACTGCCTCTTGCCCACACCCTCTTATTTTCCTTGGTGACCTCAATCTACATCTTATAAACTGGACCCTAAATGAATGTATATCCGAACCCATACATGCAGCCTTGTACAATGCTGTTACTACACTGGGACTGGATCAATTAATAACTAACAACACTAGACTGAACAACTGCCTTGACCTCATCTTCTGCAACAGCTCAAACTCAATATATGGCCTACAAATACAAGAACCCTTTTCAAACAGTGACCACAGTATGATTGACTTTTGTCTCAATTTACGCCCTCACAAAGAAGATCATCATGACGGATCTCCAAAATACAACTTCAAAAAAGCCAACTATGATCTCATAGATGCCGACCTATCATCTCTTTATTGGCACATTCTGTTCTCTAGCTGTAATACTATAGAAGACCATTATAATGCATTCTTTTTTGAATTTGAAAGAGTCATTAAACTATATGTACTATTAGTAACTCCCCAAAACAAAAAAACACACATTACCCATAACAATGAAATTTAAATTAAAAAAGAGCTCGCTATGCAATAAAACCAAAACTATCTATCTAGCAAACTTTAAAAACCAATACAACACCTTACGCCAACAGATAAAGGCAGAATGCACAAATTATCACTGCGAGCAAGAGGAAAACCTCCCATGTACAAAATCCACCCACGCCTTCTACAATTTTGTAAATACCAAACTTAAAGAATCAAGAACCATCCCACCCCTAAAAGTACCAAATGAGAAAGACTGCAATGATGAAGCCATTAAGGCCAACCTCTTCAACACATTCTTCAGTTCAGTCTTTGTAAACACCAATGGCTCATGCCCTACATTTCCTAGTCATACCACAACTAACTGTAGTGATCTACTACATATTGACTTTACAGAAGATAACATAAAAAAGGCACTATGTAACCTAAAACCATCCCTATCTATTGGCCCCGATGAATTATGTGCATACTTCTTAAAAAAGGTCTCCTCTGTCATAGCGGAACCCCTAAGCATTATATTTGAGATATTCAGAACCAGCTCCTTGCTGAACCTATGGTCCTTAGCTATGATCATCCCTATTTTCAAAAAAGGTCACCCCAGCCTGGTTGAAAATTACAGACCAATCTCACTGTGTTGTGTCACGTGCAAAGTCACGGAATCAATCATCACCCTCCACTTAGAGTCAAACAACATATTCTCCAAAAAAGATTTGGGTTCAGGAAAAAAAATGTCCTGCAATCTTCAACTCCTACACTGCAAAAACATATGGACTACTCTACTTGACCAAGGTAAAGCTATAGACGCAATTTACAGACTTCTGCAAAGCCTTTGATTCAGTGGTACATGCAAACTACTGTTAAAACTAAACTCTTATGACATTTCCAGATCCTTTCATAAGTAGATTACTGCATTCCTGTCAAACAGGCAACAAATAGTAAAAATAGGGAGCGCTATATCAAACCCTGCTCCAGTTAACAGCAGTAGCCCCCAAGGCAGCATTCTAGAACCCACACTCTTTATACGCTATATAAATGACCTTTGAGATCACCTTATAAGCAACTGCATCCTCTTCGTGGATGATGTAAAACTATTCAACACCACCAACAATGCTACTGTCCTTCAAAGCAACCTTGATTATGTGTCTGAATGGTCAAACAATTGGCAACTCCTAATCTCGACCAACAAATGCTCTGTCCTACACATTGGTAAAAAAAATCAGTACACCAAATACAAACTAGATGGATATGACCTCATTGATGATCCTCACTCTGTCAAGGACCTTGGAGTACTCATGTCAAATGACCTTAGTGCCAGAGCTCACTGTAACAGCATTGCCAAAAAGGCTTTAAGCTTCTCATCCGGAAATATTGAATTACTAACTAGAACATACAACTTTTGCTAGACCAATACACAAATACAGCTCATCAGTCTGGAATCCACACTGCATATTGGACATTAATACAATTGAGTGAGTCCAGAAGTATTTCCTCTGCTCACAACAGAATATCCTATATCACCAGGCTTGAGATTTTGGGTTTGGACAACCTTGAACTATGCCACCTACAGTTGTACTTAAGCCTAGCACACAAAATTATCTGCTACAATGTCCTACCAGTCAATGACTGCTTCAGCTTCAACCACAACAATACAAGAGCACACAACAGAAACAAACTCAATGTAAATTGCTTCCAAATTGATTGCAGAAAGTACGATGTCAGCAACAGAGTGGTCAATGCCTGGAATGCATTACCTAACTCTGTTGTTCCATCCTCAAACCCCCACTCCTTTAACCTCAAACTAACCAGTATTGACCTCACCCCATTCCTAAGAGGTCTGTAAGGTGCGTGCATAAGTGCACAATCATGCCTACTGTCCCTGTCCTATTGTCCTCATTTATTCATACCTATTTCCTGTATTCTTACTCATGTTTATACTTATACCTATTATCTTGTAAGTAATTGACAAATCAAATAAATAAAAAAATATAAATAAATAAACATTTGCCTGTAAGTGACCAATGATATGGCATGAGTAGAAATAAAGGGCACTGTGTAGTGAAGGTTGGTCTTTCACCTGAATCATGTTATCTACCAGCATTTGCAATAGTGGTTAAACAACATCTGAAGAGCCACAAGTTCCTCTTACCCAGCATACATTAATATTATATAATTACTATGCCCATGAATTAATGTGACAAAAATATACACTGAAATAGTTTCTGCCAGGTTCAGAAATTAATTTGTGTTTCGATGTTCATGAACTATATGAATGAACTAGATCAAAGTATATTATTATAGAATGTAAAACCTTCAGTTTAAAGGAAAAGTCAAGATGCTTATGGGTTCAATCACAAATTCAAAAGCATGTAAAATACAAATTAAACCATCAGCCTCATCACATACCGTAAGAAACCACATTGTATAAATGTCAAGCATCCAGAAAGTATCCATTATATCAATCATTCTGAGAAGTTATCTCTCCAGTTGATTTATTAGGAACAGATCTGGCATGTTCAAAAGCAATTTCCCAAGTGAAAGTTTTTTGGTGCATTACACAGAACCCACCTTCTCTCCTCCCACTTCTACACTTCATAAATCATGAGAACCAATTAACTGCAACTGGAAATTCTTAATACGACACACAGAATAACCTTGAACTTTTCAACTCCTCTAACTCTCTAAAACAAATGTGGCAGCTGAAGTTGAAAGCTGACAGGCGTCCCCCCTTGAAAACTCCTCCTCCTAAAAGAAAATAAAAAAACACACATATAGGGATTAATACATTGTCCTTAACCCCCTCTCCCCCCCCCCATGAGGACCCTTCGGTTTGTGGGGAAAATCCTCATGGAATTGATTAACCAATTGATCAGCATGAACATTCCAACTCTTTACCCAACTAGCATCTGAGAGGGGGTATCCTTTCCATAAGACCAAATATTGCAATCGGCCACGGTGTAATCTAAAATTGAGATTTTTTTTGAATCTCATAATGTATTTCCCCATGTACTGTCAATGGTTTTGGGGGAGCGAGTGGTAGTGGTCTTATCATTGATGTAGTATCTGGTTTTAGTAAACTACAATGGAACACTGGATGAATTTTCCTCAATAGTCAAGGAAGACGTAATTGGACAGTGACCAGATTGATTATCTTTGAAATTGGGAATGGACCCAAGAATTTTGGACCCAGCTTCTTCCTGGGCAGTTTCAACCTAAGATACTTGGTCGACAAATATACTTTGTCCCCTACTTTAAAAGGTGGTTGAAAGGATCTATGTTTATCCGCCTGTTTTTTATAAATTTTTGCAGCTTTGTTCAAAGCTTTTTTTGTATCTTCCCATCCTTTCTTTAATGAGTTCATCCATTCTGTCAGGGACGTGGATGAAGGAGGTTGTCTAGGTAACTCTGGCATTGGGACAAAATCCATTCCAGTGTTGATCTGGAATGGAGTCAATCCCTTGCTGCTATGTACTGCATTATTGTAAGCAACCTCTGCAAAAGGTAATAATTCAGCCCAATTTTCTTGTTGATAATTTACATAGCATCTAATGTATTGTTCAATCATGGCATTAGCCCTCTCTGCTGCTCCGTTACAAGCAGGATGGAAAGCTGAGGATGACTCTTGAGAGGAGTCAATGGATTTCAGAAATTTCCTCCAAAATTTTGCAGTAAATTGTACCCCTCTGTCTGATATTACTCTGTGAGGTACACCATGTAGTCTATAGATATGTTTCACGAACAGCTTTGCAAGTTTTTTCGCAAATGGAAGCCCTTTGCAGGCTATAAAATGGGCCTGTTTAGAGAATAAGTCAATTATAGTCCAAATGACCGTATTCCCTTCACTCTTAGGTAATACAACAATAAAGTCCATTGCGAATTCTTCCCAAGGTTGGGTTGGTTCAGCAACTTGTTGCAGGAGGCCAGGGGTTTTTCCAGTTCTGTGTTTCATCATGGCACAAATTGAACAACTTTTTACATAGTCCTCGACATCAGGTTTCATTTTTGGCCACCAGAACTGTCTTCTTAGTAAATGTAGGGTTTTTAGGAATCCGAAGTGGCCTCCCAGCCAGGAGTCGTGGCTATGCTTTAGTACCAGTAGTCTTAGGGTTGTGGGTACATAAAGCTTAGTCCCTTTCCAAGCTAGTCCATCATTCATTGTCAACTCAGTTTGATGGTCCAGGAACAAAGGATCGGTCAATAGGGCCATTTTCAATTCCGCAGTCAGCTTATCTTCCAAGCGTTTGGGGTTGTGGTTGGCTTAGGTTCAAGTGGTTACTTGGCATGCCAATTGAGTGTCTGAAATTAAGGCTTGTACTATTTCCTCTCGGTGGCTGTCAAACTGAGGTTTTCTGGACAGAGCATCCACCAGTATGTTTTTCCCTCCAGGGATATATTTAATGTTGAAAATGAATCACTATATTGGGCCCAGTGGACTTGTTTGGGCGATAATCTCCTAGGGGTCTCAAAGTTCTTATGTCAGTCCATACCTCAAAGGCTTCTGGCGCCCCTTCTAGAAAATGCCTCCAAGTCAATAAAGCCCATCGTATGGCGAATGCTTCTTTCTCCCAGGCTGCCCATCTTCGCTCTGTGTCTGTCAGCTTTTTGGACACATAAGTGCAAGGCATCAGTCGGCCTTGAGAGTTTTTTTGCAGCAAAATGGCTGCCACCGCTACATCACTTGCATCTGTTTGGACAATAAAAGGCTTGGTCGTGCTTGAGGATGGGCTCCATTGCAAAGAGGTGTTTTAATGTCTCAAAAGCTTTGATTTTTCAGAGTGGCTTTGATTTCCTTTTCAAACATCCCACCGCCGCTGACATGTTCCACCCCATTGAGCCCCTTGCACTGGAGGCACCTGCCCAAGCAAGTCTGAATGGAGCTGTGCACAAAGTCAATGGGGTGAGCCTGAGAGAGGGAAAGAAAGAAGAAAGAAGAGAAAGAAAAGGGAAAGAAAGAAAAGGGGAAAAGAAAGAGTGGGGGATGGAAGGAAGGGACAGAAAGAAAAAAAATAAAGGAGGGAGGGAGGGAGAAGAAAAATAATGAGATATCTATTCTAGTCCAATCGCCTGCTCCAGCAGGGTTAAAAGGGAGTGTGTGTGTGTGTGTGTTCTCGTAATTTACCAATTACATTTTGGTTTTACCTTCTTCAGAATTGGCACTGTAATACATTGGGGAAAAGTAATTTTTAGGGTGGAGGTCTGGTCCAATGGATCCTGTTTAAAGCCTCAACAAAATGTGAGAGCTTCCTGATAGTCTTGACCATGTTTTGTCCACAAAACTTTTAATAGAAGCCAAAGATGTTTCAATGTACTGGCAAAGATGCTGGCAAAGATGTTTCAATGTGGAAAAGGGCCTCTAAACTAGACCTCATTTCAATCTGATGCATCAGGTCTCTCTCTCTCTCTCTCTCTCGCTCTCCCTCTCTCCCCCTCCCCCTCTATGCCCCTCTTTCTTTATCCCTTTTTCTTTCTTTCCCTTTTCTTTTTCTTTTTTTCCTTCTCTCTTTCTCTTTTCTCTCTCTCTCTTTCCCTCTCTCAGGCTCACCCCATTGATTTGGTGTACCCCTCCAATCGGACTTGCTTGGACAGGTCCCTCCAGTGCAGCGGGATCAATGGGGTGGACCTGCAGGGGCGGCACCTAGAACGCGGCAGTGCTGGCACGTTTGAAAAGTAGAGCAAAGCCAGAGGTCAGTAATTTTTGCTGCAAAGAATCACAAAAGCTTCTGGGTTGTGCACATGAAGGGACACACATGTCAATGCAATTCAGCAACATAAAATAAAGAAATAAAAATAAAACAAATCAACAAGATTCAGCAAAGCATCTCTGATTAGATTTTATTCACTACTAGAATCTAATCAGAGATGCTTTGCTGATTCTAGTCCAATGACCTGCTCCAGCAGGGTTGGAAGCAGGGGTGGGATTCAAATTTTTTAACAACCGGTCATGTGGGCATGGCTTAGTTGGTGGGCGTGGCTTGGTGGTCATGTGACTGGTGGACATGGCTTGGTGGTCATGTTATTGGCTGGGCGTGGCCAATCAATATCACTCACATCAAGGCATGCATCTCCTCGCCTGGCCTCTCATGACTGTGGGGATGCTGCAACAGTCGTAAGTGTGAAAAATGGTCATAAGTCACTTTTTTCAGTGCCATTGTAACTTTGAATGGTCACTCCACACAAGAAAAGTATCAGCAAAGGAGGGGAAAAAACTCCAGAAACGTTCCTGAGACAGGAAGTCTAGTCCTGCCAAGAATGTAATAAGGGTTAATGGAGAGGCAGTTTCTGTAAGCAACACCAGAATGTTTCCTTCCTGCCTTCCTTACAGGATTAGGCCAGTAATTTCTTCTAACAACCAGTTCTCTGAACTGCGTAGAATGTTAACAACCGCTTCTAGCGAATAGGTGCGAACTGGTAGAATCCCACCCCTGGTTGGAAGGGAGTATGTGTATATGTGTGTGTATGGCTGTCAAAACTCCAAAAACAGGTCAAGTAGTTCTGGGGAGGCCAGTCATAAATTAGAACACTTGCTAAGCAGCCAGCCATTAAGTGAGGACCACTTGTATTTGGTTTGCCAGTCACCAAACCATGCTCACCCAGTCACGTGACCAGAAAGCCACACCTACCCAATCACATTACCAGCAAACCACACCCTCAAATTAGGCCACGCCCACAGAAATTTGAATCCCACCCCCGGGTGGGAGGCCTTGAGGATGTGTTTGTAGCACCAAGGGGGCGGTGGACTGAAAAAGTTTGGGAACCACTGCTTTAACCAAATCTTTGTATTGGCCAGGTACCTGGTGGTTATCTGGGAGAAGGTGGGATGCCATGGATGCTGGCTCAGGCTCTGGGTTCGAGCTGACTGATGGCTTTGTAGTGGGTGGAAGAGGGGGCAATGTGCCTAGTCCAATAAGGATTTTTCTGAATCCATCCTCCCATTTGATCATCGGGGCCCATTTGTCTAACCAAGCAAGTCCCAGTATTATTGATTCTGACATCTTGGGGGCCACTATGAAGCATATGAGTTCGCAATGGGGCCCTAATTCCATCTTGATTAATTATGTCAATTGAGTGACTGCCCCCCCCCCCAGTAAGGTTCCATCCACTTGCTCAAATCTGATTGGGCGTTTTAGCGGGTTAGTCTTTATGCCCAATTGTTCAACGATGGGGAGTCCGATAAGACATCTGGAACACCCAGTATCAATGACAGTTTCTAACTCCCCAGCCTCCCCCGCATAAGGCAGTTCGCTTTGCAGCTAGGCCACCACTCCAGCTGCCAATAACTCTGGTCTGCAAAGCTTTGAAGAGGTCATAAAAATTTGATAAGACTAATAGAATTCCTCTGGAAGAGACAGAATAATTCAGCTCTTTTGGCTTGCCATTTCCTTCAGCTTGATGTCACTGTGACTTCTAATGTGATATTCTACCAAATTTTCTGAGCATAATGTGCTACTTTAACAGCTGTGGAACACAACTGTAACATAAAACAGTCATATTACTTGAGTATTCTTTTTCTACTATTTAATCTACCATCACATTTTTCTATGACATGCTGATACTTCATAACAACACAATGTGTGGAACAATAACGTTGATTCTATCCAGGATATAGACAAAACCCTTTGCAAATCAGTTTGTACTCATAAATGAAACATTCTGCATAATTTAGCAGCATTAGAAAAAAATATGAACTGAAAGAAAAATGTTCCTTGTCTTCCTGAATGTTTCATCAGCCTTTAGTGTAATATTTGCTTCAATTATGCATTCTTCAAAAGTAGTTGGTGATACAATAAGCCAAATACCCAATACTTTTATGTTGCAATGGTGAAAGTTTGGCTCCTGAATCCAAATTTCCTCATTTATTTCTGGCATTAATCTTTGACATATCAACAACAATCTTATGACAGTCTAAGTAATATAAGGCAAGCTGCAGTATGATTTTATTTTTAAAAAACATAACATAAAATTTTGCACAATCTCATGCTTTTAGCAGAAGTATCATATCATTTGTATGATTTTTAGTCATATATACTCTTTCAGTTCCAATCACTGATGTTAATACTGCACTTATAGGTCAGAAACTGTTTTAGGCACATGCTTCTTGCTCATGTTACAAAGTGGCAACCAAGAAATTTGTCCTTTGTATTGCAATTAAAGGTGCTGATAGGTTGGAAAAGAGCACAACTAAATACACAGAATAAATGGTTAATGAAGCTATAAATAACACTGAGTTATGTTTAGATGTCTTTTTCCATTAAAAAGGACCAACCACTGCAATGTCTGTCCTATGCTAAGTCTCATACATAAATAACTTAAATTTAATGAAATGTATTTTGTGGTGGTCTCCCATGGAAAGAATGAGACACAAGCGTGTGTACTTGGGATGGGAGTCTAGAGCAAATTCCAGTGCTCCCTTTTATTGAGAATTTTGTACATAGTAAGCATTCACATTGTGGATTACAATAATTAGATATAGTACACAGAATTGTTTACAGTTGTCTGAGCTGCTTAATTGTTTCTGGTGTTTGCTTTTAATTTCCTTGCTTTATCTCAGTGACCTTTAGGCAGACATGTATGTATAAGGTTTTAGACTAATCATTATCCAATACCCAAGTCTAGGTTTTATTCCCACAGTATTTTTAGTAATTGAGAGCTATTGTTATGTTGAAATGCCCAGACATAAGATTGTGTCATGGCCAGTGTGAGCTTGAAATCTGAAATAGAACAGGTGGCTACTGAGCCATTTCTAAGCAACTAGATAGTATGAATGCAATGTCAAATGATATGTTTAAGTTTTTGTTGCAATTGGATCAAGATGATGAATAAGTAAGAATGGCAATAAAATAAAAATCAACAAAAAGCACGATAAAGCAATAGAATTAAGATGAATCAACCGATTAAAAAACAGCACCATTTAAGGGAGATTGTCATTCTGGTCAGCTAATAAATTGTGGAGATAAAATAAGTCTGGCTCATAAATCTGACTAAATAGGGAGATATAAAGTTTGTAAAATAGTACAATAAAAACACAATGTCAAAAAGAATGAACTATATATTCAAGGCTCTCTCATCATATAGCTAAACTAGATTATACAGTGTATGGTAATTTCTTACATTCCTTTCCAATGCAACTGATTAAATTTGTTAATAATAAGACATTTCTAAGTTTTGCCACCATCAATTATTTTAAATAGTATATCTAGTTGGTCTGATATGTAAAAATGACTTTTTGAAATATGTCTCATGAAAGCTAGAAAAGTCTAATTAGCATCAGATTAGCCTGAACAAAACAAAACACTAATAAAGTTTCCTGGGAGAATCAATAATGATTCACCTTTTATTGGACTATCTTTCCTATGTTGTAAACAAACTGTCACTTTATGTCAGTGGAGAAGTTGGTGACCATTCATCCAGTTAGCAAGAGTAATCTCAATGTCTCATGACCAACTAATGCCTGGTAAGGAAATATTAGGATACTGATGAATAATAGCTTTGAGTTACATAGTATTTTGTAATAAAATAGATATGTTTCTCAGATTTTATTTGTAAACAGTTGGCAACTTATTCCATAACATAAGAAGTTCTACTTTAACACAAAACTAATTATGTAACCCAATCTGATTTATTTCTGTCCAAAATCAGCTATTTTGTCATTCAAAATTTGGTATCCCACCCTAAAATATCAATCTAAAATAAAACAAAATAGAAAAAATATCACATTTTCCATGATAGCTCAGCCCTACTATTTCACTCTTTCATTTTTACATTTATTCAGTTACTATTATCTTTTTTTTCTGCCTCTTCCTATTAACTCTTCTGGAAGGTGCTGTAGACCTGGTTCTGCCAGTGGGCCTGGGGAACCCTGAGTGGGAAGGACCCCTTTAATGGCTTATGTGATGTGTTGTTGCCAAAATGGGGTCGGGGCTATTATATTATTTTATTATTTTATTATTAATTTATTATTAATTTATTCTATTAGTTTTATTTTTTATATGTTTTTATATTTGTGTAAGCTGCTTTGAGTCACCATGTATAAATAGGCAGCAAAATAATTTTTTTCAATAACTAAATTAAACTAAGTGAATCCATTAAAATAGCAGGAAACAGAATTACATTATAATACTCAATAGCAAGGTTGTGTAACAATATTTCTGTGTATAGGTGAAAATAGATATTTATGTGAGAAATATAAAATACAATTATTTTAAAACAGGTTTTTTTGGTGGGGTATGTTAGAAATAATAACAAAGGGCAATTCAAGTCTGAATTGTTCAGAGAAACCCAAAGAGTCCTATGTAGTGAATAATGTGTGACTGCCACCAGGGAAACTCAGATTTTAATGTGAGGAAGGAACTTTCATCCTGAAGGGTAAGTGGGATATTTTACAAAAATAAATACCAAAATGGTGATTTTTATGCATCACTCAGTTCTTTTAAAATTTCCACAAATGTTGACAAAGAGCTAATAGAGGCTTATACTCAAAACAAACATAAAAAGGTTATAATCAAGGATCACCACTTATGCCAGTTATATCATTTATATTTAAAAAGAGAAACACTAAATTATTTTCAACTCATTGCGAGCTCTTCATGCTGGGCTTAAAATGCCTGGCTTTCTTGTTTTTAAGACTAAATAATATATGTGAAATGTCTTTCTTTGAAGACAGCAAATAAATTTAGGCACAATGTCAACCAATCAGCATTGCTTTGGGGGGGGGGTGTTGCATTCCTGATTTTTTGCTGAAAAAAGGTAAACAACAGTCGATTTGCTCAATAACTTCTACAATTTTTTCCTTTCCATTTTGCTATTTATTTTATGCATTGAGATTTTTCTCTATCACATTCACAAATCTCTGCTTTGATGTCCTCTGACACATTAAAAGAAAAACATTAAGGAAATTGCACAGGCTGCTTTCTACAATAATAATCAAAACTTCCATTTTTGACATTCCCCCCCAACCCTATCCAAAGTTTTTTATTACCATAGTAAACATATTGTAAGTAATGAAAGATTGTTGAAAGTACTGAAACATTGAACTTCCAATTGGAATATTAATTATAAATATGATCATTATTCTGTTTTATTGATTTAGCATATGGCACTGTTCTCTGATAATAAATGGGTCCAAATTCACAAAGATAATTCCTCTTCTTCTCAATGAAATAGCAGCTATTCTTGGAGCTGAAAGACATCCAATCATAATGGATTAAGTGAAACAGAACAGATCCTTTGGGGAGGAGAATCAGAGATTTGATTTCTCAGAAAATATTAATAACTATAATGATTGGGTTATACAAACAATCTTGAAAGTTCTGACATATATGTTAAAATATTGCCAAATTTATTAAATTTGGGTGATTTAAAAGCTAAAGCTAAAGAAGTTGACATTTCATCTAGAGAAAGGTCAGTGTGTATGTATAATTCTTTATGATATTTTTAGTACTGTGATTTAATACTTTAATAAGACATTACATGTATTAGTTAGCAGGCACATAATATTGACTACAGGTATTGTACACAGGTTCTTTCAATATCATTTTGTTTAGCTTTAGTCAGATAATTATGGCTATATATTTTAGAGCTTTTAAATCTCATGGATGAAAAATGTTACAACTTTATTTGTTGGAATTTAATCTGGTTAATATTTAATTTATTAAAAGAAAAAATACAATATAGTTTTTAAAAAAATATCTTATCATTAATATTGTTGATGATTTCAAGACAAAGCCATTCTATTTTAATAAAGATGATATTTAAATACATTATTAAAGTATCCATTTTCATTTAAAAAATAATATTAGATTTGAAGACTTTTTAAATAATTAAAATATATTCCGTTAATTTAATGATTATTGAAGATATTTTTAAGGCATATATTTATGGTTGTAAGTACTGTATGACTCTAATATTGTATGATACCATATCACAAAGAAAAAAGCAACAACAATCTGAAAAAAGATATTAAGAATCTTTTGACTACATCTGCAAGATGGTGTTTATTTTTATTTTTTTTTATTTTTTATTTTATTTATTTATTTATTTTGATTTGTCAATCGCTTACAAGATAATAGGTATAAGTATAAACATAGTTATGAATACATGGATACATATAAGAAAAATAAAAGAAACAATAGGACAGGGACGGTAGGCACATTTGGGCGCTTATGCATGCTCCCTACAGACCTCTTAGGAAAGGGGTGAGGTCAATAGTAGACAGTCTAAGGTTAAAGTTTTTTGGAGTTTGGGGAAGAAACTACAGACTCAGGTAGACTATTCTAGACATTGACTACTCTGTTGCTGAAGTCATATTTCCTGCAATCAAATTTGGTGCAGTTAATCATGAGTTTGTATAATGATTATATGCTCTTGTATGGTTATGGTTGAAGCTAAAGTATTCATTGACAGATAGGACATTGCAATGTATGATTTTATATACCATACTTAGATTGGACCAAAGGTGGCATAGTTCTAGTTTTTCTAGCTCTAGAATTTCAAGTCTGGTGGCATAAGGTATTCTGCAATGAGTAGAGGAGTGGAGAACTCTTCTTGTGAAATATTTCTGGACTTTCTCTACTGTGTTAATATCAGATATGTGGGTTCCAGACTGATGAGTTGTATTCAAGCATTGGTCTAGCAAATGTTTTGTATGCTCTAGTTAGTAGTGTGATATTACCAGAGAAAAAGCTGTGTAGGATTAGGTAACAACTCTTAATGCCTTTTTGGCTATGTAGTTACAGTGGATTCTAGCACTTAAATCATTTGAAATGAGTACTCCAAGGTCCTTGACAGAGTTTGGATCATCAACAAGGTCTTGACTATTCAGCTTGTATTTTATTTTCTGATTTATTTTTTTTGCCAATATGTAAGACAGAACATTTATTTCTTGAGATTTGAAGTTGCCATTTGTTTGACCATTCTGATACATAGTCAAGGTCTCTTTGAAGAATTATCTGTGGTGTTGAATAGCTTTACATCATCAGCGAACGTAATTGCTCTTAATATGATCACAGAGGTCATTGTAGGTCATGTAGGGTATGAAGAGAGTTGGTCCTAGAACCTGCCTTGAGGGACACCACTGTTGACAGGTACAGAAGTTGATAGGACGTTTCCAATTTTGACCATTTGTTGTCTGTTTGACAGGAATGCTTCTATCCAGTTATGCAGGTGTCCAGAGATACCATAAGATTTTAGTTTTAATAGTAGTTTGTCATGTACCACTGAATCAAAGGCTTTACAGAAGTCTATGTAGATTGCTCTATTGTTTTGCCCTGATCAAGTTGTGTAATCCATATGTTTTTGCAGTGTAAGAGTTGCAGATTACAGGATAGTTTTTTTTCTGAAACCAAATTGTTTATTAGAGAGTAGGTTGTTTGTCTCTAAGTGGAGGATGATGGATTGGTTAATAATTGATTCCATGACTTTACAGGTGATGCAGCATAAGGAGATTGGTCTGTAATTTTCAACTAGGCTGGGGCCTCTCTTTTTGAAAATGAGGATGACCATTGGCTTGTGACCATAGTTTTGGCAAGGAGCTGGTCCTGAAAGATTTTTCAAAGATTATGCTTAGAGGTTCTGCTATGGCAGTGGATAGCTTTTTTAAGAAGTAGGCACATATTCCATCCAGTCCAATAGATCAGGGGTCCCCAACCGCCGGTCCGCGGACCGGTAGCCGGGCATGGAACAAGCCTTACCGGGCCGCTGGTTGCTGGGCGCCGCCATCTTTTTGGTAAAAAAGCAATTTTTCGTCAAAAAGATGGCGGCGCCAGCCTTGGTGAGCTTTTCCGGTAGAAAGCCATTTCTACCCGAAAAGCTCACCAAGCGCTGGCGCCGCCATTTTTGACGAAAATCACTCCGTGACGTCACCGGAAGTGATTTTCGCAAAAAGATGGCGGCGCCCAGCTGACGCTCGGAACCGGGCTCGGCGCCCAGCTGGCGCCGGAACCGGGCGCGGCGTCGAAAAGGTTGGGGATCCCTGCAATAGATAGAGATGGTTTTAGATTGCGTAGTGCTTTTTCAACATTGTCTTCTGTAAAATTGATATTTATTAGTTCATTGTAGTTGTCTGTGGTTCGACTAGGAAATACTGGGCATGATCCATTGCTGTTTACAAATACTGAGCCAAAGAATGTGTGAAAGAGGTTTGCTTTAATGGTGTCATTGTTACAGTCTTTGCTATGAGGTCCTTTCAGTTTGTTGTTTTTTAGTTTGAGTCTTTTAGTTTGTTGTTTACAAAATTGTAGAAAGCATGGGTGGAATTGGTGCATAGAAGGTGTTTAATGTGATAATTGGTGCATTCAGTCTTTATCTGGTGGTATAAATTTTTGTATCGGCTTTTGAAGTTGGCAACGTGACCATATTTGTTTTTCTGGCAAAGTGATCTCTTTTTGGATTGAAGCTTCCTTATTGTTATGGGTAATCTGTTTTTTTTGGGGGGGGGAGTTGTTTGATGACTCTTTTGACTTCAAGTAAAAATATTCCTTTTATATTTTAAAAGATTCCTTTTATAGATTAATCAGACCCAGTTGAAGCTGTGATTATAAGGAGATGTAAAAAAAAAAATCTCAAAATATGGAATATTATATTAAATATACATGTCTCACCTACAATCATTTGTGTGGGAAATGTTAGACAGAAATGAAATAGACAATGAACTAACCATAGTAATTACACTCATGCTTACACGTAACACAGTGATTATTTTAAAGCAGTACTGAAGACAAGCCTGCTTTATATATTTTTAATACATTTAAATTTAAAATAATGGTCAAAGACACTTTCTATTGCATTTCTTTCATCTCAGCTACTGTATTTCACTTTTCTTTCTGCCTATGTACATGGCCTCAACCCAGCTTGAAGCAAAAACATGGCCAATGCCTTTAAATTTTTTAAAACTATCTATGTACCATATCATATTTTTTTAAAAGGAGGAGGGAGAGTGTTTACAGAGAAATAAAATTTCCTATAAATGTTTATGCTTTCACTATCTGTTCCCAGAGGCATTTCAAACCATGTGTACTTATGTTTTTGATTTGCTGAACAATGTAAAGTTATAAGCTTGCACTGTCAAGAAATATCACATAGCTCAATTTTTTATATATAAGGAGGGTGGTTTTTTTTTTTTTTTTGTCATTTTTGTGTTCTCAAACTATTGCATTTCTCAAAGGCATCAATTTAAATTAGCTAATTAATATTATTTACAGCAGATTCCTGATATTGTAATGGGAAAGTGATATGATAGTAAAAACCCTACCTGAAACTTTAGGTGTTTATTGTATTAGTTTTGAGAACATCTGATTTCCTAGAGTTGCTCCACTTTTTGTTTTTATTTTATTAAAAAGTAGCTTTTTAAAAGATGATAGCCAAATTAGTTAATCCCAGATTAAATCTAAAGTTAGTTTCAGACATGCAGAGTTTCATGCCTTCTATATTCTGAACTAATCACAAACTAAAATTGTACGTGAAAAATCGACAAAATAAAGTCATCAGGCTGTTGCCTTTTCAATGTCAGTCTGTGTTTTCACAGCCAATCCCTCTATGACAGTTACCCTCCATCCTGAGATTTCCATATATCAAAAAATGAAAAGTTCAATTCAGTTTCACTTGCAATTATTCATCAGAAAGCTCCAAAAAGAAGCAAGAAGCAACTCTGAATGTGGATGAATCTCCACAATTTAGGATATCATGGTTGTATCACAAAATAAGTTTTTTGGACTTAAGGTGCTCATCTAAAGTGCATACTAAAATATGTAACTTATGCTGCGGACATGTACTCATAATAAACGCCAGCCTGCAACTGAAATAAAGCAAAGATAAATAAAAGTGATCTAGGAGGAAACTAGTGCTTTCAGAACATGGATCACACCCTCCTATTTGCAAACATTCTCTTTTACATGAAACAGCCTTAGAGAGTTTGCTGGCCTGCTTTGGAACTACCTTCTATCATCCAGTTATAGGATTCTATGATCATTTTTCTTCAGCTGCCCTCACTATTTTTGTCCTTCTAGGTCTAGCATTATGGGGATTTCACCACAATGTTCGATAAGTAATCTGCTAATAATATTCTTTGGCTTTCATGCCACATTTCTGTCTACCTATCTGCCTTCCTCCCCTGCCATTGAGTAAAGCAACTTCACCTTTTCTGCACCTCTCTTCTTCACTGTTGTCCCATACTTCTGCATTTGAAGAGAAACCTGTATTGACCCTATCTATGCTTGATTCAGGTATGATTTTTTCACTGCTGTTATTCTCAGGGCTAATGGCAAGATGCTTAACTACTGCTGCTAGCTAGTTTATCAGAATGTGTGTAAGTAAAGGAAAAGGGCAGCAAAGAATATAACGGAAAATACAGAACAAAGAACAAAGAGGTAGAAATCCATGCTTTGTTAATGGGAGTGAGGCAGGCAGCAGAGTTTTTCTAGTCATTTCTGTTATTCATTTTCTAACTGATGAGAATTTCTCTCTTTCTCACTGCAGTAACTTTCTTGACATTCTCCATTGTGTCTTTCTTACAATTTGCTGGATCAAAAGACTTGTCTATATTGTCCAGTCATGTTACTCCAGAGCAAATGGATTGGATGGTCCTCCAAATATTCTAATGAAAGAATATTCTTTGTAAAGTAAATAACACAACTACTTTATTTGCAAAGTTTTCTATCTGAATGTAAACTAGTTCTCTAGTTGAATGTAAATACCTTATACAGGAGCAATCTTTGAGTTTGCTGATTCTATATGCACAAAGGAGTCCTGGTGTATGCAGTCTCAATCCTGTTTCCTATATTGTGCCTGTGAACTTTAAGCAAGTCTACAAAAAATAGATACTTAAACAAAATTAAGAACTACATCTTAATTTAAAACAGATTTGGGAATATAAATACATTGAAGAATTTCTTTTAAAGGTACCATAAGAAAATTAACATTTAAAATATTTCTGATCTCTCTCTCCAGTCACATCTATAAGCTTTTAACCTTTACAGCTTCCTTAAGGGGGAAATGATTTTAATGTCAAAAGGATGGTTACATATTTGCAATGCATGCACTCACTCTCTCTCTCTCTCTCTCCTCTGAGCAACTGTGAGTTACATTAAAATTGAATTAAGGTCCTCCAAATACTTTGTTCAATAATTTTCCTGTCCCCTGTTTCCAAAACCACAACAAAACTTTTAACCAACTTGCTAATTGTATCTACCCTAAGGGTCTTTTAATCAACAGATTAAGCATTTAATTCATCATAGGATCATTAATGTCTTGTGTAAACTTATCTTTCAAAAAAAAAAATCAAGGACTACAGCACAAAGCAGCCAATCCATTCAATACTATCTATATACTCTATACATTGTGTCTGTAACTGTGTGGTGAGTTTAATAAATATATTTAAAAAATGAGTGTATTTAAAGTGAATCCATTCAAAGGGATAAAAAGCCTTATGGTGCAGTATAATATAATTCAACAGAATAACACATATGATCACACTAATAAAGCCATTCTATTACAAAAAGAGTTACAATCAGTTCCAAGTTTAACATGTATCCTGCTTTGCCATAAATAGTACTGTCAATGATGCTGAACTAGCAACTATTTCAAATATTACCTTCCAACATTTCAAAAGTGACACCAGTGGTGGGATTCAAATGTTTTTACAACCGGTTCTGTGGGTGTGCTGTCAGAATTTCAGCGTAGCACCCAGGAGCCCCTGGAGATTCCATTGTATCGCCGTGATGTCAGCTCCACCCTCTCCAGAAAGACGATACATTAAAATACAAAGGGAAGGCGATAACAATATTGAAGCAAATTACCAAGAAGTGTTAGAGATCTGAGATGGGAATGCCAATTTTTGACAAAATGTTTAATCAAAAGAGAAATTAATTTCAGATGGCTGATACCAGAGGGAGTAATGGTGACATGACATGAACAGAGACACAGATTAGATACAACTGAGAAAGCAGAACAATTCTATGATCAATACTTTAGAGAACATGAAGGAGAAAAAAGAAGGGAAATTGAAGAAATAAAGCTGAGAGAAGAAGCTGCAGGAAGGAATGAAAGATAACAAAGAGGAGAGGAACAAGAAGAGAGAGCAACCAGGGAAGAAGAAAGACCAAAGGAACCAAGGGAAATGAGAGTGACAAGAGCAACAAAACCATATCATAAATAAAGACATGGAAAAAGAAATAAAATTAATGACAATTAATATAAGTGGACTAAATTTGGTAATAAAAAGGAAAAGAATATTTAATAAATTAGAGAAACTAAAACGTGACATAATTTGCTTGCAAGAAGAGCATATTAAAAGTAACATGAGAAAATATTGGACTATCCTAAGAATGGGAAATTATATACTCCCTAGCACAACAAAGTAAAAGAGGAATAGCATTATATATAAAGGACACTATAAAAATGGAATTAATTTATCAAGACAATGACAGGAGAGTACTAACGGTGGAAATACTGATGAAATGTAAACAAACATTATTAATGGCAATGTATGCACCAAATGAAAGTCAAGAAGAGTTCTATGATAAATTATACAAGAAAATAATAGAAATGGAATATGTATTTGTATTATTGGAGACGATAATGCAATAGCAGATGTAGAAATGGAGTACAAAAGACAAACAAAAAGAACAGGAAAATATTACCAAAATCATTCTTTAAAATGGCAGACAAATTAGCAATTCAAGATGCATGGAGAGAAAGATACCTGAAGAATAAACAATACACATTTTATTCAAATAGACATTTATCCTGGTCCAGATTAGGTATGATGTGGGCAACAACAGAGTTAATTACTAACATACAAGATATAAGTATTGAAACAAGTACTTGGGCAGGTCATAATCTGATTAAAGTAATATGGAAGGGACAAAAGAAGAGGTCAAGATGGACAATGAATAATTGAATATTAAGAGAAAAAGGGTACATTGAATGTATGGAAAAAGAATTGAAATTCTTCTGCGAAAAAAACAAAAAAGAGGAAACCTCATTACAAAACATATGGGATACAGCTAAAGCTTATATAAGATGATTAACAATAACATACATGGGAAAGAGAAATAGAAAGAAAAAACAGATACAAAAGTTATTAGAAGAAGAATATAAAAAATTGGAGAAAGAACTTTAAAAACCAGTAAAAAAGGAAATACAAAATAAAATGAATTTAACAAAATACAAGATGGAAATAATAGACAAAGAAGAACTAGCACAAAAAAACAAAAATTTGCAAACAATTTTTTTTTTTTTTTTGAAAATGCAAATAAACCAGGAAGGTGGTTAACACATAGATTGGAAAAGGAGAAGGAAAAGAAAAGGATCTCTCAATTAATGGATGATAAAGGGAACCTCTGCCATAGAAATGAAGACAAAAAAGAAATAATAGAAAAGTATTATAGAGAACTACATATGAAGAAGAAAGTAGAATTACCTAAAGTAACAGAAGAAATTAAAATGTTAGAGGAAAGAATTACAATGATGGAACTAACAGAAGCAATTAAAAGACAAAATAATGGGAAAGCACCATGGCCTACCGGCAGAATTGTACAAAACCCCACAGGACTTTTTAAATGATACATTATTAGAAATAGTAAATGAAATATTGATTGAGGCAAAAATACCTAACTCATGGATGGAAGCATACATTACTCTTATTCCTAAAGATGATACAGATTTACAACAGATTAAGAACTATAGACCAATATCACTATTAAACTTGGACTATAAAATATTTGCATCAATAATGGCTGAAAGACTAAAGAGATATTTAAACCAATTTATACATCCAGTCAAAATGGGTTCCTACCTAAGAGACAAATAAAGGATAATATGAGAATAATTTTAAACACTTTGGAATATTATGAAGCACATCCTGAAAAACATATGGCATTGATATTTCTGGATGCACAGAAGGCCTTCGACAATGTGAACTGGCAGTTTATGTTGATACAAATGGAAGAAATGGAATTTGTGGAAAGGTTTCTTAACATGATTAAGACTATAAACAATATTCAAAAGTAATGGTTAATGGAGAATTGACAGGGGAAAAAATCATATTGAAAAAGAAACAAGGCAAGGGTGTCCTTTGTTACCATGTTATTTGTACTAACAATAGAAGTGCTAACTAGAAATATCAGGAAAGATAAGGAGATAAAAGGGATGGAAATAAGAAAAGAGGAGTATAAATTACAGGCATTTGCAGATGACTTAGTTTTTATATTAGAAGAGCCTCTAAGAACAGGACCTAAATTAATAAATAAAATAGAGGTATATGGGAAAATGGCTGGACTGAAAATGAACAAAGGGAAAACTAAGATATTGGTAAAAAATATGACAGAAAAACAGAAAAAGAATTGACAAAGAATTTAAATATTCAGATAGTATAGAAAGTTAAATATTTAGGAATTCAATTGATGGCAAGATGTGGAACAATTAAAGAAGATTATTATTACAAACTTAAGCAACAAATTAAGACAGATTTTAAAAATGGAGTAATATGCAGTTATCATTAACGGAAGAATTGTGGCGATCAAGATGAATGTATTACCAAAAGTGTTGCATTTGTTTCAAACAATTCCAATAAAATTGGGAAAAAATATTTTGAAGACATTAATAAAATAGTATTGAAATATATATGGCAAGGGAAAAAAGCAAGAATTAATGTAAAAATGTTGCAGGATGCGAGAACTAGAGGAGGATTTGGGTTACCTAATTGGGAAATATATTATCAGGCCATAGTTCTAACCTGGATGAAAGAATGGATAACACTGAGGAATAAAATATTGTTAACAGTGGAAGGACATGATTTGCAAATGGGCTGGCATGTATTTTTGTGGTATGGGAGAAGCAAAATACATGGATATTTTCAAAGGTATATGATTAGGAATGCATTGCTACGAGTATGGGGAAAAACCAGAGAACAACATTATATGAAGATACCAGTCTGGTTGTCAATAATGGAAGCACTTACACATCCAAATGTTTGTAAAATGGGAACAATGGCGAGATATATCCTCTTATCTTCTTCTAAAATATATAAAAACTAGAAGAATTGATTAAGTTTATGAGAAAATATGTCCTATATTTCCCATTTCTACCATTAAGCACAGAAAGCCATTTTGTTTTGGTGGTTAGTGGCACTGGGCTAAAAACTAGGAGATGGTTCTTGTCCTACAATGGGCATGAAGCTAGGCTGGTAGACTTTGGGCCAGTCACTTTCTCTAAGCCAGGGGTCTGCAACCTTAAACACTCAAAGAGCCATTTGGACCCATTTCCCACAGGAAAGAAAACACCAGGAGCCACAAAACCTGGATGGGCATGGCCAACTCGACATCATTCACTCCCACAAAGTCACATGACACACACCCCCAGCCACACATACCCAGGTTTTGTGACTCCTGGTGTTTTCTGGGGGAAACGGGTCTATCTATCTATCTATCTATCTATCTATCTATCTATCTATCTATCTATCTATCATCTATCTATCATCTATCTATCTATCTTGTTGAGGTATTCCCCATTAGGAGAATGAGTGCACTCAGGGAAACGTAGTGAGAGTGGTGAGGAATAACACACAACCAGCATACAGATACACTGAATAGTAAAATGTAGGTTTTACTTCCTATAAATGAGTAAACAAAGTTCAACAAACAGTCCAAATCATACACGGTTAAAGCAGGTAAAGCAGGTAACATTCAATACAATCAGTCCAGAGATAATCCAAAAAATGAAGTCCAGTATCATAAACAAAGTTCAGTTAACAGTTTAGCTAACAGTTTGCAAGATTCACAGCAATTCCAGCAGAATTACAATCAGGCAAAAGGCAATAGAGAAATGCAAGAAGAGAACAAACCAGGTTTCTGGCTCCATCTTATGGCCATCGGAGGAACCTCAGCCAATCACAATTACAGCACTCTCTTAAAGATATAACAGTATTAAATAACTATCCTGGTTTATATATTGCCAACCCAACTGTTAGGTGACTATCATTCCTAACATTCTCCCCTTTGGGTAGGACAATATATAAAACCTTACAGTTTAAGTCCATATTCCTCACAGCAAGCCTTATGTTTTACAGTGCCTTGGGCTTTTGTAAAATGATATGCAATGTTATTCTCTGACATGCAGTACTCCAGTTTAATCATTTTACTTTGCACACATTGTCTCACATTCAGATATCGTAGATCGGTGTGTTTTGATCTTGTCTTTACGGTGAGATTGGAAGCCATCTGAATTGCTGATTGGTTGTCTTCATATACAACAATAGGTTCCTTTACATCAATTCCCATGTCTATCATTAGTTGTTTATAACATACTAAGTCTGTACATAATAGAGACAAACATGTGAATTCAGCCTCCATTGTTGATAAGCTTAGATGTTTTTGTCAAATAGACCGCCATCCAATTAATACCTTTCCTAATAATACTACAGTACCTGATGTTGATTTACATGTAGGTTCGTCTGTAGCGAAACTTGCATCGGCATATGCAGTTAAACTTAGTTCATCCTTAGACTCCAAATATAATGCATCGTTTGTTTAAGATATCTCAACACACGCTTAGAACAAACCAGGTTTCTGGCTCCATCTTATGGCCATTGGAGGAACCTCAGCCAATCACAATTACAGCATTCTCTTAAAGATACAACAGTATTAAATAACTATCCTGGTTTATATATTGCCAACCCAACTGTTAGGTGACTATCATTCCTAACAAAACCCCTACCACTTACTGTACAGCTTTTCAAAAGAATCTCTGTCTGCATAACTGAATATATTTTCAATCAGCTACAATACAATAAATAAATAAAAGCACAATGAAGCAAACAGAAATAATATTTTTATCTGATGAAAACTGATCTGGTAAGTGAAATGAATAAAGAATATAATATAATTAAACATAAAACAATGCTATGATGTGCTATGAAATAAATAATTAAGGTTTTCATATTTTATTAGAATGTATCCAATAACACACAAATGTTCCTGGATATAGGAACATTTGTGACACACAAATGTTCCTGGATATAGGAACATTTGTGTGTTAACAGATATACATACATACATACTGTGTTTCTCATATAATAAGGCCGTGTCTTTTTTTTTTTTTTTTTGAGCCCTGAAAAAATGGCTAGGCCATCCTTTTGGGGGTGACTTAATTCCCCCCTCCCTTGCATCTTCGGGCGGGCGGCGATGGCTTGGATGTTGACCTCGGCATTGGTGGGGCACTTCGTATCGGGGTCAACGCAGGCAGCACCATATCCGGGTGTGCAACAAAAGTACTTCCTAATGGCAAGCCCCCCCAACCATTCCCCCAATTTCGCATGTTTTAATATAGGCCTTAATTTGGGGGGAGGGGCTTAATTTCATTTCATGTCTATAAAACATGCTTGGACCTCCTACTGGGGGAGGCCGTATTGTTGGAGAAACAGGGTAGATACATACGTACGTGTGTGTGTGTGTGTGTGTGTGTGTGTGTGTGTGTGTGTGTGTGTGGATAAGTTGATAATTTTAGACTCAAAAATACACCATCAAATTTGGGCTCAGAATATCCACAAATTGATTATTTATACAGTAATGCTTTAAAAAAGATCTATAAATACTGTTAATATGCCTGTACATACATAAGATGGCACTCACATTTTCAAGAAAATATTATGGAAAACATGTCACTCATGGATAAGCCAATTGTGAAAATTAAGACATACAAAAATAAGATTCAGCTTATCCTCAGTGATGCATTTTTCATGATATTTTGGATAAAAATTCAAAGGCTGGCTTATCCATGGATGGTATTATCTGTGAAAATAGCCAATAGTAATAGAGAATAAGGTTGATGTAATACATTTTATATAGATAAAAATAATAGAGATAACTTATGATTCATTTTGTACCATTATATCCAATATGTATATTTTGCATATGTAGGTTAGATTTTGCTAATCTAATATTATTATTAAAATTTTTCTTATAATTTTTCTTCTATATGTAACATTATTTAAAGTATCTTCATATTATAATTGATTTCCTACATACTATTTATATACTTTATTATATTAAAGTATAAGCCATTTTATACTGAAAAGTCAGAGGCTCAAAATGTTATCATATTGTCTGGTTGTGTTTATGTTTAATATTTCCAACTATCTCTACTGACTAATTAAATTAAACATTGTTTGAGTTTAGACTGTATGCTTTCCTTTAGTAAACAATTCACTTTTCCTTATTGATTATGCACTGTGGGGAAAGCTTTAGGAAAGGAGTTCTTAAGTTTTATGAGAGAAGCGTAGAAGTTAACCAGTTACGAATTATAAATTATGATGCTCCATTATTTGCTTTATTGTTTTTGTCTTTTATTTTAATTGAGAATCTGAGAATTTCCAAGTTCTTTACTGATTATGTGAGCCAGTTGCTCAGCTCAGTGGAAATGTTAAAGCTACAGTAGTTTAAATAATGATCCTTTATAAATCAATTGGTGAAATTGTCTGTCACTTGCTATAATTATGGCTAGTATATGTATTCATTGTTTTTGTATTTATCATGAGCTGGAAAAAAGGACTACATAAAACAGTACCTATGATTAGACAACTAAAGCTTGAATCTCAGAATTCAGTACTATCTATAGTACAATGAGATATTTTTAAACATTGTTTATTACATGCATCTGAACAAAATGGGATCTTCTCTAGGACTTTAGCCACACTAAAAGGAAGGAAGCATTTTCAGTTAAAAGTCAGAAGAGAAAGACACACTTTGGAGAGTTGTTTTTACCGTAACGTAAAAAATCTTTCCTTGATATCCTGTTTATCAAATTAGATTGCAGCCTGGGAACAAATAAGTAAGAAGACATTAGGTCAGATTATTTCATAGCTCTGGATCCAATAGTTCAAATGAATTATATTACATGGTTGCAAAGCCTTAGTGTAAATTGAAAGAAATTGAAACAAAAATGAATACAAATATTGCTGCTGTTTTTATTTATGTTTCAAATTGTTTAATAGTTGGAAAGTATTTTATTATAATGCATTTAAGATTCATAGTTTCAGAGAGGTTTCTTCATCAGATTTCCTAGCATCTTCAGCAGAGTGTCATACCCTGGTGGAGACTGACTCTGAGGGAGAGGAGGAACAACCGACAGGGAGTGGAAGTATGGCTCCGGAGGTTGTGGAGAAGGCTGGGAAAGGGCAGAGGCCAGCTGAGCAATCAGAGGAAGACCCAGGCCCATCTCCTCTCCATCTAGGGCACACAGAGAGGAGAGGATAAGGGAGAGACGTGGTCTACTCGGGAGGAGAGGGCTTTGATCCTCTTCATAGGCTGCAGCTGTGACAAATGAATAAGAGGAGGAACTGCGTACGGGTGAAACAAAGTGTGGAAATATCTCTAGTTTATGGTTCCTCTCTGAGTTTGGCATCCTTCCCAGTGTGTGTTCTGTTATTTGTGGAAGTCCTTCAGCCCTTATCGTGCCTGGTTTGTGTTGCTTTTTTCCTCCTTCTTGTAACTGTTTGTGGGATATTTGGAGCTTGGAAGCAAAGTGAGGAATAAAAGGGGCTTCACCTGTTTTCTGTGACTGTGTTTTGTATCCCACCCTGGGTTATCACACAGAGCTTCTACCCTGTTTCTCCAACAATATGGCCTCCCCCAATAGGAAGTCCCAGCATGTTTTATAGGCATGAAATGAAATTAAGCCCCTCCCCCCAAATTAAGGCCTATATTAAAACATGCGAAATGTGGGGAATGGTGGGGTGGCTTGCCGTTAGGAAGTACTTTTGTTGCACACCCGGATATGGTGCTGCCTGCGTTGACCCCGATACGAAGTGCCCCACCAACGCCAAGGTCAACATCCAAGCCATCGCCGCCCGCCCGCCCGAAGATGCAAGGGGAGGGGAATTAAGTCACCCCCCGAAAAGATGGCCTAGCCATTTTTTCAGGGCTCAAAAAAAAATAAGACCCAGCCTTATTATATGAGAAACACGGTAATGTACTTAAACATTTGTTAAAAATTTGAAGAATTAATCAGAGAAGTACCTGCCTTGTGTTGGAAGAAACTGGGTTCAGTTCCAAGTGGGGAGAAAGACACTGGAAACAAGGAGGCTATTTGGAAAGTTGGTTTAATAGTGGACAGGATCACATGCTGTGAAGCTCTTGGGTGAAGAAAAAGGGAAGAGATGCTGGGAGTCCATGGGTTTTATACCATCTCTGGCTTTGAACTTCCTAGGGCACAGGAAGAGTATACTGATTGGTTGCTGTCAGAGATCATAGCTAGCTTTGTAGGTTGTTTATGTGCTAAGTTTGGTTGAAACTTGGTGGATGGTGCAATGAAGAGCAATTAAATGGCTCTGCCCGAAGGAGTTAGATATTTGTTATGTAGAATAGACTGACCCAGGCCTTAATGACCCATTAACAAAGGTGGGGCGCTGAGTTTCTGCCTTTCTAAGTTTCTACTTCTCTTTTAGGGGAAATATTCTGCCTTTTTAATATATCGTAAAATATTTCATTTTTCTAGGAGAGTGGGTTTTACCTTCTAGCACTTGAAAGTAGTTCATGTTGAACCCTATAGCAGTGGTCCCCAACCTTTTTTGTACCAGGGACCAGTTTCAAGCACAAACACTTTTTCAAGGACGGGGGGAGGGAAGAATCCGAGTTTGGTGGTTTGCTTGCAGACGTTTCATTACCTGACTAGGTAACATCTGATGTTGTTACCTAGTCGGGTAATAAAACGCCTGCCAGCAAACCACCAAGTTCAGGAGCGCCTCGGCCCTGCCTCCTCAGCCTCATCCCTCAGGTGTCTCCCTCCCTCCCTCAGGTGTCTGCCTCGTTCCTCTCTCAGTCGCTCTCTCGCTGCTCCACCAGCCCAGGAAGAAACTGCTTCAAAGAAGCCGGGGTGGCTTTTCCTGTCGCCGCAGTTCCTCCGAGCGCCCATTTACCCCCACCCGCCCGCCTGCCCGTGCACGGTTCAACCCAGTGCTCCGTTCTGCCTGCCTGTCTGCCTGCCTTCGTTTCGGAGCAGCTTCGGCTGATAAAAAGAGGCGAATAGTTATTATTCTCAGCCGAAGCTGCTCCCAAACAACCAGACAGAAGGCAGAATGGAGCACTGAATTGAAGCGCGCACGGGCGGGCGGGGTGGGGGTAAACGGGCGCTTCAGAGGAGCTGCGGTGACAGGAAAAGCCACCCCCCTGGCTTCTTTGAAGCAGTTTCTTCCTGGGCTGGTGGAGCAGCGAGAGAGCGACTGAGAGAGGAACGAGGTGGGAGGAAACTGAAGCTGCTGAGCCAGAGAGCAGGACAGGCTTTGGTTGCTTCCTCCCTCCCCTTCTTTCATTTGTGTCCTTGATCCCCGATCCCAGCAGCATTCACCGAAGGCGAAGAAAGCCGCCATTTTTTTTATTTTTTTTTATTTGCGGCCCGGTACAGAGTGCTCCACGGACCGGGACCGGTCCGCGGACCAGTGGTTGAGGACCCCTGCCCTATAGCACAATCAACCATCAGGAGTGGACTATGGGAAATGTTTTATGATACTTTCTATTAGGTCATAAAATGTTTTATGTCATAAAATCTTTTGTAAAATTTCCTAAATTTTAATTTCAAGGAAGTGACGAGTCTCATATTTTGGATGCATACTTTAAGTTAACCCATTTGAAGTAGTTTGGTTGAAAATGTTTTGCCTTACAATTTACTTTTTCTCCCAATTAAATATTACAGTAAGAGTTTTAGTAGTATATAGATTAAGGGAAAGAAAAGAAAAAATAATGATTTGAACATTTTTTCAAGCCTGATAAAAGAAAACTATTTTAGAACTTTTTTTTTGCCAACTAAGAACTAAATACAAAGCCATTTGGAAAAATCTAAATTTCCTTTTACCTGTAATCTTTCAAATTAAGAAAAAAGATGGATACGTGGACTGAGCAGTGATTATGCATATGGCTTCATAACCAAGAAAAGTAGACTGCTAAGAGGCTGGAGTGAAAGTGCTTTTCTCGTCAGGTACCTAGTAATACCTTTTCTGGCAAACATATTTTATTTTATTTTTTAATAAATTTATTTATTCAATGTTGTGACAATTAAAAACAAATTTCCACACTTTGCAACATTACTATAACAGTGTTTACATTTGTAAGTGTCCTCTATTAGCATGTTATCAATCTCTATATTTGATTCTTCATCATTTTAAACATTTTATACATATATACATTTGTATTTACATTTATTTACATGTAAATCTTATTGCTTTATAGTATTTCATACATTATCATTTGACGCCTTTGCATCTTTTCTTTATCCATTCATACCAGATATTCCATATGTTATAGTATTCTCCTTCTTCCTTATCCTTCAATTGCTTCGTCAATCTGTCCATCTCTGCGCATTCATATACCTTGTTAATTATTGCAGTTTCTGGGGGGATCATGGCCTGTTTCCAATTTTGAGCTAAAGAGATTCTGGCGGCAGTTATAATATGTAGCATTAAATATTGGTGGTTTTAATTCATATTAGTCTCTAACATGCCTAACAAGAAGATTTCTAGTTTAAGTTTAATTCTGTTTCATTAGTTTCTGTAACCATGATTTAATTTTACGCCAGTATCTCCATGCATGGGGGCATGTCCACCACATGTGAAAATATGTTCCCTGCTGAGTTTCCGGTTTGTCGGCTTCGCGAGCGGTAGGGATTCGCGAAGCTGCGCGATCCCTGCCGCGCTAGCCGTTTTGGGGCTCCGACCCGGACGGGTGCGGAGCAAGGCTGCCCTGCAGGGGTAGCTGAAGGTAAGGGGATCCGGAGGAAGGGTTTGGGGTGTTGCAGACCCCCTCCCTGGCCGGGCAGAACCCCCTGTTACCAGGACGGTGCAGCGGCGGTCCGCAATGGCCGCCACAAAGAAGTTGACAGCCGGGCAAGTATGCGCAGGAGGAAGAAGAGAAAGTTATTGAAAGTGAAAGTTCTTCTTGGTCGACCCAGGGCTTTGAGATTTATCTAATTTGATTCCTGGAAAAGATGGTTTTCTGATGATTTCTTCCACAAGAGAAAAAAAGCGGCTATTTTGAGGTGCTGAAGGAAAGTTTACTCTCCTCCCGACGGAATTAAGCCGGAAGGGAGAGGATAAAGAAAATATATAAATTTGGATCTTGTTGGAGGAGATGCCTTGAAGACTTGAGGACAGAAATACAATCTTAATAAGGCTTTAAAATATAGACTTGGATTCTTTTTTTTATTTGTTTGATACCACCCCTGGAAGAGGAAGGGGGAATTTTGGCTTGCTTGGATTTATTGAGGATTGTGGATTTTGGGATTGTTTTGCCTTTCTCTCGGAATATTTGGTTGGTGTAAGAAGAAAGAGGAATAAAGAAAAGAAAAGATTTATTTATAATGGCTTTCCTTTTTGAAGACCTGAGGATGAATATGAGCAAACAAAAGCAGCCTGCAAAGATGGCATGGAAAAAGCTTTTTCTTTTTTTTTTTAAAACAAGTTTTATTAATTTTTAAAACACACAAATTATCATTATTCATTACATGTTTAAACCTTTTTCCTTGTACATTTAACAAGTCAGATAAATTATGATTCTGTTTTAAACCATTTCCATATAATATACCAAAACCTCTTATTCAATTTCTCTTTACTTCTCTTTACTCTTATTCAATATCATTATTATTATTTCATCTGTTTCTTTCTGACTTAGTTACCATTATTCTCATTCTATATTTCTACAAGTTTTTACCAATTCTCCCCCAAAAAGACATATACACACAACACACAAAACATAAAAAAATATCTTTTTGGAAAGTAACTTGGACCCAGGTGTCTCTCTCTTCATGGACTTCAATTATATTCATGCTCATCTTACATATCATTACTTATTTTATTTACCATTCTAAGCCTTCTATATTAACTTCTCCACATATTTCACACTTCTTAATTCTACCTTAATTAATCATCTTAGTTTAAATCATTATATTTGTATCTTTTGTCCATTTTTTATCATCCCTTTGTCTCATCCCTTATGAAAAAAAAGAAAATCAGTTTCTCCTGAAATCATTAATCAGAGTATGATGCCTTTCTATCTCCCCACTAAGTTAATCAAATTAATCTTTAAAATAATATCTAATACCCAATCAGATTTTGCTTGGTACATTCTATCTAACTAATACATCCAACACAATTAAGTGCATAATTAAATAAATCCAAATATTAAAAAGAAATACTATAATAAAAATTTCATAATAACATCAATACCATAATTTTATTAAGCTCTTTAATTAAAACAATATTCTAAACCCCTCCTATTATTAAGTTTTAAAACCAATCATTTTTAAACATTTTAACATTTTAATCTCTTATCAACTCTTAAACCATTGCAATACTACCATCTCATCTTATGTACCTTGCAAAATCTTTTTACTTTATCCATTATCCATAAAAATTCCTTTTTCCATTTAATTTCAAAACGTTGTAGCTTTTCTCCACCTTTTCCCTTTCTTTCTTTTCCCAACAAACCTTTCTACCCCCCTTCTTCTAGCTTCTGCCTTACCGGCTTCCCTTCTCTGTCGTATTTCTTTTCCCCTTTGTTTACAATCATCATATTGGTTTTGCACTTTATTTTTCCCTTTCTTAAATGTTTTTTTAAATCTTAAGTCCTTAAATCCTTTAGTTTTCTTCTTTTCTCTTCTTTTCTTTTCTTTCTCTCTTCCTTTTTTTCTGGATCAAATTCTGAGATTCATTAAAGATGGCTCCTTCCTTTCTTTCTTGTTCCTCTGCTGTCTTCATCTGTTGTAATTTTTGTTGATAATTAGTAAGCGCCATTTCTAAGAAAAGGAAAGCTTCTTCCACACCATTTCTTAGTTCCTCAACAGAAAGAGCCATTATAAATCTTTTCTTTTCTTTTCCCCTTCTTTCTTCTTACAACAACCAGAATATTCAAAAGAAAATAAAAAGATAAAACAGTCCCAAAGTTATCAATCAGTCCAAACCAAGGCAGAGTTCTCACTTTCTCCTTCTGGGGTGATATCAATCAAAGAGAAAGAAAGTCCAAATCTGTTTAAAGTCTTGTTACAATATATTCTAGTCTTCAAATCCTTAAGGCATCTGCTCCAACAAATCTTAGCATACAAATATTTTCTTTTTAATCCTCTCTCTTCCCACTCATCGCTTAAAACCAATTTCCACCTAAAAAATAGGTTTCTTAATATCCAGTTATTTATTCCGTGGGAAAAGAGGAAAGCTATCCTTTCAGCACCTTCAAGCAGCCGCTTTTTCCTCTTCTGGCAGGTATTATTCAGAAAGTCATACTTTTCAGGAATTTTATTAAATATGTCTTAGAGTCCTAGGAGCCAAGAAAAACTTTCTCCTCTCAATCACTTTCTCCACTTCCTCCTCGCATTCTTACCCGGCTGCCAGCTTCTTTGTGGCGGCCATTACGGACCGCCGCTGCACGTCCTGGGAAAAGGGGTTCTGCCGGCCAGGGAGGGGTCTGCAGCACCCCCAAACCCTTCTCCGGATCCCCTACCTTCAGCTGCCCCTGCAGGGCAGCCTAGCTCCGTACCCGGCTGGGTCGGAGCCCCAAAAACGACTAGCGCGGCAGGGATCGCGCAGCTTCGCAAATCCCTGCCGCTCGCGAAGCCGACAAACCGGAAGTTCGGAAAAAGCTTTTCTATTTCTAGAAATGGCGCTGGTCAATTACCAACAGACAATGGAACAGATGGAAACGGAAGAAGAACAACAAGGAAGAGACGAAGACGCCATCTTCATTGAATCCCAAAACTTATCTAAGGAAGAAGGAAGGAAGAGAGCAAGGAAAATGAAGGACTTAAGATCTAAAAAAACATTTGAGAAAGAGAAAAATATGATGCAAAGTAAATATAATGATAACAAACAAGAGAAAAAGGGAACACAACAGAGAAGGGATCCCAGCAAGGCAGAGGTTAGAAGAAGAAGGGGGTAGGAAGATTTGGTGGGGGAAGAAAGAAAGGGAAAGGCGGAGAAAAGCCTTAAAGCTTTAAAATTGGATGGGAGAAGAGGGATTTTTTTTAGAGACAAAGGATGAAATATAATTTTCTGTAAGAAAGATTCTGCTAAGGTACAGAAGATGGTATTGTAACATTTATATTTGAAATAGTAAATTAGAATGGTTTAAGATTTAATAAGAAATTAAAATGTTGAAGTTTTTAATAATGATTGATTTTTAAAATGTAATAAAATATCGAAGGAAAGGAGGATACAATGTATTTAAACATTTTTTGGTGGATAGAATGTACCAAGCAGAACCAAATTGGGTATTTGTTATGCTGAATGTTAATTTTACTAACTTAGGGGGAGGATAGAAAGGCATCATACTCTGATTAGTGATTTCAGGAGAAATTTTTTTTATTATAAGAAGAGATAGAGGGATAAATGAATGGGCAAAAGATACAAATTTAATGATTTAATTAAGATGGATTAAATAAGATAGAAATGTGAAGAGTGATATGTGCTATTATTTTAGCCCATGCAAAGAGAGGTAACTGGGGCCAAGGTACTTTACTAAAAGATTTTTTTTTATGTTTGTTTGTGTTTGTTTGTGTTTTATGAGAATATTGGGGAAATTATTGTAGAAAGACAGGGAAAGATTTAATATGTAATGATTTGTTTGTTGTTGAAACTTTTAATAAAACTTGTTTTTAAAAAAAAAAAAGAAAATATGTTCCCTGCTTATGGTTACATCTCCAACATTTAGCTATCATATTTGGGAATATTTTAGCTATTTTTGCTGGAGGAAGGTGCCAGCGGTAAAACATTTTATAAAAATTTTCTTTATAGGAGACCAACAATGTTACCTTATAATTTACCTGCCAAATACGTTCCCACTGTTCCAAATCAATGCTATGGCCCAGACTTTTGGCCCAAGTTATCATATTTTCTTTTAACAGTTTCCTCTTCCATTTTATAACCCAATAGGTAATTATATATTTTGCTAATCATTTTTTCCCACCCCTTGTAATATTTTATCTAATTCTTGCTGAGTTATATAAAAACCGAATTGTTCCTTGTCTTTTTTATAATGTTAAAAGGCATAAGCTTATATGCATAGATGCATAGACAGAGGTAGGATTTAAATTAGGGTGAGGAGAAGGGAAAGACAGTTTTATCATGCAGATGCAGGTTGTACAACAGACAGATTAGCAGTATTTCATCAATTAACAATTGCGGTGCTTTAAAATCATTCTGTTTGCCTGCAACAATTTGATTTATGAATGGTCAGCAGCCTCTTACTCATGAAAAAGCTGTTTTGCGATCTACTATAAAATGTGCTAGAAAATTAACATGCTGTCCTTTTTGTATCTCGATGCCCAATTTTTGTCCACTAATACATTTTCACAAAATTTGTCTTGTTTTGCTGATAGTTGATGACATGTATCATATTAGAGAAACAGCATATGAAGTGGTTTCTAATCTTATGTATGTACTTGTTGGAGTTTATAATAATATTAGTGTAGTATTTGGGTTTGTGGCAGAATCTGGTTCCCGTGTTAGCATCACTGTTCTTTATTGGTATTTGTGAGTGTCTAATTCATATTGGTTTCCTCACGCCTGACATATCACAATTAAAATAGAAATCATTCATTCAAAATTGTATGCAATTTCAAATCATCACAGCAGTGTAATTCAACCCTGTTCCTTTTCTATAAATAAGATTTATTGTTAAGCCTGTACAAAGCTTCAAAAGAGTCTTTTGGCTCAAGAATGCTTGGATCAAATCACCCCATTAAAGTAAATCCATGAATCAAAGCAGGGACCTGCTCTGAAGCAGCAAATGGAATCAAAAAGCCTTTTATAGGGCATCAAATTTAATAGATTTTCTGCTGCTTCTTGAGTTGAATCAGGTAATGTAATTGTAAGCCCTATTTCGGAAATCCGGAAACTCAGTCAACAAACACATTTACTCACAGGTTTGGTGAAAAGTAGTTTATTGTACATTGTTTTCTTCTAGTGGGCAAACAACAGCAATCCCGAGCAAAGCCAGCACTGAGAGTGAACACCTCTCAGTGCCTTTTATGGCCCATCCCCTTCCCATTCCCAAACTAGCATCCACCTAACTAATTAACCCCATGCGCCGCCCCCTGCAATCTTAATCGCAACTACATCTGACGCCCAGAACACACCTAACCCCGAAGTGCTGACTCATAAGCCAAAGAAAAGGAAACCACAATAAGATGAGTTCCACCCCCCATTCGCTGGAATGCAATACAATCCTCATGCCCTGCAATTAAAGATAGCTCGGCAGGAACTTGCAATGGATCCATATCGTTACGTGCTATAACTGGAACAGCCAACAGTCCCGTGTTGTTTCAGCGAGGGGAACAGCTAGTCGGGTAGGAGGCACAGATTCGGAGACTCATCTCCCACTCCCTATTAGGTGGCTGGCACTGTGTCGGGCACAATCAGTGAAGCCTGACAGTACTTGTAATTTCACTTCCGTATATGGAAGACCTTGGCTGTGATTGCACGTATTAATTGATATGCTGGGTTTGCTACCACTGACCTCAGTATTCAGCCAGTATTCAGTATTCAGCCAATGTTTTATCTTCTCATTAACATTAACATCAGAGCTCTTTTTGGCATATAAATCTAACATGACTTTGCGTAACATTCACTCTTTCAGCTTTCAGTTTCTGTAATCTGGTCTGCCTAAAGCCTTAAATATATTTTTCTAATGTAGCTTTTTTAAACATTAAAGTTTTATGCTAGGAATTCAACTCTGTTTTCAACATTTTTAAAATATGACTTTTATTGTTTTATCAATATAATGTAGGAAGGGAACTACTCTGAGTTGCCATAGAAAAACCAGCACCTAAACACAAACTTTATCCTACAAATACCCAAAGCTGAAGCACATCAAAATAGAAAAAAATTACTATAGAACAAATATCCAAAAGAAAGAAACTAAATCAAAGTAAATAGAACTTTAGTCACATTAGAAAAGATAAAATACCAGAACTATTACGAAGTACAAAAGATATATTAAGAAGCAGGACATACAGGAAAGGAGAAATTAAACCACAATAGCAAGGAAAAGAAAAACAAAAGGCCGGGGACACTGCAAAAAGAAACACAAAAGATTACCTTAACTAAACACAAACAGAAAGCCCAGGATGTTGCAAAAAGTTGAACCCAAAAGATTATAAAGAACAAACATTTTTTCTTTAATGTTAACCTTCTCTATCATATCTCCATTTACCATAACCTTTGCTGTTTGCTTATAATATATTGCCTTAACCCTGTTAATAAATCTGTCCCCAATATCGATATCTTTTAGTTGTGCTAGCATGAATTGCCAGTTCACATTGTCAAATGCTTTCTGTGCATCTAGAAAGATCAATGCCATTTGCTTCCCTGGATGTACTTTGTAGTACTCCAGTGTATTTAAAATTATTCTAATATTGTCTTTGATTTGTCTCTTGGGTAAAAATTCATTTTGATCTAAATGTATAAATTGATTTAAAAACCTTTTTAGTCTTTGCAATTATTGAAGCATATATTTTATAATCCACATTCAATAAAGATATCGGTCTGTAATTTTTTATCTGTTGTAAACCTAAATCTTCTTTTGGTATGAGAGTGATGTATGCTTCTGTCCACGAATTTCATATTTTCGCTTCTAACAATACTTCATTGAACACTTCCAATATTGGCATACTTAAAATATTTTGTAAGTCTTTGTAAAGTTCTGCTGGTAAACCATTCCTTCGTCTCTTAATTGCTTCTGTTAATTCCATCATTGTTATGTGTTCATTAACATGGCTTTTACTTTTTTTTTCAGGTATTTTAGGTAGTTCCGCTATTTTAAAGTATTGTTTTATTTTATCTTCTGAAACTGTCTCTTGGTCATATAATTTTCCATAGTAGTTTTGGCCCGCTTTCTTTTTATCATCATTTTGATGGTGTTGAAAGAAATATCCTTCTGGGTTCAGTTCCAAGTGGGGAAAAAGACACTGGAAACATGGAGGCTGCTTGCAAGGTTTAATGGTGGACAGGACCACATGGCCTGGAGCTCCAGAGTAAAAAGGAAGAGATCAATAAAAAGGGTGAGAAGAGAAGGTCCAGAAGGGCTGAGTTGCTGAGAGTGCCTGGTTTTTATAACCTTTGTTGGGCCCCACTTTAGTGTTTCTTGTTCCTGTGTAAGAAATGTATCCCATTGGTTGTCAGACGCCCAGGGGCAACTCTGTAGGCTGTCCTGAGTTCCAGGCTTGGTCTAGCCTTGCTGGATGATCTATGCCCTTAAAAGGACTTTTGGCAATTGCTATAATTTTACCTGGAGTTCCTTGTTATGTAAAAAATTCTGGCCCAGGCTTTAATGGCCCACCCATTAACAAAGGTGGGGGTGAGATTCTGCTTCTGAGGTAAGTTTCTGCTTCTTGAGTTTCTACTTTTTTAGAGGAAATATTCTGCCCTTTTAATATTTCCTAGGCTATTTCAATTTTCTAGGAGAGGGGTGGGTGCTAACTTCCTACAATGGTAAAGGTTTCCTTCCTCAACCATTAATTGATGTATCAGTTTTTTCTTTCTCCTTTTTCAATTTGTATGCCAGCCAGTTTTCTGGTTTATTTGCATTTTCAAAAAGTTTTGTTTAGCATTTTTATTTTTTTGTGCTAATCCTTCTTTATCTATTATATTCAACTTGTGTTTTATTAATTCCATTTGATTTCTGAGATTCTTTTTTGTGGTGCTTTTTGTAATTCTATCACTAACCTCTTGTATTCTTCTTCTAATATATTTTGGTTTAGTTTCTTCTTTTTCTTTCCCATCTATGTTATGACTAAACCTCTAATATATGCCTTAGCTGTATCCCATACATTTTGTAATGAGACCTCTTCTTTTCTTTTTTAAAAATAAACATTATTGAACTTTTATAGCTTAAAAAATAAAACAAGTAAAAAGTAACAATCTCTTAAATTCGACAATTCGGCAAACTGTGGCAATTTTCTCATACTGCTATTTTGTGCATTGTTTACAAATATATACAATTTATGCAACTATAAACATTTAATTTATATATTGTTTATCCTTAATTCAACCTTTTAACTATCTTTGTTCGATCCAGTCATATCATTTTTCCCAAATTTTATACTATTCAGTCTCCTCTTTTTCTTTTAACATCAACATTAGTTTGTCCATCTCAGCACATGTCATTATTTTTTGAATAACCAATTCCTCTGAATGTATAGATGGGTGTTTCCAGCATTGGGCCAAAGCAATTCTGACTGCCGTCAGAATATGTAATATTATATATTTTATATTTCTCCCATATTTTTTCTTAAATATCCCCAATAAAAATAATTCCGGTTCTACTTCTATTTGTGTTTTAGTAATCTCTTGCAACCATTTTTTGATTTTTAGCAATATTTTTGGGTTTCTGGGCAAGACCAGAATGTACTTTTTACCCACATGGTAAAATGTACCTTTCTTCTTCTTGCACTTCCAGCATGTCGGATTCATATTAGGATACATCTTCGCTAATCTCGAAGGAGGAAAATACCATCAGTAAAACATCTTGTACGCATTCTCTTTGTATGCAGCTGATTTCGTTAACTTATAATTTCGATTCCACATCCTTTCTCATTTTGTCAAATTTATATTATGCCCTATATTTTGGGCCCAGGCTATCATACATGCCTTTACAATCTCTTCATCTAATTCCACCTCCAGCAGGTACTTACAAATTTTTGTAATTTTTTTTATCTGGGCCTATTAGTATTTTATCTAATTGTTGTGGTTTTAAATATATTCCAAAGTCTTTAATATCTTTTTATATCTATTTTGTAGCTGAAGAAATGCCCACCAGTCAATATGTATCCCTTGTTTTTGTAGATCTTGCATTGATTTCAAATTTTCTACTGCATCAGGTACATCTTTATATTTCATCATCTTAGCTAAGTCTAAATTATTTGGAAGGGTAATAGCTTCCATCGTAGATAACCAAATTGGTATCTTCATATAGTTTCTTCTTGATTTTAGTCTAATTTTGTAACAGGGCACCTCTAATTAGATGTCTCTGAAAATACTGTTGTTTCTTCATTCCTGTTTCCCACAAAAAGGCGTGCCATCCTCTTTGCAGGTCATGGCCTTCCAGACTTAGTATTCTTTTATTAGTTAAATTGATCCAATCCTTTGTCCAGGTTAACGCTGTTGCGCTATAATATAACTCCCAATTCGGAAGACCCAATCCTCCTCTGCTTTTTACATCCTGTAATGATTTTATTTTTATTCTAGGTTTTTTGCTTAACCAAATAAATTTCAGTGTAATTTTATTGAGTTCATTAAAAAAGATTTCTCTAGTCTAATAGGGATAATTTGAAATAAATATAAAATTTTTGGTAAGATTGACATTTTAATAGCTGCTACCCTTCCGAGTAAAGATAATTGCAATTTAGCCCATAATTCCAAATCTTTTTTTGTTTGTTGTAATAATTTATCATAATTATTCTCCTTTATTGTTTTACATTGCGTGGTCAGCCATATACCTAGATATTTAATTTTCTTTATTGTTTGTAGTCCTGTTATTCTTTCTAGTTCTATTTGTTGTAATTTCATTAAGTTTTTAGACAAGAGTTTCATTTTCTGTCTATTAATTTTTAGACCTGCTATTTCCCCATATCTTTCTAATTTTTTAATTAGCTCCTTTCCTGTTTCTATTGGATCTTCAATAACGAAGACCATATCATCCACGAAAACTTGTAATTTGTATTCTTCTTTCTTGACTTTTATTCCTTTTATTTCCGAATTTTGCCTAATTTGTCTAAGGAGGGTCTCAAGTTATAATAGAAAAAGCAGAGGAGAGAGTGGGCAGCCTTGTCTAACTCCTTTTCTTATTTCTAAGCTCTGGTTAGCTTCATCATTCACTATAATATTTGCCTTCTGATTGGCATATATTGTTGTTATTATGTGCTCAAATTTAGTTCCTAAATTTTGTTGTTGATTTTATTCCATACCACCGATAGTGCATTTCTTATACCTTTGAAAGTATTGATATGCCATGCTTCGCCCATACCAAAGAAATGCATGCCATGCTACTTGGATATCATGGCCCTCCAGTACTAATAATAGCCTATTCCTTAAGGTTATCCACTCTTTTACCCATGTAAATACTGCAGCTTGGTAGCACAGTTCCCAGGCAGGCAGGCCAAACCCTCCTTTCTCTTTTGATTCTTGCAATAGTTTCAATTCAATTCTCGATTTTTTCTTTGCCATATAATTTGTTCAAGTATTATTTTGTTCAAGTTCTTCAAATATTTTTTCTCTAATTTTATGGGTATATTTTGAAATAAGGGTGTTTGGTAGGATAGAATAGAATAGAATAGAATAGAATAGAATAGAATAGAATAGAATAGAATAGAATAGAATAGAATAGAATAGAATAGAATAGAATAGAATAGAATAGAATAGAATAGAATAGAATACTTTATTGGCCAAGTGTGATTGGACACACAAGGAATTTGTCTTGGTGTAAATACTCTCAGTATACATAAAGAAAAGGTACATTCATTAAGAATAAAGAATCATAACGTACAACACTTAATGATAGTCATAGGTACAATCAACAATCAAAATACTAGGAAACAGTCAAGTGGGATGGGATGGGTGATAAGAAATGGTGAGAAGATTAACAGTAATAGTAGTGTACACTTTGTAAATAGTTGAACAGTGTTGAGGGAATTATTTGTTTAGCAGAGTGATGGCTTTCGGGGGAAAAACTGTTCTTGTGTCTAGTTGTTCTGGTGTGCAGTGCTCTATAGCGTCGTTTTGAGGGAAGGAGTTGAAACAGATTATGTCCGGGATGTGAGGGGTCTGTAAATATTTTCACAGCCCTCCTTTTGACTCATGCAGTATACAGGTCCTCAATTGAAGGCAGGTCAGTGGTAATTGTTTTTTCTGCAGTCCTAATTATCCTCTGAAGTCTGTGTCTGTCCTGTTCGGTTGCTGAACCAAATCAGACAGTTATAGAGGTGCAGATGATAGACTCAATAATTCCTCAATAATGTCTCAGCAGCTCCTTGGGCAGTTTGAGCTTTCTGAGTTGGTGCAGAAAGAACATTCTTTGTTGTGCTTTTTTGATGATGTTTTTGATGTTAGGTATCCATTTTAGGTCATGTGATATAGTAGAACCTAGAAATTTGAAGGTCTCTACTGTTGATACTGTGTTGTCTGGTATTATAAGAGGTGGTAGTATGGGAGAGTTTCTTCTAAAGTCTACCACTATTTCTAGGGTTTTGAGTGTGTTCAGTTCCAGATTGTTCCGGTTACACCACGAGGCAAGTTATATAACTTCCTGTCAGTGTGCAGATTCATTGTTGTCTCAAATGAGACCAATCACTGTTGTGTCATCAGCAAACTTCAGTATTTTAACAGATGGATCATTTGAGATGCAGTCATTGGTATTTAGGGGGAAGAGAAGTGGAGATAGCACACAGCCTTGGGGGGGCCCTGTGCTGATTGTACAGGTATCGGATGGAATTCTGCCTAGCTTCATCTGCTGCTTCCTGTCTGTTAGGAAGCTTATGATCCACTTACAAGTGTGTTCAGGTACCACTAGTTGGTTTAATTTACTTAGAAGAGTGTCTGGAATGATGGTATTGAATGCTGAACTGAAGTCTAGAAAGAGGACCCTTGCGTAGGTATTTGGAGATTCAAGGTGTTGTAGCATGTAATGCAGAGCCATGTTAACAGCATCATCTGTTGAACTATTTGCTCAGTATGCAAACTGCATGGGATCTAACAGCGGATCCGTAATGGTTTTCAGGTGGGAAAGCACAAGCCTTTCAAAGATTTTCATAACTACAGATGTTAGAGCAGGGGTGGGCAAACTTTTTGGCTCGGGGGCCGCATTGACTTTTAAAATTTGACAGACGGGCCGGGTCAGCAAAAGATTTTTTGGGAATCGCCCCTTCCCCCTCCTCTCCTCCTTCCTCCCTCGGAGGCTCCCCTCCCTCGGAGGCCCTCTGAGTCAGGAGTTGCTACCGCCGGCCGGCGCAGCTCGCGGCTCCAGTCCCGCGTTGCCTCGGGAAGGGAAAGGCAAAAGGAAGAGCCGCGGCGGTGCTTTGCAACGGGAGCAGCGGCACCGGAGGCTCAGGCTCAGCAGCTCCTGGTTTTGCCTTTTCCTTCCCAAGGCAACGCTGGGACTGGAGCAGCAGAGCCGCGGCGGTAGCAACTCCTGACAGCCCCAGCCGGACACCTGAGCGGAGCCCGGGCGAAACTGCCTCTTGCTGCTGCCGGAGCACCGCCGGTCGCCTCCTCCAAGCAGCCTGCCCGCCCACCGGGCTTCCCTCTGCCGCGGCTCGGGGCCAGGCGCAAGCGCCTGCGAGTTAAAAGGAAGCCGAAAGTTGCTGGGAAGTTGCTCGGGTGCTGGGAGCAGACTTTTAAAGTGCCGCCCGAGCAAAGTTTAAGCAGCCCGCCCACCTGCCGGGCAGAACCCTTCCTGCTCCTTGGCGGGAAGACGCTCCAGCCTGCAAACTTTGCCTTTGCAAAGTTTAAGCCTGAAGCCCGGAAACCCGAGCAACTTCCCAGCAACTTTCGGCTTCCTTTTAACTCGCAGGCGCTGCGTGCCTGGCGGAGGGGAAGCCCGGAGCCTCCTCAAGCAGTCCGCCCGCCCGCCCGCCGGGCTTCCCCTCCGCCGTGCGGCTTGGGGCCAGGCGCGGCGCCCGCGAGTTAAAAGGAAGCTGAAAGTTGCTGGGAAGTTGCTCGGGTGCTGGGAGCAGTCTTTTAAAGTGCCGCCCGAGCAGGACCGCCGAGCCGGGAAACGGGGCACCAAGGCAGGGCAAAGCTCCACCAGCAGCGGCCTAGCTTTAGGTGGCTCCAAGCAGCCCACCCCGCCCGCCGGGTGGAACTCTTCCCGCTCCTCGGCGGGAAGACGCTCCAGCCTGCAAGCTTTGCCTTTGCAAAGTTTAAGCCTGGAAGCCCCGGGAAAAAAAGGGGGATCGGTGGGGACTCACCTTCGGAGAGGTCGCACTCGAAGGTGATTTCGAACTCCCAGCCGAGGCCTTTGCAAATTTCTTTTCTTTCCTACCCCTAGATCGCTCCGCACTGTTTTGCAGCTTTGGGGGCCACACGGCACAGGGCAATTACGCCACGCCCAGCGATTTTTTTTCAGGGGCGGGCCAGATTGGACAGACCAATGGCAGCGATTTTTTTTCAGGGGCGGGCCGCATTGGACAGACCAACGGGCCGGATGTGGCCCGCGGGCCGTAGTTTGCCCACCCCTGTGTTAGAGCAACTGGTCTGTAGTCATTCAGTTCCTTGATGGAGGGCTTCTTTGGCACTGGGATGATGGTAGAATGTTTGAAGCAGGAAGGAACATAGCACATCTCTAGTGATCTATTGAAGATTCGGGTGAAGATGGGGGCCAATTGGTCAGCACAGACTTTTAAGCAAGAAGGAGTTATCTTGTCTGGCCCTGGTGCTTTTCCTGGCTTCTGTCTGTGTAATAGATCTCGCACTTCTTTTTCTGTGATCACCAGAGGTTGTAAGCCCAATGGATTGGGGCCAGTTGTAGGAGGCTTGGCTGTTGTTGGTGTGTTTGAGATGTGGGTTGTGGAGATAGATGGCTGTACTTTCCTTTCAAACCTGCAGTAAAACACATTCAGATCATTTGCTAGTTGTTGATTTCCTTCTGCCTGGGAAGGAGGTTTGCTGTAGCCAGCGATGTTTTAAAGAGCTTTCCACATGTTTACTGGTTCATTTGTTGAGAATTGATTCTTTAACTTTTCAGAGTAGCTTCTTTTTGCTGCTCTGATCTCTCTTGTTAATATGTTTCTGGCCTGGTTGTGTGGCATTCTGTCATCTTTTCTGTAGGCTTCCTCTTTTGAACGACGTAGCTGCTTATGTTTAGCTGTGAACCAAGGTTTATTGTTACTATATATTTGCAGGTTCCTTGTTGGTACACATAAGTCTTCGCAGAAGCTAACATGTGATGTTACAGCATCTGTGAGCTCATCTAGGTCTGCAGAGACATCTTCAAAAACATTCCAATCAGTGCAATCAAGGCAGGCCTGGACTTTCAGCTTTGCCTCATCCGACCAAGTCTTCACTGATTTAATTATTGGTTTAATGGTTTTAAGTCTTTGTAGGCAGGTACAAGGTGAATCATGCAGTGGTCAGAGTGTCCCACAGCTGCTTGTAGTAAAGACCTATAAGCATCTTTTACTGTTGTGTAGCAGTGGTCTAAAGTATTTTTGCCTCTGGTGGGACAATTTACATGCTGGAAATATTTTGGGAGCTCTTTCCTTAAATTTGCTTGATTGAAATCTCCTAAAATGATGGGAAGGGAACCTGGGTGTTTGGCTTCAGTCTCCATAATTTGATCAGCAAGAATTCGTAATGCCTTGTTTACACAGGCTTGTGGAGGAACATACACAGCTATTAGGAGAAATGAGGAGAACTCACATGGAGAGTAAAATGGCCTGCAGTTGATGTGTAAAGACTCTAAGTTTTCATCACAAAACTTATATATTATAGTTATATCCTGAGACCACCTGTTGTTGATATATACACATAATCCTCCACCCTTTGTTTAACCTGATGTCTCTTCAATTCTGTCTGATCTAAATGTCTGAAATCCTGGGATGTATATGGTGTTGTCCCCATGAATTTGTGGATTAAGCCAGGTTTCAGTAAAACAAAGAACAGCTGAATTATGAAAATCAGAATTCCATCTATTTAAGAGATGAATTTCATCCATCTTGTTAGCCAGTGAGTGTAAATTAGTCAGAAAGATTGAAGGGAGAGGAGTTTTTTTCACCTATTCCTTAGTCTGTTTAAAATTCCCGCTCATTTACCTCATCTCCTCTTCGGGCATGGTTGCTTCTTTGCTTTCTTTGTTGTAATCCATAGCACCAGGGAATTGATTAGAATCTCCTCCGCATTTGCACAGACAGGTGGGGGTGGGCAATCAGAAAGCTGCTCCTTAAGGAAACATTGCCTAATTCTTAGCAGATGGTCTTGTGAGTATGAAATCCGTAGTGAATTGCAGATAATAAGAAATAAAGAAACCATTAGAGAGCATTTCACCGAGGCAGCCATCATCGGCACCATCTTGGAGAACTTGAAGGTGGAGCTGTAGTCCATAAAAAGCATCCTGTCATAGTTTCCGGATTTTCCGGAGTTTTCTCCAGATGGTTCGCTACAGAATGTAAGGCAGCGCCTATGGCATCATCTGTTGACCTGTCCCCCCTGTAGGTAAACTGATGTTTGTCAAAGTCTGGTGGGAGGCATGTCCTATGGTGCTGGAGAACCAGTCTTTCAAAGCATTTCATCACTACTGATATTAACGTGATAGGTCTGTAGTCATATAGACAATTAATTGCTGTTTTCTTGGGGACTGGGACAACTGTTTTCAAGCATGTTGGAACACAGGCCATTTGCAGGGAGATGTTAAAGATCCTTGTCAGGACCTCTGCTAATTGATTGGCACAAGTCTTTACTACTATCTCCAGCACCCCATCTGAACCTGCAGCTTTACTGGAATTCACAGCCTTCAGTGCAGCTCTCACTTGATGTTCATATAGGGTGAATGGCTGGAATCAGAAGGCTGGCAGGCAGAGGCTATGAGGTCTGGTTTTTTCACCTTGTAGCAGGTGAAGATGTTCAATTCCTCTACCAATCAGCATTGACCATGTTCTTCATGTTGCCCTTATAGTTAGTTAGGTGCTGCAGTCCCTGCCACACTTGCTTCAGGTTGTTAACAATACAATATATTTATATATTCTTGTCCCCTGCCTTAAAGGCAGAATCCCAGGCTCTCAGAAGTGTCCATACCTTGGCAGTCATCTAGGGTTTACAATTCCCATAGACTCTGATGCACTTGTCCTTTGTTACACTGTCAGTGCATACTTTGATGTAAGAGAGTACAGCATCAGTGTATTCATGCAGGTCTTGATGTTCAAATACACTTTACTCAGTGGTTTCAAAACAGTCCTGCAGCTGACTGAGAGCACTCTCTGGCCAGATTTTAACTATTTTCATGACTGACTGAGTTCTTTTCCTGGGAGGGACATACTTTGAGCATGACAGAAGTGAAAGATGGTCAGATGTGCCCAGTGGGGGAGGGGGATTACTCTATATGCCTGTTTCAGATTAGAGTACATATGAGTGTTCTTCTAAAGTGTTCTTCTCTCTGGTGGAGAATTGCATGTACTGCACAAACTTAGGGAGAACTGTCTTTAAACAAGCTTGATTGAAGTCCCCAGTCATGACAAGAGTGCCCTCTGGTTGAGTTTGCTACTGCCTGGAGATAACATCATATAGCTTAGAAAGCGCCATGCCGACATTGGCATCAGGTGGAGTATAAACAGCTAAAATAATTATCACAGTGATTTCTCTAGGCAGATAAAATGGCCTACATGTGACAGTCATCAGTTCCACAACTAGGAAACAATACATATAAACTACTCTGTTGTTAACATACCAGTCACTGTGTATATAGATACAGAGTCCACCTCCCTTGCTCTTACTGGAGTCACCATTTCTGTCAGAGCAATAAATGACTCGGCTTGTCAACTCCACTGCTGCATTGGGTATAACTCAGTGTAGCCCAGTCTCTGCTACAATCATCACACAGCTTTCATGGAGAAGCCTGCTTGCTGCCATCTGCAGCTCTAAAAAGGGCCTAACAGAAAAGACTGTAATGATGAATCCATTAAGGCCAATATTTTCAACATGTTCTTCAGTTCAGTCTTTGTCAATAGCAATGGCTCATGCCCCGCATTTCCTAATTGTACCACAACTAATTGCAATGATCTACTACATATTGATTTTACAGAAGATAATTTTGAAAAAGCACTAGGCAAACTAAAACCATCTCTATCTATTAGCCCTGATGGATTATGTGCCTAGTTCTTAAAAAAGCTTTCCACCGCAATATCCAAACCACTAAGCACAATCTACAAGATATCTTTTAGATCTAACACTTTGCCCGACTTATGATCATTAGCCATGGTCATTCCTATCTTCAAAAAGGGAACCCCCAGCCTAGTTGAAAATTACAGATCAATCTCATTATGTTGTGTCACTGCAAAGTCATGGAATCAATCATCAACCAATCCATTACCTTCCATTTAGAGACAAACAACCTACTCTCTAACAAAGAGTTTGGTTTCAGGAAAAAATTGTCCTGTAATCTACAACTCCTACACTGCAAAAACATTTGGACTATACAACTCGACCAAGGTAAAGCAATAGACACAATTTATAGAGACTTCTGCAAAGCCTTTGATTCAGTGGTACATGACAAACTACTGTTAAAACTATGCTCTTACAGCATTTCTGGATCAGTGCACAAATGGATAGTTGCATTCCTATCAAACAGGCAACAAATAGTCAAAATAAGGAGTGCCCTATCAAATCCTGCACACGTCTAGACAATGGAGAGAAGGACCTGTACATTGACTACCATGCTGACTGTATCAAAAGTAAGCCACACAACCCGCAACTCAGCTTTAACCCTCAACCACAACCCTACCTCAACCGATCCACCATCACCCAAGACTAGGCACGCACGCCCCTAACTACCTCAATTCCAACTACTACTAGCCTTAAATGCAAACTACTCAATGCAAGAAGCCTCGTGAATAAAATACCTGAATTTTTCCTCCTACTAAATATGGCTAAATTCGACATTATATTTGTCTGTGAAACATGGCTCAATGCATCTCTCCCTGACTCCATTACCACAGTAAGGGACTATCATGTTTACCGATCAGATCGTGAAATTCGTAGAGGAGGTGGTGTTGCTATCTTCTATAAAAAGTCCTTACATCTAAAAATATCCAAGTTACCCAGGAGCTTGCTCTTCCTGAGACCATCATCTGTGAACTATCCTTAAATATCACAATTCGATTCTTACTATGTTACAGAGCACCTGATTATGACATCGAACATGTAAACAAGCTAAATACATTACTAACATGGGCTGCATCCTGCCCATACCCTTTTATCTTTCTTGGTGATTTCAATCTACCTCATATTGACTGGACCCTAAATGAATGTACAACTGAAATCATACACACAACCTTCTACAATGCTATTACAAATCTGGGACTGGAACAACTAGTAACCAACAACACTAGACTAAACAACTGCCTCGATCTCATCTTCTGCAATAGTTTGAATTTAATTTACGGAATACAAACTAAAGAACCCTTTTCCAGCAGTGACCACAATATGATTGACTTTTGTCTCAACATACGCCCACAAAAATCACCACAATGATGTAATCCCCAATTGTAACTTCAAAAAAGGCAACTATGATCTTATAGACAACGATCTCTCATCCCTTGATTGGCAATCTCTATTCACTGGATGCAATACTGTTGAAGACCATTACAACATATTTTTACTTGAAGTCAAAAGAGTCATCAAACTATATGTACCAACAACAACTCCCAAAACAAAACAAAAAAGCAGATTACCCATAACAATAAGGAAACTTCAATCCAAAAAGAGATCACTCTGGCGGAAAAACAAATCTGGTCACGTTGCCAATTTCAAAAGCCGATACAAAAATTTATGCCACCAGATAAAGACCGAATGCATCAATTATCACATTAAACAAGAGGAAAACCTTCTAAGCACCAATTCCACCCGTGCTTTTTACAATTTTGTAAACAACAAACTAAGGTCTATCCCACCCTTGATAGGACCTGATGGTAAAGACTGCAACGACGACACCACTAAAGCCAACATCTTTAACACATTCTTCAGCTCAGTATTTGTAAACAGCAATGGATCATGCCCAGTATTTCCTAGCCGTACCACAGATAACAACAATGATCTAATACATATCGATTTTACAGAAGACAATGTTGAAAAGCACTACGCAATCTAAAACCATCTCTATCTATTGGACCTGATGGAATATGTGCCTACTTCTTAAAAAAGCTATCCACTGCCATAGCCAAACCTCTAAGCATAATCTTTGAAAAATCTTTCAGGACCAGCTCCTTGCCTAACCTATGGTCACAAGCCACAGTCATCCCCATCTTCAAAAAGGGAGACCCAAGCCTAGTTGAAAATTACAGACCAATCTCCTTATGCTGCGTCACCTGTAAAGTCATGGAATCAATTATTAACCAATCCATCATCCTCCACTTAGAGACAAACAACCTACTCTCCAATAAACAATTTGGTTTCAGAAAAAAACTATCCTGTAATCTGCAACTCTTACACTGCAAAAACATATGGACGACACAACTCGACCAGGGCAAAGCAATAGACGCAATCTACATAGACTTCTGTAAAGCCTTTGATTCAGTGGTACACGACAAACTACTCCTAAAAATAAAATCCTATGGTATCTCTGGACAACTGAATAACTGGATAGAAGCATTCCTGGCAAACAGACAACAAATGGTCAAAATCGGGAGCGTCCTATCAAATTCTGTACCTGTCAATAGTGGTGTCCCCCAAGGCAGTGTTCTAGGACCAACTCTCTTCATACTCTACATAAATGACCTCTGTGATCATATTAAGAGCAATTGCGTTCTTTTCGCTGATGATGTAAAGCTGTTCAATACCACAGACAATACTGCTACCCTACAAAAAGATCTTGACTATGTATCAGAATGGTCAAACAAATGGCAACTTCAAATCTCAACAAATAAATGCTCTGTCTTACATATTGGCAAAAAAAATCAGAAAATAAAATACAAGCTGAATAGTCAAGATCTTGTTGATGACCCAAGCTCTGTAAAGGACCTTGGAATACTCACCTCTAATGATCTAAGTGCTAGAGCCCACTGCAACTACATAGCCAAAAAGGCATTAAGAGTTGTTAACCTAATCCTACGTAGCTTTTTCTCTGGTAATATCACACTACTAACCAGAGCATACAAAACATTTGCTAGACCAATACTCGAATACAGTTCATCAGTCTGGAACCCACATTACGTATCTGATATTAGCACAATTGAGAAAGTCCAGAAATATTTCACAAGAAGAGTTCTCCACTCCTCTACTCGTTGTAGAATACCTTATGCCACCAGACTTGAAATTCTAGAACTAGAAAACCTTGAATTACGCCGTCTTCGGGTCTGATTTAAGCATGGTATATAAAATCATACATTGCAATGTCCTACCTGTCAATGAATACTTCAGCTTCAACCATAACAACACAAGAGCACACAATAGATACAAACTCAAAGTTAACCGCACCAAACTTGATTGCAGGAAATACGACTTCAGCAATAGAGTGGTCAATGTCTGGAATACTCTACCCGACTCTGTAGTTTCTTCCCCAAACCCCAAAAACTTTAACCTTAGACTGTCTACTATTGACCTCACCCCTTTCCTAAGAGGTCTGTAGGGGGCGTGCATAAAGCGCACCAACGTGCCTACCATCCCTGTCCTATTGTTTCTCTTATTCTTCTTTTATTTTTCTTATATGTACCCATTTCTTGTATTCACAACTATGTATACAGTTATACTTATTATCTTGTAAACAATTGGCAAATCAAATAAATAAAATAAATAAATAAAATAGTTAACAGGGGTGTCGCCCAAGGCAGCATTCTAGGACCCACTCTCTTTCTAATTTACATAAATGACTTTTGCGGTCATGTTAAAATCAACTGTGCCCTCTTCGATGATGACATAAAGTTATTTAACATCACTGACAATACTGCTGCCCTACAAAGAGACCTTGACTATGTGTCAGAATGGTTGAACAATTGGCAACTTCAAATCTCAACCAATAAATGCTCTGTCTTACACATTGGCAACAAAAATCAGAACACTAAATACAAACTGGATGGATATGACCTCATAGATGACTCTCACTCTGCTAAAGACCTAGGAGTACTCATTTCAAAAGATCTAAGCCCCAGAGCTCACTGTAACAGCATTGCCAAAAAGGCATTAAGAGTTGTTAACCTAGTTTTGCAAAGCTTCTTCTCTGGTAACATTGAACTGCAAACCAGGGCATATAAACCTTTGCCAGACCAATTCTTGAATACAGCTCATCTGCCTGCAATCCACACTGTATAACAGACATTAATATAATTGAACAAGTCCAGAGGTATTTCACAAGAAGAGTATTCCACTCTTCAGCTCGCAATAGAATACCTTATGCTACCAGGCTTGGAATTTTGGACCTAGACAACTTAGAACTATGCCACCTACAATCTGACCTAACTTAGTACACAAAATTGTCTGCTACAATGTTCTACCTGTCAATGACTACTTCAGCTTAAACCACAATAACACATGGGCAAACAATAGATACAAACTTAAAGTAAACCATTCCAAACTTGATTGCAGATAATATGACTTCAGCAACAGAGTGGTCAGTGCCTGGAACTCACTACTGACTCTGTTGTTACATCCTCAAACCCCCAAAACTTTCATCTTAAACTATCTACCATGGACCTCACTCCATTCCTAAGACATCTATAAGGGTGTGTGCCTATCGTCCCTGTCCTACTGCTCCCATTTATTTATACTCATTTATTATGTATATACGTATACCTGTTTATACTGATATGTTTATGTTATGTTCATACTTGTTTTCTCATACATGCTTGACAAACTAAACTAAATAAAAAATAAATAAATAGATGACCTCCAAGGTCCCTTCCAGCCCTGGATTGCTGGGCTATTTCAAAGCATTCTCTGAAGCTGTGTCTAGTGCCAGAGTTTGTGGTCCTTCCTTCCTCTCCTTTTTCTCTCCCTCCCTCCCTCCTGTTCAGAGATTGTAGCACAAATTCAGTGCCAGAAAAGTAAATACAGATAACTGAGGCTTCATTTAATTTCTTTATAAACATATTAAGTAAATTTTACAATACCAGTTGTAGATTTCTCCAACATGGAGCAAACTCAAACAGAAGCAGACATGTTACAGGTTCAGAGCAGAACAGCAACTCAGGAGCTCAGAAAAAGACATCAGTTTCACTTTAGTTCAGCAAGGAAGCAAGACACACAGCAGAGGACAGAAGCAGTTTCATTTTCAACAGACAGACTTAACATAGCTTCAGGGCTGCAGAGCTTAATATAGAGCCTAGGCTACTTCTACTTTCAGTTTCCAAGCAGTCTTCATTGGCTGACTTAGTTGCTATGCCTATTCATTGGCTGACCTTATTACTATGCTCTATTCCAGTTCTTGAATATACTCTGACACTTCCATCCCTCCATCCCTCCATCCATCATCTCATTCACTTTCTTTTCCCTTCCCTCTTTCTTCCTCTCCCTTTCTTTCTTTCTTTCTTTCTTTCTTTCTTTCTTTCTTTCTTTCTTTCTTTCTTTCTTTCTTTCTTTCTTTCTTTCTCACCTCCCTCCCTCCCTCTTTCTTTCTTTTTCTTTCTTTCTCTTCCCTCCATACTTCTTTCTTCCTTTTTCTTTCTTTCTTTTTCTTTCTTTCATTGCACCCCTACACCCTGTTTTGGGCCTAGGAGGCCTTCTTGCAGCCTCAGGAGAGCCAAAACGAGGCACGGAGACCCATGCCACCCACCTACACCCCTGTACCCCATTTTGGGCCTAGGAGGCCTCCCTGCACTTACCTGGGAGCTGGAACTGGGCATGTGGGGACTCCTGGGAGTGGAGTGGAGGGGCCAGCTGGTCTTCGGAACTACCAATTCATGAACTGGATGTAAAATTAACATCCAGTTCACCCGAACCAGCTGAATCCCACTCCTGATTTCAGGTGAGGGGCGGGGGAGGCACTGGAATCAGTGGTGGGATTCAAATAATTTAACAACCGTTTTTCTGCCCTAATGATTTCTTCCAACAACCGGTTCACCAAACTGCTCAGAAACTTAACAACCGGTTCTGCCGAAGTGGTGCGAACTGGCTGAATCCCACCGCTGACTGGCATGCAAGTATCAAAAAATATTTATATCAGTTTTGTGTGGTTCAAATCTCCAGAATCCATTGGATTGCCCTCCCAATTATTTGAATAAATAAATAAATGCTTTCCTACTTTTTTTTTAAAGATATACTTTACAGGACATTTTTCTAAGATATACTTTACAGCAGGGTCCTCAACCACCGGTCCGCGGACGTGCACCGGTCCGTGGAGCACTCTGTGCCCGGGCAAAAGAAAAAAAAATGGCGGCTTTCTTCACCTTCGGTGAATGCTGCTGGGATCGGGGATCAAGGACACAAATGAAAGAAGGAGAGGGAGGAAGCAACCAAAGCCTGTCCTGCTCTCTGGCTCAGCGGCTTCGGTTTCCTCCCGCCTCGTTCCTCTCTCAGTCGCTCTCTCACTGCTCCACCAGCCCAGGAAGAAACTGCTCAAAGAAGCCAGGGGAGTGGCTTTTCCTGTCGCCGCAGCTCCTCCGAAGCGCCCATTTACCCCCACCCCGCCCGCCCGCCCGCCCGCGGTTCAATTCAGTGCCCCATTCTGCCTGCCTGCCTTCTTCGTTTGGGCAGCTTCGGCTGAGAATAATAACTATTCGCCTCTTTTTATCAGCGAAGCTGCTCCGAAGCGAAGAAGGCAGGCAGGCAGGCAGGCAGAACAGAGCACTGTGGATTGAACCGGCGCGCGGGGGGGGGGGAAACGGGGCGCTCGGAGGAGCTGCGGCGACAGGAAAAGCCACCCCCTGGCTTCTTTGAAGCAGTTTCTTCCTGGGCTGGTGGAGCAGCAAGAGAGCGACTGAGAGAGGAACGAGGCAGACACCTGAGGAGGGAGACACCTGAGGGATGGGGCTGAGGGAGGCAGGGCTGAGGCGCCCTGAACTTGGTGGTTTGCTGGCAGGCGTTTTATTACCCGACTAGGTAACAACATCAGATGTTACCTAGTCAGGTAATGAAACGTCTGCAAGCAAACCACCAAACTCTCGATTCTCCCCCAGTCCTTGAAAAAGTGTTTGTGCTTGAAACTGGTCCCTGGTACAAAAAGGTTGGGGACCACTGCTTTACAGGACATAGAAGAAAGAAGTTGCCCTGACATTAAATATTCTACATGGATAAAATGAGGCAATCTAAACCACCATCCAACTAGTTCCTCCAGTTTTCACTCAAAGATTATGTGTCTAAAATTATTTCCATCCTTATTATCTATCTTGACACTTTTTAAACAGAAGAAAAAGCCAAAGCACAGTTTTGGACTATAGTTCTGAATTTCACTTTAACTCTCTTCATACATCAACTGTGATAAATCATAGTTAGAAGACAACTTTTTCCCTTGTAATAATCTATTTCTGAAGTCTAGTAGATTTGACACAAATAGGTCGTTTCAGATTCAATCTCCTCTCTTAATACATTCACCTGAGAATCTATAAACTTTGAGAACTCATTGGATTCTGGTAAACTATCTTTGGGGTTTTTAATTTTAGAGTTTATTGAGGAGGAAGTATGTTAGTTCTTAATTATTTTATTTAAACATTTAATTAGTAACATAATAACATGGCTATTTAAACTTCAGTTCTTTAAATACCAAGACAAGAATGATGAAATCTTGAGATCAAAGTCTATGAATAGTGCAGTAATTAATTCAGTGCTTAAAATATACAAATTCCAATTATATTCTTTTTTCTTCTCTATTATGGTGTTGAAGTTTGCTTCAAATAGAGGAAATTTGAGGACAGAAGATAAGTCTCTGAAACATAATTTTGAGAAATTCAAGCATTTGCTGATTTCAGATATATAAAGATGAAATTACAATATTAGGGCACTATTCCACTATAGGCTAGAAAAAAATACATTTGAACATTTGATCTCTGTACATCAGCACTCTAAGTTTGTATGTTGCATTTGGAAAACAAAAGGTGAAAAAGAAAGTACAAGTTTGCAATATAATTTTTTACTCCAGTGAATTCAATTTTCCTCACAAAGAAAGGACCATTTTAACTTTTGAAGGTATATTTCCTCAGATAGATATATAAGCACCAGTGGTGGGATTCAATTTTTTTTAGTACCAGTTCTGTGGGTGTGGCTTGGTGGGGCATGGCAGAGGAAGGATACTGTAAAATCTCCAGTCAGAGGTGGTATTTGCTGGTTCTATGAACTACTCAAAATTTCTGCTACTGGTTCTCCAGAACTGGTCAGAACCTGCTGAATACTACCTCTGATAAGAACATACTCACACAGTTCACTAAAAAACAGAAACCACATTCCAGGGGTGGGATTCAAATTTCTAAACAACTTGTTCTGTGGGTGTGGCCTAATTTGTGGGTGTGGGCTTGGTGGTCATGTGACTGGGTGGGCGTGGCTTGCTTATTGGGCATGGCTTAGTGTGTAAATATTATAAATATTTATGTAAATATTTATTTTTTTATAAAAAAAGAGCAACTTTACCCAAAAGCAGGCAAAGCAAGCAGGCAGATTGAGTTGCTCACAGAATCACAGATTCACTTAGAGATCTATCAATCTGCAGTTGGCTACCTGATTCTGCACTGAAAAGCTTCAGTCCTAAGGAAGGTTTGGCTCTGCTTTTAGATTAGCTAGAAAGCAAGAAATCCAAGGATGTCCTGCTTTCTAGCTAATCTAAATCTCCTGGCAGAGCAGAACAGCTAATGGTCGGGGCGGGAGAGAAAATAGCAACTTACCAAACCAGGCAAGTTGGATGGCTTGCATGCTAGGTAAGGAGTGAGTGGGCGGGGAGCCAGCCAATGGAGCAATTTGCCAGTTCTCTGAACTGGGGACAATTGTGTGTGCAGCATTTGCAAGAAATCATCAGCTGTGCTGCCTGGACAGCTGACAAGCACTGCACTCCAGTGTGCAGCGTTTGAAAGTCCTCTTATTTCCTGCTTTTTCAACCTTAGCTGTGCCGTGCAAAGCATTCAAGGAGGAAAAAGCAGGGAATAAAGGATAGCCTAGAGCCCGGGCAGGCATGTGGGCCAAATACCGAACTGGTTCAGTGTCAGCTACTCTTTGCAGCTACAGGTTCTATAGAACCAGGCTGAACTGGTAGCATGCCACCTCTGCCACATTTTAATCATTTGAGTGTTGCTTAAGTTGTAACCCTGAATGAAGAAAACTCAGGATAATTGAAAGACTGCTTTTCCTAGGAGTCTGCTTGCTTTGCTTTGCTTCTGTAATAATATTACACATATTTTTTTCAATATTTAGAAATTTCAAGTATTTATTTTATTTTAATTGATGGTAGAAGATATCATTACCTTTAACTGTTAGGAAAACTCATTTGGTTAATACAGTGAATTAAATTCTAGAGCAGGATGTATGTGGAGCATTATGGATAAAACTGTATAATTTTTGAAGTTCAAAGTTCTTAAGTAACTTTGGGTTTTTACTATGCAATTTGCTCCTAAGACCAGATCTGGATTACAAGAGAAGGCCACCTTAATAGTAATCCACTGCTCACTTCTAAGAATAATTCACAAAAATATTGTTTATTAGTTACTGGGAATTTATTCAGTTATATAAAAAAAATTAAAGATAATATTTTAAACCACTTCCTGCAAAAGTGATTATTTCTGTCTTTATTCTTAACTGTAGATTGGGTTCTGGTTACTGACTGTATCCTTTGTAATATGTCTAGAAGAATACACCGATATAGTAAGTCTTCTCCTTTCAAAGGTCTTTTTAAGTCTACCATCCTTTATCCTGGACTTTTATATACTAACCTTAGGTATCTCCACAGGGAGGAAGACAAAAAAATGTTCAAGACCCAATCCTTACATAAAAAATAGGGCTTTGATCATATAATTATAGCTAATATTGTGACTTTTTTTCATCCTGCCTACAGATATCCTTGACTTATACTGCAAAGAGCTCTGTTCACAGGCCAGATACCTCAGAGGTGGAATTTAGCAGGTTCTGACCAGTTCTGGAGAACCAGTAGTGGAAATTTTGAGTAGTTTGGAGAACCAGAAATACCACCTCTGACTGGAGATTTTACAGTATCCTTTCCCTGCCACGCCCACAGAACTGGTAGTAAAGAAAATTGAATCCCACCACTGAGATACATGTATTTTACTGCTGCTTCACTGCTCTAAAACTATAAACAGATGGACTCTTTGCAAAAAGAAAAAGAGATAAAACTAGCTGCCTCATCTTAAGTGCCTTTTGATCTCTTCCTTAACCATTATGCCAGTAGTGGTCTTAGTATCTCCCAAGCTGGATTGCAATATTTCAATTTGAGACTTCATGGCAGCTTTTGAAATGATTTCTCATTTTTAATCCTAAAAGTATAGTGCTTGGTTAACTCTGCTTGGTTTACTATGACAGTATTTTCTCATAATCTTATTAAGTGTCTGAGACCTGCCCAATTCCCTCTTTCCCCCACTTTCTTCAATCAATGAGGCTAGAGGGATATAACTCTTTCTTTCCATCCTATCATTATCCCATTACTCAGGGGTTCCCAACCCCCAGTCTGCGGCCCAGGACTGAGCCACAGGCTATTGAGAATTGATGACAAATGAATTTTACTGGATCCTATTTCAGATTCAATTACAAACGATTCATATCTAGTCTATAATGGGAAAGGATCAGAGAGAATTCTCCATCTGAACTGGAAGGGTTGATGCCAAGACTGGCCTGCTGCTGCTTTTTCATTTTTCATTTACTAAAATTACTAAAGCTAGGACAAGAAAGAGGGCAGTTACTCTCAAGAATCATCCTTAATGCCTTGCTCTGAGAAAAATAGATATTGGGGAGGCTTTACAGCACTTAGAATTGTTGTTCTTGTTAATGACTCAATCTGCAAATCCTCGCACTGAAGCATTGTGAAGGCAACAGTTCCCAAGCCACGGAACTCATCAATATATCACTCTAAGAGCTTCTCAGAATGAGGAATAGAAACTGACAACTCGTATACAAACGATTGGAGAAAAGCAACAGGAAAAAGCCAACACCATTCTTCTGGGCTTCTGAAGTATCTACTCTGACTCATAAGGAGACTATTTGTGGCAGCAGATATTAAAGCAAAATAATTGCAAAAGAATACTTTTTATAATCTTCTATTTGTTTGTGATCTGGATCAGAGTTTCTCAGCTTTGCAAATTTTAGGTTATGTGAACCAGTTCCCAGAATTTTCTCCAACCAGCATGCTGGCTGGGGAATTCTAAGAATTAAAGTCGATACACCTTAAAGTAGCTAAGATTGAGACATACTGATCTAAACTTTTAACCAAATCAGTGATCACCCCAAACAAATGACTTGGATGGATAATGGCAGTGGACCCCAACATTTCTGGCTCTTTGACTGGCAGCAGCAGTGGTGACTGGAGAGGGATGCTTTTGCGCATGCATCCACTGTTTGCACAAATGCAACTTTGCATGCATGAGCGCTTGGCTGTTGCTTGTGTAGATGGCATAAGGTATTCTGCAACGAGTAGAGGAGTGGAGAACTCTTCTTGTGAAATATTTCTGGACTTTCTCAACTGTATTAATATCAGATACATAATGTGGGTTCCAGACTGAAGAGCTGTATTCAAGTATTGGTCTAGCAAATGTTTTGTATGCTCTAGTTAGTAGTGTGGTATTACCAGAGAAAAAGCTATGCAGGATTAGGTTAACAACTCTTAATGCCTTTTTGGCGATGTAGTTACAGTAGGCTCTAGCACTTAGATCATTAGAGATGAGTACTCCAAGGTCCTTGACAGAGTTTGGATCATCAACAAGGTCTTGACTATTCAGCTTGTATTTTATTTTCTGATTTTTTTGCCAATATGTAAGACAGAGCATTTATTTGTTGAGCTTTGAAGTTGCCATTTGTTTGACTATTCTGATACATAGTCGAGGTCTTTTTGAAGGGTAGCAGTATTGTCTGTGGTGTTGAATAGCTTTATATCATCAGTGAAGAGAACGCACTTGCTCTTAATATGATCACAGAGGTTATTTATGTAGAGTATGAAGAGAGTTGGTCCTAGAACACTGCCTTGAGGAACACCACTGTTGATAGTACAGAATTTGATAGGATGTTTCCAATTTTGACCATTTGTTGTCTGATTGACAGGAATGCTTCTATCCAGTTATGCAGGTGTCCAGAGATATGTAAGATTTTAGTTTTAGGAGTAGTTTGTCATGTACCACTGAATCAAAGTCTATGTAGATTGCGTCTATTGCTTTGCTCTAATCGAGTTGTGTAGTCCATATGTTTTTGCTGTGTAAGAGTTGCAGATTACAGGATAGTTTTTTTTCTAAAACCAAATTGTTTATTAGAGAGTAGGTTGTTTGTCTCTAAGTGGAGGATAATGGATTAGTTAATAATTGATTCCATGACTTTACAGGTGATGCAGCATAAAGAGATTGGTCTGTAATTTTCAACTAGGCTGGGGTCTCCCTTTTTGAAGATGGGGATGACCATAGCTTGTAACCATAGGTTAGGCAAGGAGCTGGTCCTGAAAGATTTTTCAAAGTGGCATGCAGAGCCATTTCTGCCGGCACCTGAGCTACTGCTTGGAACAGCGGAGAGAGGCGGGGCCAGCCAGAGTTCCGATTTACCAGTTCTCCGAACTTCCGGGAACCGTAACAACCGGTTCTATAGAACTGGGCCGAACTGGTAGAATCCCACCCCTGGGTGGGGCATATGCAGGGGTGTCATGTATGCATGTGCAGAGTTGCACGGTGCATGCAGGGGTCATATGCATGCTGCATTATGGGTGCAGGCATGCATACGCATACACTTTCAGCACGCAATAACGAAAAGGTTAGCCATCAAAATTTGTTTTTACAATGTGAAATCTTTTCAGTTACTCCTTTCCAGTTGAGTGATATACTTCTCAATCAGGTGATTTCTAAAACATGGTAGATGTAATTCCAAGCATCTCTTATGCCTTTGAGGATAGAATAGAATAGAATAGAATAGAATAGAATAGAATAGAATAGAATAGAATAGAATAGAATTCTTTATTGGCCAAGTGTGATTGGACAAGGAATTTGTCTTGGTGCAAATGCTTTCAGTATACATAAAAGAAAATTCATCAAGAGTCAAGAATCATAAGGTGCAACACTTAATGATAGTCATAGGGTACAATAAGCAATCAAATCATCCTAGGAAACAATCAGTAAGGATAAAAGTGACAAAGTTACAGTCATACAGTCACAAGTGGGAGGGGATGGGTGATAAGGAGTGATGAGAAGATTAATAGTAGTAGTAGTGCAAACTTTGTAAATTGTTAAACAGTGTTGAGGGAATTATTTGTTTAGCAGAGTGATGGCTTTTGGGAAAAAATTGTCCTTGTGTCTAGTTGCTCTGGTGTGCAGTGCTCTATAGCATCATTTTGAGGGTAGGTGTTAAAACAGTTTATGTCCAGGATGTGAGAGGTCTGTAAATATTTTCACAGCCCTCTGTTCGACTCGTGCAGTATACAGGTCCTTGATTGAAGGCAGGTTGGTAGTAATTGTTTTTTCTGCAGTCCTAATTATCTACCTGGAGAGACCAAACTGACCTGAAAAAAAAAAAATAGAGAAATAGAGAAATGAAAAGGCAATGTATTACATGGTCAATACATTAAAAAAAAAAAAGAACAGCAAAGCAAATAACAACAAGACTTGGCAATAGTTAAGAGCAGGAATATTGAAGAAAGGGACAGAAGGGCTAATTCTGGCTGCACAAACCAAGCCTTAAGAACAAATGCATGCAAAGACAGAATTGAGGAGAGAGAAATGGATAGCAAGTGCCACCTCTGCAAAGAAGCTGAAGAAACATTGGACTAGGAGTGGGATTCTACCTGTTTGGACTGGTTCCATAGAACCAGTTATTGCTATTCTGCAAATTTCGGAGAACCGGCAAATTGCGCCACTGGCTGGCCTGCCTCTCCCCATCTGCCCCTCAGCGCCCAGTCACTCCTTATCTTGCATATGCACCATCTAACTGCCTTAGCCTAATTTTTGGTAAGTTACTATTTTAGCTCCCCCCCCCCCGACGATCAGCTGTTCAATTTTGCAGAATTATAACAACCGGTTCTATAGAACCAATCTGAACAGGTAGAATCCCATTCCTGGTCCAATGTTTGTTCAGCTTCTTTGCAGAGCTGGCACTTGTTATCCATTTCTGTCTCCTCAATTCTATCAACTGTGCCGCCTGATTTAGATTAGCTAGAAAGCAGGAAATCATCACATTTCTTGCTTTCTAGCTAACCTAAATCACTGTTTTACTGCTTTGCTTTGCCTAGGAGGCTTCCCTGAGGCCCAGTCAGGGGTGGTATTCAGGGGCTTGGGGGAAAAAGTGGTCTGAGAGCAGAGTTGAACCTTTCTTAGGACTGGAGCTTCTATTTTTCAGTGCAGACTCAGGCATCAGATTGCAGAAAGGTGGATCTGTGAGTGAATCTGTGATTCTGCAAGCAACTCAATCTGAGTGAAGAAAAAAGAAGACAGGCAAACTGATGGTGGCTTGCTGATAATGATAGGAAAATTGGTCTCATATTCCAGAGCTCTAGTCACAGGTCTGGCCCATTGGTCATCCAGGAGCAGCTCCTCCACCCAGGTGCACCAGCCTGCCAGGGAGGGTGGCGGCACAGGCTAAAGTGGTGGTGATGGCCGGAGCCTTACCATGTGGGAGAGAAGCACCACTTGCCTTTGTACAGCAACAGTATTCTTCCTTTGTTGTGGTACCTTTGCGGCAGCTGGTGGCACCAAGGCAGCCCTCACCCCCTGTTACTTTGGGCTTGGAGCAGTAAGCCCATTCAGGAAGCACTACAGTGGAGAGAAGCGGTCGGTGTATGTTCCATCTGCATGGCCATGAAGCAGGATCAGCATGGCTGGTTCTTGCATATAGTGTTGGCAGCCAGAATCAGGTCAGAGTCACCAGCAGCAGCCAGTATTAGCAGGCCAGACTCAGTGAGCTGGACATGCTGCAGATGAATCACTGCCTGCTTCCTCTTCCCCTTTGCCAGGGTGGCAGGTGTTAGAAGGGTGTCCTTCCTTGGCCAGCCAGTCCCTCCCCTCCGCTTGGTTTGAGGCAGATGGTGCCTGGCAGGCCCAGGTGTGGTGGGCAGGCAGGTGGGTGGAGCGGCTGTGCAACTCACTCGAGTTGTGAACAACCTGGGGATTTGGACTGCTTTTACATGCTGGAATGCCTGAAGGATCCATCACTTCTGAGGCCAGTGAGGCCAAGCATTTGGGCTCCAACATGCTCTTCTCCCCCCAGGCAGCAGGAGTTTTGCAAGCTACTCACTGAAGTGCCTAGACTCCTGTGATGGAGGGAGTGGCTGGAGGTATGAACAGATGGTCAAGCTAAGTGCCTGAAATACCTCATCTCATCACTGGGAGTCCAGGTGCTTCAGCAAGTGGCACACGAAATTTCGGCTGGGCTTCTCAAGAGACGGAGTTTGCAGGGTGCCAATCTAGCACCTGGGCTGGCTTCAACACAAACATTAATTGCACATATCCAGCCCAGGAGCTGTAGTTTGAGGACACCTAATTTAATGCAATATAAAAAAAATGCAAATAATTTTTCTGCGGACCCACAACATTTTCTCGCAGAACACCAATGGTCTGCGGACCACTGGTTGCTGACCGAGATTCCAGAAGCATTCTTCTAGTATTCTACCCCATTTGATAATGTGCTATAAAAGAATTCAGGAATGACTTCTATGTGAAAGGACTTAACTCTGCTATTGCTTTTGGATGCCTAGATTGACCATGCACTCAAAAGTGTGTTGATTCTTATCTTTTAATATAGGTCCATCTGCATTTTGCCCCAATATTATTATTTTTAAACAAATTTTATTAATTTTCAAAGACAATACACAAACAAACAAAACCTAAAACGTAAGAACATAAAACATCTTTTCTAAAAACTGCTTATTAAGTTTTAACCAAACAAATAAAACATCTTGTTTAAGTACAGCATAGTTCCAAATTATCACATTTCCATACAAACACAATTTAATATGAATCTTGTGTATTCAGCTTTATATCTTATTACTCTTTTTCCAAATTCTCACTATTTTTCCTTTACTTCTATTCAATTTTATTCATTAAACTTATACTTTCATCTGTCTTATTTACAATTTCATATGTTCTCATCCAACATTCTTAATTCTCAATAAACAAACATAAACAAACAAAACACGAACATGAAAACATAAAACTTCTTTTTAAAAGCGGCTTATCCCCAGGTTACATCTTTTTGTACAGACATAAATCAAATTCATGCTCACCTTATATACTATTTCATATCTTATTTAACATTCTATATTTTCTATAATGTCTTCTCCCCTCTTTTCACTCTCTTAATTCTATTTTATTTACTTCATCTCAATTTAAATCATTATACTTGTATCTTTTGTCCGTTCTTTTTCAATTATCTATTTATCTTTTCTCTTTAATACAAATTTTTTCCTGTAATCACTGGTTGAAGTATGATGCCTTTCTATCTTTTCCCCAAATTTAACACTTAAAATAATACATAATTTCAATTCTGATTCTGCTTAGTACATTCTACGTAACATTTTAAAATAAAAAAACATAATAAGCTTATAGTATAGTAAAAACAATGTTCCATAGCAAATTAATTAATTAAACTATTATTAAATCTTAGACATTTTACATTCCCTACAATATTCTATTAACACCTAAAATATTCCAATTTTCTAACTCTATTTCAAATACAAATACAATACAATCTTATGTACTTTTGCAGAATCTCTTTTAAATTGTATTTTACCTTTGTCTCTAAAAAACCCTGTTTTTTAACATCTTGTTTTAAGCCTTTATAACTTCTCTTCCCTTTTTCTCTCCTCCTTTCTTGTCGAATCTAGCCTTTTTACCCCCCATCTCTCAATCTCCACCCTCTTAGTCTCCCTCTCTGTTGTATTCCTCTTTTCTGTTGCTTTCTGACATTATATCGATTTTCACCTTATTTTTCCCTTTCTTGATTGTTTTTAAATCTTGAATTCTCCATTTTCTTTCCCCTTTTTCCCTTTTCTTCCTCAACTAAAGTTGTTTGTCCATTAAAGATGGCTTCTGCTTCTTCATCCCAGCTTTCTTGTTGTATTTCCTGATAAGTAGAAATCGCCATGTCTATGAAGTGAAAAACAGATCCAGAAGAGCCCTTGCCTTCTTGTTCCTCTTCTTTTAGCTTTTTAAATTCCATTTTCAATTCTTCCACAGATAATGCCATTGTGAGATTTTTTTTAAAAAAACAATCCAAATGTTTTTAGTCTTTCAAAAGATAGTTTGCAAAAGTCCCAAAGTCATCCAGCAATCAAAATCAATACAAACTGTTTCATTTAGCACTTTCTTCTTTTAATACTTTCTCTTCCAGGGGTAGAGTTCAATTACACAATTCCAAAATGATTTTTTAGAAGTTTTATTGCAGTTTAGTCTCTGATCTTATAAAACTCCAAGAAGTCTCCTCCAGCAAAATTTTAGTATAAATCATTTACCTCTCCCTTCCCACTTATAGCAAAAAGATTTTTGATTTTTAAATATCAATGTTCAGAAATCTTTAATGTCCCCTTGGCTTTAATTTTCAAAATTAGTTACCTTCTGTTGCCAAAGTGGGTATTTCCGATTTCCATCTGCTATCTCCGTAGGGAAGGAGAGTGGAAGAAAAAAACTTTCCCTTTCCACTTTCATCCGCAGCTTTTTACGATCTTCTTGGGAAACAATGTATCCTTTAAAGAGCCAAATATCCAGGGTATTCAGATGTTGCTTGTTGTCCCAGTTCAGCCAAAAACTTTCACTTTCTCAACTTCCTCCTGCACAAACTTGTCCGGCTGAAAGGTTCTTTGTGGCGGCCATTGCTGACCGCTGCTCCACCGCCTTTGGAAAAGGGAGTTAAGCTGGCTGGGGAAGGGGGTTGCGATGCCCCCAGACCCCTGTCCGGATCTCCCCTATCTTCAGTTATCTCTATGGGATAACTATAGCCTCCAAATCCAGCTGGATCGGAGGCACTCCAGCAGCGAGCGCAGCAGGAATTGTGCACAATCACGAATTCCTGCCACCGCCGAAACCTGACAAACCGGAACTCCACCCCAATATTATTTTGAGGCTTTAATAAAAGACCAGAGCAGAGCTGGCAAGTTTATGTCTACCACTGCCATAGACATTCACATATGTACAGGGAAGCCATTGAGACAGTTCCAACAACACAGTTCCAAATTTTTCTGGCATCCTATTAGATTATTAAGGTTTGAAAATTATGTTTTATTGTTCATGATCCAATGCTGACTATATTGTTCCATAATTCTAGACAAACTGTTCTTTTATTTTTGAAAATGATTTGACTATTAAAATTCCACTATGATAATTTCATTCCAAACTGGATCCAAAACACATTTGGAGCATATTAATTTTACTTAGCTTCCTATTTTGTTAATTAAACTGATGAGGCGAATTATTTGCTCATTTTGAGGCTGACATTAAGTGACATTTTGTGGTGACATCTGATATTTTTATGCTAATTGAATAACTTTTTGATTTGTATATCCCAGTTTGATTTGTGGAGTGCTTGGGAAGCACTGAAAATTACTGCAGAAGATAATAAATAATCTAAATGATTTACAAGTAGAGTTGCTAGCATTCTAAATACAGGTGGCTGTATATTCTGAAATGTGTTAAGGTGCTTAGTTAAACTGTCATTCTCTTTTTTTGTTAAGGAATTGAAATTAGATATGCTATATGGAAAACTTGATGGTTTTCTGTCAAAGAAACTCTGAAAAATATAGCAGATATATCAAAGATAATGGGCAGAAAAATAAAAATAGAATAATTTACATATAGATTTTTATTTTTATAAGCAGAGTGTCAACCAACAGGAAAAGCTATGTTATAATGGTTTCATCAGATTTGTGCAATAAATGAATAAGAATTTATCATTAAATTCAAGTTCATATGTCAGATAATTGAGAAACAACCTGGCAAACCAATTATCTGGGTATAATCACTAAACCAGAATATTGAGATGATAGATGAGTGGGGGAGGGAAGGGGAGGGGGAGGGAGAATATGAAGCTATAGACTTCAGCCACAGAGGGTTCAACATCAAAGTAATTATAATGGCAGACAAGATAGGTCAGATTAGATTGTCATATATTCTTGTAGGGTATTTTGTTCTGTAAAATTAAAAACAGCCCACTTGGTTGGTAGATTCATTATGAATTTAGAATAACAGCAAAACTATCCTACAAACCAGTGTAATTTTTACAGTGCAGGACAAATTAGCTATTAAAGAGATAAGCAGGAATTTAGAAGTTCTTGATTAACTAATTAAAGTAATTGCACAACCTACTTGCTGTTTGTTATTTGATTTGCTATTTGTAAATTGAATTCCAATTTATGATTGGAATTGCTGGTTGTTTTCTAAAACTCTGGCTTGCTTTTGTGGGAAGCTATCCGCACCCTAGAAGAATGAAATTTTTTGATGAATATTAAAAAGGCAGAATATTATATTTCCTTGGATGAGAAATGGAGAAACATTTTTAGAAGGAAAGTAGCCCCTACCTCTTCCTAATAGCCCAGTGATAGCTAACCTTTTCCATGTTGCATGCCAAAAGTGTGTTCGCTCGTATGCGCTCACTCAGGTACCTGCACCCATGATGCAATGCATGTGTGACTCCCCCGCTCCCTGCACATACACGTGTAATCCCCTGCACATGCACCCCGTGCCTCTGCGCATGCACACATAACCCCCTGCATTCTGCACGCCTCTGCGCATGTGCACACAACTCCCCCACATGCCACATGTGCATGTCTCCCATGCACGCATCTCCCCCCATGCATGCGTGGCAGATACCTGACAATCAGCTGACTGGTGGGGCGCTCGTGCGCATGCGCAGTGGGGCTCTTCCCGATGACCTCTCTGCATGCCACTTCCGGCACACGTGCCATAGGTTCAGCATCATGGTAACAGCCCATTGCACTTAAGAGATAAAGAGATAAATAGCTCTATTCATAAGCAAATACCTTCACCCAAGATCCAACACAGGAAAAAAGCCATTAAGCCACAATAGTATAGAAAGTTAGCACCTATCCCTCTCCTAGAAGAATTAAATATTCTAGGAAATATTAAAAAGGCAGAATGTTATATTTCCCTGGATGAGAAAAGGAGAAGCATGTTTTTAAAGACAAAGCAGCTCCCTGCCCCCCTCTTCAGCTCCAGGGTGATGGAATTAAGATGACATGATAGGATTAGCCCTCTACAAATTGCCCAATATCCTTTCAGAATACAAACCTCTTCATTTCATCACCCTCAGAAACTGCAACTAAACTTAGCTCAGACAAACACCTAGGATTTATACTTTGTCTATAGAGTCAACTATGACCCCTACATAACCCCTACATGCCCTATGGGAGTCTGACAACAGCCAATAGAATACATGTCCTATTACACAGGAACAGGAAGTTCAAGTGCAAAATCCAAGAGAAGTTATAAAAATCCCATTCTCAACTCCATGTGATCAGCTGCCCAGAATCCATGTGGTTCTGCTTCATCATTAAACCCTCTTTCCAATCAGCCTTCACCCTCCATTTCATCTCCAGTGCCTTTCTCTCGGCTTGGAACTGAACCAGATGGATATTTCTTCCCACACTTGTTTACTTGCACACATACGTACAAACATGTAGGTATGTATGCATGCATACACATATACACAAGCACACACATACACACAAATGCACACTCATATACACAAGCACACACATACACACAAATGCACACTGCAGTGCAGTTTCAAAAGAAAGGAGAATCCAGAAAACAGTATCCAAACCAGGGGTAATATTCTCCAGTTCTGGAGAACCAGTAACGGAAATTTTGAGTAGTTTGGAGAACCGACAAATACCACCTCTGCCTGGAGATTTTACAGTATCCTTTCCCTGCCACGCCACCAAGCAACACCGACAGAACCACTTTGGTAATAGTAATTTTAAAAAAATTGAATCCCACCATTGATCCAAACCATTGAAACAAAGTTCATCCAAATTGTTCTTTTGCAATTCATCAGCTTGAGATCTTCTGGCATTGGGAAATGCCCTTCAGCCAAAACAGACTTGATAATTTAAACAGTCCAATAGCATCAGGGCCCCTCAGCAAGCTATGAATAAGTGACAATGAAGAAACAATAAAGAACAGATATGTACCTGATAAAATGCCTAGAGCTAGGATGAAGGGGATTTAACAAATTGGTTAGCAGATGACATCTTACAGCTTCATTTATTTACAGGCTTTCAGTAATACAGGTTTATCTGATTAAAAAAATCCTACCACTTATTGGTAGTATTATTTTACAGATTTCAGTTCCATCCTGAGCATTTGGCTTCATCATTTCATCTCCCTGAAGTTTCCTTTCCTTTCCTTTCTTTTTCTTTTTCTTTTTTTTTCATTTTTAATCAGAGGGTACCTTTTGCTACTAGTGAATACTAAGACAATTCCTCTGTCTGCAAAAATATTAGAGATCTATCAAGGCTGCCAATTTTAATATCATAGTTCAACTTTAAGAACTTTAACTGTGGAAATTTGAGTTCCTTTATATAGCTCTTATATTTGACATATATTTCACTATCATTCCAGTACCAGATGAGCCACTATTTCTGATATATTATTAAGTCTTGATGTGAAAAAATGATAATTAAATATTAATTTAATGACAAACTAGGTGCAGATGTGTAGTTCCAGATAAATGGAACTACCAGAGCTTACCTAGGTAAAATTCTGGTGGCAACAATCTTTTTTCCATTCATCCTCACAATGATAATCAATAAATGCATTAAGCACCTCCCTCCACTTTGCAAATAATTTTCTAGTTGCTTATTGAAATATTCTTCAGTAAATTTCCATCATGCTAGATTAAAGAGGTACAATTGAGATAGGGAATTAATGTTACCTTTTTCAGTGCTGAACCAAAAAAGGTGAAAATCTAGACAGCCTTATGTGCCTAGAAAGCTAATAATTTTTCTTGCTCGTAATTATTAATTACTCCCTTCTTCTCACTACTCATAAATGTGATGCTATTTTAATATTCTGCAATTTCCATGGGGAATTCATCGGTAGAATGATAAGCAAAATTTCTATGGGATATGTGTAATAATCCTGGATGGTGACACTAAGAAAATGAGGATCATAAATAACCTGAACTTTACATTTCAGAATCCTGAATCAAATTCTATAGTAGCATCGTTTGATTACAGCTGTTACAAAAATGTTTTTGAATTCAAGCTCCAAATGGATTGAATTATTAGGAAGCAAGTAGATTTATACTTACAGTAATTTTCTTAGAATATTTTAAATCTATGTTAACATAAGTTCTTTATATGTAGTATATATACTTGCTATTGTAACAGGCCTGGATATTTAATACCAATTTTCATGTGTCACACAATCTTTCTAGTCTTGGTTAATATTAATGTTTTAATTCTTAATGCTGAAAGTTTTTGATGCTTTAATGTTCTTATCATTTTTGTTCTGTTTTTATATTGTTGTAAGCTGCCTAGAGTAACTTGAAATTGAGATGACTCCATTTAATTTGAATTATTATTATTATTATTATTATTATTATTATTATTATTATTATTATTATTATTATTATTATTATTATTATTATTATTATTATTCCCCAGTCTTGGCATAGTTGCAGGGCTTATATGCTTTGAAGATAATAAAACTATGCCAGAGGTTCCATGATACTACAGAGGTCTCATCAAAGAAGCAGAATGAAGAATGTTTCTTCCATAAAAAATGGTGAGAGTAATTTATTGAAACCCATACCAGTCCTTGCCCAGCTCAACAAGAACAGTGCTAGGTGTTAGAGTTCATGAACAACTGATATCAAATGACCCATAGGACTCAGGACAGTTAGCTGAATAAACAAGGCCAGCAGCTTCAGGAATACTGGAAGGAAAGGTATTTGCCCATTCCAAATATACAGGAGTTAAAGATAAAGAAAAAACAAGGCTAGCAGACCAACACTGATTTATAATAAGATATACAGTATTCAAAGAAGAATTGAAAGAATTACAAAGGTCAACCCAGGAAAGAACTTAACTTTTGCCAGTAGAGGCAAACCACGGGTAGTTGGCAATAGAAGAAGGCAGCATAGCTATTGAATTGTTTTTATTCCAAAACTAGATACCCCTTTCTTTGCCTTTGCCTTTTCCTCAGGAAGATCAAAGATACGTAGAAGAATTGGAACAATAAAGAATTACAGAACAGTACAAAAACAATAGAATAAAGTTTCATGATTGAAGCTTGTTCCAAAGATGTAAGTCCATTTTGATCTTGATTGTATGTCCTAACAGTAGTTGAGTGGCAATTTTAGATGTTGTTTTTCCATGAAGCTTCAGTTTCTCCATGCAAAAGAGATAGGATGCGCTGGCAGATATTTTTGTTCTTTGATAGCTATGGCCTGAATTATTCACTGTTATTGAAAGAGAATCAGTGCAAAGACAATTACTAGTGGAATATTCACCTCTCCCATTCTATCATTTATATTAACCTCTCCCATTGACCAGCAACCATGTCTTCCACTGTGCCATTGAACTTTGCACAGAGATTCTGATAGTTCTACTGACTCATATTATTTCTAGGCATCTGATTATCCAATCATGTGACAGGGATTCAAATGCCTTCATAACTAATCCATGCTACATTCAAGTTGGTCTTCCTTCTCTTGCAGTTTTCCAGAATCATCTTGTCAATTAGGAATTGATCATTTGTTCCTGTACTGTTTGGGCAGTTTGGTTTCTGCTCAGGTGGAAAAATTTACTCTCAACTAGATGCTCTTGGACTATATCAGATTACACACTGTGTGATAAACCATAATAAATTGGAAATAACAAAAATAAATTAAAATGTTACCAAAATCTACAGTAGAAAGCTATATATAATGGCTTCCCCTGATACCTGCTCAGATGATGAGGAAGATAATTTGATATGTAATCTGATGATCAGATTATCAAATGATCAATTCCTAATTGACAAGATGATTTTGTAAAACTGCAACTTGAATGTAGCATGAATTAATTACAAGAAGTCATTTGAATCCCTGTCACATGATTGGATAATCAAATGCCTAGCCAATAGAACTATCAGGATCTCTGTGCAAAGTTCAATGGCACAATTGAAGACATGGTCACTGGTCAATGGTGATAGAACGGGAGAGGTTAATATCAAGACAGGAATCTTCCAGGGACTTCAAAGGAGGTGCAGAGGAGCATCTTGTGCCTTTGCCTGTGGACTTTGCAATTTTATGTCTAGGCTAAGCAGTCTTGGACTGAGTGGAACTTTGCAGTTGATAGAGTGAGACCAAAGAATACTACAAGGGGCTTGTGATGTCTGAATGAAGTCTAAAGCCCCCCATGAGTTTCTGCATGTGGACTAGGCAAGACACAATGAAAAAACAATTCAATAGAGATGGGGGTAACCGAAGGAAAATAACTAAATATTAGCCCAATGAGAAACTAGTGTCACACTATGAAAAAAGATATATTGTGGAGTTAGTTAAGTTTTTTTTTTTTTTAACAAAGTTTGAGATACTGTTGGACTTCCTGCCCAAAGGGATGTTCTCAAAGCAAAAGAACATATAATACTCCCATGATTTCCTTCTTTAGATTTGGGAGCTAGTAATGTCTTGACTGGCAGTTGTCTTTTATATGTTTTCTAACCTAGGAAGATGTTACTCCAATCATGCAGCATCCATGTGGACTCTTACAATTCAGTGGTTTCATTTTGTGTGTGTGTGTGTGAGTGTGTGTATACATACATACATATATATACAAGTATATCTACACACACACACACATGGTCATACACACTCATATACATATATATTCATTATATATATATATTTATATATATATACATACATACACCCACACAAACACCACACACACATATATAATGAATATATATATAAATGTGTGTTGTGTGTGTATATATATATATATATATATATATATATATATATATATATATATATATATATATATATATATATATATACACTACACACACACACACACACACATACTTATATATATATTCATTATATATGTGTGGGTGTTTGTGTGGGTGTATGTAACTATGTATATCCAAGACAGAGAACAAGAGAACAGCAAAGCCCTCCTCCCATATATAAAAGGCACTACAGACAAAATCAGCAAGATCCTCCAAAAACACAACATTAAAACAGCATTCTGCACAAACAGAAAAATATCCACCATCCTAAGAAACCCTAAAGACAAAATCGAGTTAGAAAACCAAGGAGTATATGAAATCCCCTGCACTGCCTGCCTCACCACATACATTGGACAAACTAACAGAAGAATAAGTGCACGCGTTGAAGAACATAAGAACTCAATCAAAAAAGAAGAACCAACCTCTTCCCTGGTCCAACACCTCAAAGCCACAGGACATGAGATTGACTTTAAAAATACCAGAACTATCGCCAAAACTGAACACCACAGCAGCAGAATAATCAGAGAAGCCATAGAGATAGAAAAACGCCCACACAGCATGAATAAAAGAGATGACACCTCCCGCTTACCAGCCATTTGGAAACCCGCCCTCATGAACAGACGAGTACCCAACATGATAAATGACACCAGACCCACACCCATGAGGGCCACACAAGATACCACCACCACACTTCCACGTAAAAATCAGACTCACACCCACACAGAAGATGAGACACGACCACAGACCAGAAGCACACTGCAGCTGCAGCACTACCCACTTCAAACTCCTCTGAACCATACATGAAGCGAACTGACCCCCACCATGAAGATGTGGCACGACCACGAACTCGAAGCCAAACGAACACAGACCCAGACCCCAAACTCAAAGCCATATTAAACCCAAAATGCTACATCACAGCCACCCGCTCAGGACATCACATCAGAAAAGCTCAAGAAATTACACCTCAAGAACTCAAGAAGTCACAACACAGCAAATGACCCAGGATATCACAGCACAAGACCAAGGATACCACAGCAATAAATCTCACAAGGTCATCACACAACCCATTACCCAAGCTGTTACTACACAGGAGGCTAATCGAAAAGAGATCAAAACACAAACGACCCAGGAGATTACAACGCAATACCCAGGATACCACAACAAAAGAACTCACAAGCCCATCACAACCCATTACCCAAGCCGTTAAAACACAGAGGCTAACGACCCAGGAGATGACAGCACAAGATCAGGATATCTCTCACAACAAAAGGCCATTACACAGCCCATTATACCAACATCAACTCCATCAACCAATCAAGAGGCTGCAGCACAGCCAACCAGCCCAACACCATCCCCCACCACTTGTATATATAGAGAGATGGCAGCTCCGGTCACACACTGCTTGCACTGGCACTAAGCCGAAAGCACCAGCCTGAAGATGGCGAGTGGACCTCCTCGCCGAAACATTGCCTAGATACTTTGAATCTTACGCGGGAGAAAACCCGAATAACCAAAGATCCACATACAAATACCCGCAAGAACCTCAGAAAAACAATATATATATATATATATATATATATATATATATATATATATATATATATATATATATATATATATATATATATATATAGCCTTCAGCTTTGTTCGGGTATTTTCCCACGTCATTATAGTTGAAGGCCATACATGTAAGTACCCGCGAAAACTTAAGAAAGAAGTCCCTGTGCATCATGCCCGGCCACATACATTGGACAGACCAATAGAAGAATAAGCACCCGCCTGGATGAACACAAAAATGCAGTCAAAAAGCTGGAACACACTTCCTCACTAGTCCAACACATGGAAGCCACAGGTCATAGCATCAACTTCAATGGCACCAAAACCCTAGCCACTATAGAAAACCCTAACCACAGAATCATCAGAGAAGCCATAGAGATTGAAAAAAGACCAGAAAGCATGAATAGAAGAGATGATTCCACCAGGCTG